>NC_063438.1:8088702-8461809 GCF_020379485.1 Brassica napus
GTATGTATAATTGCAACGCCACAAAATATTTTGTGTGTTTACGAAGATATTTCATTCAAAAAATGAAATAAAATAGTGTATAGTTTAGAAATAACATATTTTATATTATTATTAATTAGAATTGTATTGTATATGTGTCGTAACTCTTTATTTTGGTGAATAATATTATTTTTCCATAAATAATAAAAACAATTTATGTAGACATATTAAAAGAAAATATAATAAAAATCAAAATATTATCCATAAATAATATAAATTATGAAGTATATTTCTCGATAAAGAAAGCAAATTCAATTAGAAACCTGCAAAAATTAAATAAATTTTGTAAGCAATTGGACGGGTTAACATTATTTGATAGATTTATAAATTTTTAAAATTTATTGAACATGAAAAATATTAAATTGACATACCGTCATCGGTCTCCTAACTCATCACAACCCATCTAACAAATACAAAAAATAAATAATTGTAACAGTTTATATATTTTAAAATTTGTATTTGAAAAAAAAGTAGATTAAATTACGTACCGTAACTACGAATATTCTGAAAAACTGTTTGTAGACAACATTCAATTTTTGTCTGTGGCTTCCCTTCTTTACCAGTTATTAGGATTTTTAATCCAGATCTCGACTTAACTCTTGAAAGTGCAACTTTGCCTTGCATTTTGTAAGCATTTTATAAATTATGATAAATATGATAAATTATGATAAATTTATTCTTTAAACAACGATAAATAATTTAAAAATAATATTAATAAACATTTTTGGATTTTGTAATATTGAAATAGTTATTATATAATTATATTCGAACACAATTCATCAAGTAGAGTATAAAACTATTATAATTATCTTATATAAAATTTCGTTCATTGTATTTTATAGTTTATAATATTAAAACAAATAAATGGTAGAGTATGTAACCCTGTTTCTACCAGCGTGAGTTAGAACACCGCCGTATTTAAGAATCATAAGGGCCTCTACAGGTCTTTCTTCTTCGCCTTCACCATCCCACTTTAGCGGCTTCATTTAAACCTTCTTGTATATCCCTGAGAAATTTCCTCCTCTGCACCATTCCAAAAGGTTCTCTGCTGTGAGAAAATGACCTCATGAATTAAATAAAAAATGCATAATGCTAGCTTACTTATAAGATAGTATATATCAACAAACAAAAAAATGATATAAGATAGTATTACTTGTCCCCTGGTCACATTTATGTATTATATACATAGATCCTTTGATCCTTCCTGTATATTCAACACAAACTCTTCACCACTCAAGCATGAATTCTTCCTCCTTGGTCACAAAAATTATAAGAGTTTTATAAACGCAGAATAAGTATATAAACAATGCTTCTAAAAATGTATTTTGTGTGATGTATACTTACTTCTTTATCAACAACCACCATTTCAATGGTGTTTCCTGATTCTTTGTTATAGTTTATCCACAAGCGAACAATCCTAATTTCTTTTTTTTGACGCTGATTTATTAAGATATTACAATTACGATATGAAAAGATTACATAGACGATTCGGCAACCGGCAATACTACCTGCCTTATGAAGACCTACGCCTAACTGCATCACCTGAGCCGTCCTATGAAAATCCCGCCTGGCCAGATTTATTTGCACCATGTTGAAGATCCCTTGTATGTCTTTCTTCTGTAGTCTGCATAATTGTTTAATAACTGCTCTCTCCGGGACTTGAAACCTGGATTTCTTGTAATCTGCAATAAATTGCATAGTCTGAGATTCGAACCCCAGACCTGGGTGTAGAAGCCTTTAAACCTTAACCAGTAGGCTAGGGTGCTTCCACAACAATCCTAACTAACTTCAATACGCGACGTATCTTTACGGGGTTTTAATTCTCTCACATAAGAAACAATATTTTTTTTTGCTCGCACCATTGCCATTGTTCTTGTAAGAGCTGAATGTTTGTAATTTAAGCATTCGGGTTTCTCATATATATTAAGCCGATTTATTTATCATATTAATGACCCCTAATAAATATTAAAATCGTTTAAAGAAAGATATTAATTGTGTATTGTCATAAATTGATTTGCATATGATATGATTTTAACTTGCGCAAGTAATGTAATAAATATGATAACAACCGGCGCAAGCAATTGATTCGAATAATAAGGAAAGTTATTAATATGCAAATTAGTTAACAATCTTGCGCAAGTTATCTAATTATTATCCCCAAATCGAATAAATATATGGGCTTAACATCTACCGACAATATATTTGGGTTTTTCTAAACAGGCTATTCACATTTTTCTCATAAATAAGAAGACCAAACTTGAAAATCCGAAAAACCAACAGACCGGAAACCGCAAGGAATGAAACTGACTGACTAAATTAGTAATGTGAAGCTCTAAATCATGCTGCAATTAGTGATGCAACAGACTATCGCAATTAGTAATGTGAAGCTCAAAATCGTGCTAATGAAACAAAAACCAAACTTGAAAATGTCAAGAGAGGACTGTCTAAATGCTTGTTGAGTTATTAAGGAGAAGATAATCTTACAGTCCTTCTTCAGAGACTGAAGTCGAATTGCCGATTGTTGTAAATGTCAGTTGTCTCTTCTTGTTCCATCAGTAGACAGTCCGCAAAATACATCTCTGGTCGTGGCAATGGTCTTGTTTAAGAGAATCAAGAACTCAACAACAAGAAGATTAATCAGTCAATTAGATACAAAGATTCAAAGTGTTAATAAGCAAATCGTAGTTTATAGCTTAACATATGTCGAATCTAATCAGTGAAATCCAAAAATCTTTGTATCATAGCTTAAAAGTCGAATCCAATCAGAGAAACCGAAAAATCTTCGCATTATAGCTTAAAAGTCGAATCCAATCAGAGAAACCAAAAAACTATAAATTCCGAGAGTATCGACAAACTTCACCTCGTCTGGTTGTCGCTTCAATTGTTTTCATCGGTTTGAAACCATATCTCCCTTCAATTGATACGCGATTGAAAAAAAAAAAAAAAAAAAAACTTCATGACATACGACGGTGTTTTCAAATCCGTGGAGGGGAGTGAAAAAAATAAATGAAAAAGAAAAATTCCAAAAAATCAGCCATAGAATTATAAGGATTTTCCCGAGAAGCTCTATATGAGTGCCACGTCAGCAGAAATCACTAAAGTGACTTCTCTTTTAATTTTTAGGAGGATAATTCTCTAGCTTGGGTAAAATCGTGGATATCTACGAAATGATTCCTTTCTACGTACACGATTTTTCATCAAATACGAATGGTTAGTACAATTAATAGTCCATCCGTTCCTAAAAGATCTATGTTTTAGAATTTTCACACTTTTAATAAAACACTAGGATAAGACCTGCGCCTTGCGCAGGGTGAATTTATTTATATATATTATCGATAATTTTTTTATATATGGGATCATTTTATTTATACTTATATAATGTTTTTTTGTTGTTATTATATAATTTTTTTCCGATGACCGGATCAATTTTTATTAAAAATTATGGAACTAAACTATAAATAATAAATCATGGGTTGATCGGATTGGACATTAAGCAAATTATGACACAAAAATTTTTATTTTTTCACCGAACACATTCTTGAAAAAATTCAACAGTATTATTTTCACAGTTGAATTATTTTGACATTTATCTTCCATATGGTTTGAAAGGTCTCAGATCAACCATCGAATTGATACATGTCATTTTAATGTTTTTAATCGTATTCTTAAGGGAAAACTAACATTTTTGTAATTTAAAGTGGTTTTAAAAAAATTCAAATATAACATATAAGAAAAAAATCTAATATATAAGAAAAGTATAACATATAAGGTTTACTCATTTTTGTAATATAAAGTCGTTTTACGAATTTAAAATATACATATAATGTCTCCTCATTTTTGTAATTTAAAGTCATTTTAGAAAATTCAAAATATAACATATGAGAAAAAAAATCTAACTTTTTATTATATGGTTAATGTCACTGTTTATTGTTTTTAATAATATAAATTTAAACAAAAATTCAGAAGGATGTAAAAATTGTTATCAAATCTTATTATTCATAATCATTAATTATCATATTTATGTTAATCACATTAGGTAATTTCGTAGTTTTTATTTAAGGAAATAATACACTCTTCTTATATTTTAGATTAATATAATGTTTTTCTAGTAATTAAATTTTGAACCAACATTTTTTCAATATTGATTTTTAAGCTGTCACGTAAGTTAAATTATTATCCTAATTAAATGACACCGAATCAGAGTCTTTTTTAATTAGTACAAACTTAGAGTTATAATTTTTAAATGATTTTCAATTAATATACGTACATGAGAAACTAAAACAGCTTGTTATATAACTACCGAGATATTTGATCGGATTAGCATAAGCAATATTTAATAGCCTTGGCCGCAAATTCTCAATTGATACCCCTCACATATAAGCTCTATATATTATTTAGTTTCCATTAGTTCCTTAGGCTTAATTAATAGTCTTGGCTATAAAGTCTCCCACTACGATGAATTTCCATAGGTTAATGTGTTAGTTTATAAAATATATTAATAATATATTGCCTTGGCCACAAAGACTTAACAAACATATTTTATGGATCTCACACGATTATTAATATTTCCATGGGCAGCTTTCCCTTGAAGAAAAATGAGAAATAAAAAAAATTGATTAAATTCGTTTAACATAAATACCAAAACTGGTAATGATTGATTTAACATAACCCTAAATTAGTTTGTGATATGAACCGGTTAAATTGTAGAGCAGTACTTTTTGAATCACATGAAACTCAAAAGTAATCTGCCGTTTTTATATACCTCACTTACAGTAATAATTACATGATTTTAGAACAAAATTCTCTAGAACCAACTGAAGAAGGACTCCCCAACCATTGTTTTACAAAAAAAAAGGACCCCCCAACCATTCATGCAAACAGACATAGTTATGACCCTTTAAACAATATCATAGTACAGATTATAAAGTTTTTTATCAAGTGACTGAATTTTTCTGGTAAACCACGTTTGCTACATATACAATATAATTAATAAAGTGGATATGAGAAAATCAGGAAGATTAACTGAAACTTGTGTAGCATTTCTATTACAGTGGTGAATGTTCTTATTAATCAAGGTAGATAATATTAACTGACGATAATGTTCTAACGATAATGTTCCTGTCAATAATTTTTGTAAGTGATGTAGGTCTGTTTATTTTCGTACATAATGCATAGAAATTACATGTTCTATTTTCTACAAACTTGAAGTAAAATGAGAACATTTAATATTTATTCCCTATAAAATGTATTCGTAGACGTTATTACATAGTTATGCTTACATGATAAGAAAAACATACACAATAAATAATACTGATGGATTACACTATGGTTTTACATAGCATAGGCGCACCTGCCGTCTTATTTTTAGACTATGTATATGTGACTGTCAAAAATTGTATTTCGCTAGGGAGTTAATTTATAAACTATGCTATTTCTTAATGTGTTATAATTCTGACACGTCAGATTTTAGAAGGCTTAAACAACTGCCACATAGGATGGGGTCTTTTTTTAATTTTTACAAAATTCAGGTTATAACTTTTTAAAAGATCCTCAATTAATATATAGGGGATATTAAGACTTAGTTATAAATACATAGTTTTTTTTGTAATTTTATATTTTATATATTTTTAAACTAATAAGATTCTAAAAATAAATTAATGTTCTTGAACTTTACAATTTCTCACTATTGTTGACAAAATTACATTGAAAATATAAAATATGTATATTTTTAAAGCAAAAGTTTTCTATAGAATATGAATCTTTTAGAAACGGAAAGAGTATAAGATATGTCAACACGTCAAGACGTGTATGATAATTGATAAGTACATTTACTCGTAGTTAATTAGGGAAATAAAATGAAACTACATATCATATATACATAACATTATTAAAATAGAATAAAACTGTAATCATATGGAGGTGGTTCAGTGGTAAACGGACTTCAGAAAACATAAATTTGAATAAATTCGTGTGGTCAAACAGATATGAAACTATATCTTAAACTTCATTCTAATATCTAGAAAGACAGTCCATCTATAGGTTTTACCTTCATGTTTATAGCAAAAAAAAAAGAGAATGAAAAATGTCAAAAAAACATCATAAAAATGTCATTATAACCTAAGAAATCGTAATATCATTTTCATCTCGCTATCAATTCAATTCAACCTAAGTCATAACTGTATCAACTAATGTGTATATATATATTGTCTCCTTCAAATAAAGCTCGAAATATGTAACGATTTATTCGTTAATTGTTTAAAGTTCATACTTAAAACAAAGTGGCCCTTCGGAAATCACGAGGAAATCGAAGGATGTTCTCCACCATGTGCGTATGCTAAATAACAAACACATACTTCTTTTTACATTTTAGGATTATTCTTAAACTATTATTCTGATATCTAAACACACATATATAAATAGTAGAAATGGTACATAGCAAGTCGCCTACATTAGTTTCTTATTCTTGAAGAGCTTCATTCGTGAGGAAAATTAACTATAGTTCTCTAAGTTGGCAATCTTTGATGTGAAAAAAACTATGGAAAAATTCCCTCTAATTAGCACCAGTCCCACGTTTCACACCTTCATTAAGAGAAAATTGTAATGTGCACTCAATTAATTCCATAGTTTATAGGAAAATATGATAGTCTTTTAAGCCGGGCTACAACTAGACGCTTGTGGATGTGAGCAATCTAAGTTAGATATTACCCGGCAGATACTATGACTTACAAAGTACATCCTATGTTTCTAATTACTTGTAAACGGTGCGCTTTAGGTTGCCAACTCTGGTCATAGAGTGTCACAACCATGTGAAAATGTTTTATCCAAATAAAGAAAAGTTGTTACAAGTAATTTTAATGAGTAACTAGATCTCGATCCGCGCACATGTGCTGATTTTTATTTTCATTTCTTTTTATATAAATATTTTGTTTTAAATTCTAAATTAGTATATATTATAATAATATGTGTCTATCAATTTTTAAAACATAATAGTTTACGGTATATTTTTTCATTGAATAATTTGTTTCAAACTTTCACATATATTTGTATCTTTTTCTATATATATTTTCGAATAATTATTTTATTATTAAACTCGTAACTATATATATAAAGATTACTAAAATATTATTTTATTGTCATATTCAAAGATATTGTAACATTTCACAAATTTAGAAAGTTTTTAAAAAATTAAACTTTTTCGTTTCATAGATTTATATTATCGAGTAAATAATTAAACATTTAGTTTTTGTTTTAATTTTTAAAATAAACTATATAGTTTGAAATTTGTTTTCATTGGTTTAAGGTAGTAAATATTAATCATTGTTAGATAATATGATTTTTGTTATTTAAATTTTTTTTTATAATTTTAAAAATTAACATCGACAAATATTTAATTATTTAACATATGGAGGTATAGTATTATAATATTAAATTATATCTATTTTATTTATACTATATATAAATCCAATGGATCATCTATTGTTTAAATTCAATTATTGATAGTTCAATAAAATTTTCTGGTAGGCCTAAAATTTTAATAATAAGATTATAGATTAAATGTAATATGACTTTTTTAGAATAAATTCATTAGGTCCATTTTTAAAAATTACACATGAATCGAAGTTGTGACTTATGTTTTAATATATATATAAGATTGCATATAGTCCGAACGTACTTAATGCAACTAAGTCCAATATATATACAATTATATTAAGTCGTTGATGATTGAATCGCAAAGGCGTGTTGGAAAACCATCGAAGAGAGAAGAAGAGGTATGTTCAAAAAAAGAAAAGAAGAAGAGGTAGATGAAACCCTCAATTTTAAAATTCAATGGGGTGATTAGGTTAGAAGTAAAATAAAAAAATTGTGTAGAATTTAGTTTGTATGATTTTTTTATTTAACTGTAAGGAAAGTATTTTAATTTTATTGCTGTAGCATTATTTTTTCTACAGCTAAAAATTGTTGTTTTAGAAAATATAGTTTTTTTACATCTATTTTTAATCTTCCTGTTGTAGTTTTCAGAACTATTCTAAAGCATAATTGATAATTTTAAAGGTTATAGATAAAAATTAAAACTAAAAACAGCTACTATAACACAATCCACCACCCCAAGTCTCCACCACTAGCCACATTAAATGAATTGATTTTAGTTCATTCACCATTTATAATCTTATTATATATTCTTATAAAAATACAAAATATATATATTAGAAATGATGCTATTTTTTTTTTTTGTAACTGGAGAAATGATGCTTTTTTTTAATCAACATTTAACCCACTTGACCCACACAATGAATTTGTTCTGTTTTTGTGTTGTTATTTCCGGATAAAGTGAATTAGTTCCATCCAACTGATTCTTCTACGTATGATAGGTTTCTAAGCATCTAACTAGTATGCAGTATTATATTACGTGATGAATGAAAAACAAAAAACCACCAACTACGTTATGCCAAAAATAGAACTTTTTTTTCCGCGGGGGGGGGGGGGGAGAGGGGTAACAAATACAAAAAAAAAAGTTATTCTTGGGTTCACCCCCTAGAGTGAACTTCTAGGTTCACCAACCAATATGATTTTATTATTTCAAATTCGATATTTGTTAAAAAAGGAAATAAAATATTGTCAAGTTATATTATGCTTTTAAAATAAAAAGGTAAAAAAAAATAGTTACAAAAAAAAGAAGTTTTTAAAAAAATACTGTTAACGTCGCCAGCAAAACACTAAACTCTAAATCCTAATCCCTAAACCCTAAATCTGAAACCTAAACCTTTGGGTAAACCCTAACCCTTGGGTAAACCCTAAATCCTTGGATAAATCATAAATTCTAAATCAAAAACACTAAACACTAAAATCCTAAACCCTTGAGTGTTTTAGTGTTTAGTGTTTTTGATTTAGAGTTTATGATTTATCCAAGGGTTTAGGTTTCAGATTTAGGGTTTAGGAATTAGGATTTAGGGTTTACTTTTTCCTGACGACGTTAAAAATATTTTTTGTAATTACTACTATTTTTATTTTTTATTTTTTATCTTTTTATTTTAAAAACATAATATAACTTGACAATATTTTGTTTTCTTTTTTTAAAAGATATTGAATCTGAAATAATGAAATTCTATTGGTTGGTGAACCTAGAAATTCACCCTAGGGAGTGAACCCAAGAATAAGTCAAAATAAAATCGCTATTAAAGCAAGACATCTTCCAAAAATATAAAAAAAAATAAAAAAAAGCAAGTCATCTCAAATAAATAAAACCGCTGGATACATGTTTAGTAAGTCAAACAAATCATAGTGATGTGGCAACTGTTTTTTCCTCAACTTTCCTCAATTTAATTTGCTAGCAATTTCTACTCAATTCAATTCTAAGCTACTACCCATTAACTACTTCATTTTTTTTTTTAGATTTTCTTATTTATTGGAAGTTTTATTAATCACTTTTATGATGAACTAATTCCTTATATATTATTTGAGAAAATTACAATATTTAAAACGTGTAGTGTATGGTTCTCAGATTACCTAAAGAAATAAATTGGTCAATCTAAATATACACGGTAGTTCTCATTAAATTAACTAAAAAACTAATTACTAATGTACCAAAAGAAATTATTATTTAGTTTCTTAAATAAAAGCTACAAAATTATTAAATGTGATCAATATATATACATGACAACTAGTGATTTTGAATAATAAAAATTGATAACAATTTGTGTTTCTTCTATATTTTGTTTTATATTTTTAAAATAAATTAAATAATCATATTAATCATAGAATAAAAATTTAAATTTTTTCTTATATGCGATACTTTGATTTTTTTAAACAACTATAAATTATTAAAACTGTAAAAAATATTACATTAAAAATTTTGTGAGTAATGGCTTAATTTTTTGTTATACAATATATAAATATACAAATGATCATAAAATCATATGAATAAAATATCTTATTTAATAGATTTTCATATTAAAAATATGTTTTTACTATCGTTTAAATTAAACTATATACCATATAAGAACATAATAGTTTAATTTGAAATTTGCATTGAAGAAATATTGAGAACTTAATATTCTAATTTTATATTTTGTATTAAATTTTTAAAAACAATTATAAATTACTAAAACTATTAAAAGTATCCCATTGAGAATTTTATTTTCAATATTTTAAAAAATACGAATTGTCATAAAACTATATAACTATAAAGCATTATTTAACAGATATTTTAAAATATACTTCTATATATTAATATTATTTAAATTTAATTATATACCATAGATATAATTGAATTTTTAGATTTTTTATATCAAAATTATTTTAAGTAAAAAGAGTGTTTGTTTTGATTTATGTGTTCGCGTCAACTTAATTATACATAATAGTTATAGACTTTTCAGTTTATTATTTTATTATTTCATGTAAAAACGTAAAATAAATAATAATTTATATACACAATGTCCATCCCGCACATATAAAAATAATTCATGTTGATCTTAGCCTAGTCAATAAATAATCGACAAAATTTTAGGGAACAAAATATATATGCTAGAGGATCGTTATGTTTGTCTTCCATTCCACTGCATCTACATATGGCATTTGATTCTAGAGTAAGAAACACAAATAAATTTATTTGGTACAATCCTTCCGTCCAAGGAAAATCTAAAAATATAAAGACATCTTAGTGAAGTTATAGATTATGGTAGCATTCTATTTATACCCAAGTTTAAATATGATTGTCGTATAACGTATTGAATAGCAAATATCTTCGAATCTCATATATATGAAATTAGTGTAAATTTTAAACGTAAACAATTTATACGACCACAGTTCGAAAATAAAAACAATTTATACGACCAGAAATGGCAAAATGTTGTTCTTAGCATTTTTTTTTTTTAACTTTACTTTTGCGTAAAACACATTTCTCCAATTTGGTTTCATTGCGTTGAACGACGTAACAAAGTAATACACCTAACCCTTTTTTTTGGAACATTATACACCCAACCCATTGTACAAAAGTTACAGCTAAATTACCCTTTTATTCTTTGATAAATAAAAAAATAAATTATTAATCATTAAAAAATAATTTGGAGTATTTTCTCAATGTCCATATATACATCTTCTCCCTTTATATAAGCCAACCTCACACACCCAAAAAATCCATCAAACCTTTCTTCACCACATTTCACTGAAAGGCCACACATCTAGAGAGAGAAACTTCGTCCAAATCTCTCTCTCCAGCAATGGTTGTTGCTATGGACCAGCGCAGCAATGTTAACGGAGATTCCGGTGCCCGGAAGGAAGAAGGGTTTGATCCAAGCGAACAACCACCGTTTAAGATCGGAGATATCAGGGCGGCGATTCCTAAGCATTGTTGGGTGAAGAGTCCTTTGAGATCTATGAGCTACGTCGCCAGAGACATTTTCGCCGTCGCGGCTCTGGCCATGGCCGCCGTGTATTTTGATAGCTGGTTCCTCTGGCCACTCTACTGGGTTGCCCAAGGAACCCTTTTCTGGGCCATCTTCGTTCTTGGCCACGACTGGTAAATTAAATTTTCTGTTTTATTATTTTGACTCTTTTTGTTCAATTTATTAATTTCTTGAATGCACGTTCGATGAGTATCGTCGTCACTGACTTCAAGATTTAATTCTTTTGAGGTTACCTTTTCATGTTCAATTATTAAAAAAATAAAATAAAATATAGGATCTAAGATTTTTTTCTTCATCAGTTCAAGCATCATCACTCATCAGTCGTAAGACTCGTAACAAAATATCTTCTTTTCTATAATTAATATTATTTCCGCATTTAATGGATCTACGTTTTGATGTTCTCAAATTTTGTTTCTCTTTCTCTAGATCCCCGGAACTTTTAATTATAATTATAGTATAGTATAATATCAAGAAAATATACTGTTTATTTTTTTTGGCAACAAATATATTACTCTTGTTTCTTTGACAAGAAAAAAATATATTGTTTTTTTTTCTTCTTTTTGTGTTCCAATCTATTTTCGAGATTTAGACAAGTGACACGTCATATACCGGATTTGTTACCCTTGTTAAAGAGTTTGGGTTAAAACAAATGTAGAAAAGTTAAAATAAATTGTGCAATAAATGATAAATACGTTTTTATGTTACACAATGATGTGAAAATAAAATTGAATAATGGCAGTGGACATGGGAGTTTTTCAGACATTCCTCTGCTGAACAGTGTGGTTGGTCACATTCTTCATTCATTCATCCTCGTTCCTTACCATGGTTGGTAAGTCATTTATTAACTATTTCCATGTAAACTATTAGTACTTGTTTTCGTATTTCTTACATTTTCGTTTGTCATTCTTCTTGGGTGCATGCTAGCAAACTGTAATCAGTATTAACTGGGAACTACCAACTGTTTTTTTTTTGCTAGAGTAGCAATTTTATAATTAAATAAGAATCCTATTAAACAATGCATGTGACAATATGAGGTTGCTTTTCTGTTCAAAACAAATCTTTAGAAGCCAATGAAAAAGAATCCAAAACTTTTTTTTAAATGATATGCGCCTATCTATTGGTCCTGACTCCTGAGTTTTCTTACTTTCTTAAGTATAATTAGATTTTTGATTTTTTTTTATAGGTTTTCACTATTGTTATTTGTTTACATCAGCTTCAGATATCTTCGAAAAAGATTTACATGCATCAATTTCATGAGGATTTATAGTTTTCTTTTACTTATTTCCGACACAATGTTTAGTAGTAAAAAGCATTAAATGTTTTTTTGCTCAAAAAAAAAAGAATGGGATTGTTAGAGCACTCTATTGTTAGTTGTTCAATAAATATACCAACTAAAAAAACAAAATAAATATAAAATGAGTGAGATTGTTAAATCATTATAGAGACAATTTCATTTTCACAAAATAATAAATACATAACTTTTTATAATTGGGGTTTGCAGGAGAATAAGCCATCGGACACACCACCAGAACCATGGCCATGTTGAAAACGACGAGTCTTTGGGTTCCGGTAATCTTTCCTACTCTCGTAGTTTCTCTTGTCTTTTATTTATTTGTTTGTTTTTCGGAATTTATTCTTATGTCTATGTTCTTAGGATTCTATATGTTTATTTTATTAGTTTATGTTTTCAGTCTGAGGTCAGACCGACCACTTGTCAGATCTGTTTTCTAGCTGTAGTAAAAAACAATTTGCAAGTGTAATAGTTCAGCATAATTGATCTTGTTAGAGCATTTCCAAAACAAACTTTATAATTTTAAATATACAGTTTTTTGTTCTCTAAAAAGAATTTAAAATTTTAAAGTTTGAGGGACGAAACTTCAAATTTGAACTTTCACTACTCAACTTCAAATTTGAAATTTCATCTTTTTTATTTACATTTTGATCATTATATTAATTATACATTACATTTATGATTCTTAAGTATTTTCTCATTTATTGTTTTAATTCTTAATTTTTTATACATCATAAATATTTCCAATTGTTTTTATAAATTCAAATTTTACACAAAAAAGTAATAAAAATTTTAAATAAGATTTATAATATTTTAAAACTATAATTAGGCAAAAAAATATTACAAAAAAATGTAATAAAAACTTTAAAATAGATATATCAAGACATAATTATTAGAAATTTTAAATATTATAACAATATTAATAATCTGGTAAATTTGCTCCAAAACCTCAAAAATTTCTAAATTATTGTCCAAACAAATTTGTTTAACCGAATATGGAGCATTACAAAAATAATTTTATGGAATAGTGTGGTATTTTGCTTGTAGTTAATATTTAATTATGTATTTCTATTTATAATTTTATATATTTAATGTAAGATTTTTTTAATTAATATTACTGTAATATTTTTATATATGTACTAGTTATTTATAAAAGTTTTATAGATTTGTATTAGTTATAACAAAAATAAGGATCATTGTGTAAAATACAAATAATTTGAAATTACGTTTAAAGTTTTGGTTATGAAAAAAATACTTTGAAACTTTAAATTTAGAGTTTTGCAAACTTTAAAATGTTAGATAGATAGTTTTTTTGGAGATGCATTTAGTGGTTATGGTAGTAACTCAGAAAATGAAAATCTATACTTTTATACTCCCTCCGTTTTTTAATATAAGTCGTTTTAACAGTTATACACGTAGATTAAGAAAACCATTAATTTCTTATATTTTCTAGACAAAAACATCATTAATTATTTACCTAACCACAATTCAACCAATATAAAAATAGAAGATATATTACCATTGGTCATACAACATTAATTATTAATAAATTTTACATAGAAAACCGAAAACGACATATAATTTGGAACAAAAAAATTTCTCTCTAAAACGACTTATATTAAAAAACGGAGGGAGTAGTACCTAACTTTAACGATGGACCACTTATATTCGAGTCCTTAGCATAAAATGATTCTCCTCGAAATCCGTTTACTTTCTTCATTATTTTTTCCTTTTCAGTTTTGGCGTTTTCGTAATACTTTTGTCTTCAATCTTGAAAGCTATTAGTATAAAAACTTATAAACACATCACATGCAATGAATTAATACGAATACATAACCAGAATGACAAATTTTCAATGAATATTTAATACCAGTAAGTACTACTCCGTAATAGTAATAGTAATAGTCATATTAATTTTTTTTTTGTCATCAAACAAACAGTAATAGTAATATTAATTATAATTATGTATTTCAGTTGCCAGAAAAGTTGTACAAGAACTTGCCCCATAGTACTCGGATGCTCAGATACACTGTTCCTCTGCCCATGCTCGCTTACCCGATCTATCTGGTAAAAAAAAATACAATTTCAATTTTTTTCTTAAAATTACAAATGGTTTTATATTTTGAGTTTTAAGCCAATATATAAATTAATTTTGATTGGATTTTAACTACAGTGGTACAGAAGTCCTGGAAAAGAAGGGTCACATTTTAACCCATACAGTAGTTTATTTGCTCCAAGCGAGAGGAAGCTTATTGCAACTTCAACAACTTGCTGGTCCATAATGTTGGCCACTCTTGTTTATCTATCGTTCCTCGTTGGTCCAGTCACAGTTCTCAAAGTCTATGGTGTTCCTTACATTGTAAGTTTCACATATTATTACAAGAGATTTATATATTATTAATAATAAATTGTTTTTGACATAAAGTTTTGGAAAATTTTCAGATCTTTGTAATGTGGTTGGACGCTGTCACGTACTTGCATCATCATGGTCACGATGAGAAGTTGCCTTGGTACAGAGGCAAGGTAAATAAATCAATTTTTAAAAAGAAATGTACAGAAAGCAATAATGGTTAGTATTGATTAATCTTAATTTTTGATGTTTTGCATACAATAATAGGAATGGAGTTATTTACGTGGAGGATTAACAACTATTGATAGAGATTACGGAATCTTCAACAACATCCATCACGACATTGGAACTCACGTGATCCATCATCTTTTCCCACAAATCCCTCACTATCACTTGGTCGATGCGGTGAGTGATCTAGCTTTCTCTCTCTCTAGTTTCATTTGATTAAATGGTGATTAATTACTAATTTAATTAATGAATTGTGGACAGACGAGAGCAGCTAAACATGTGTTAGGAAGATACTACAGAGAGCCGAAGACGTCAGGAGCAATACCGATTCACTTGGTGGAGAGTTTGGTCGCAAGTATTAAAAAGATCATTACGTCAGTGACACTGGTGATATTGTCTTCTACGAGACAGATCCAGATCTCTACGTTTATGCTTCGGACAAATCTAAAATCAATTAACTTTTCTTCCTAGCTCTATTAGGAATAAACACTCCTTCTCTTTTACTTATTTGTTTCTGCTTTAAGTTTAAAATGTACTCGTGAAACCTTTTTTATTAATGTATTTACGTTACAAAAAGTGGAAGTTTTGTTATCTTTTTCTCTAGTTGCAATCAAAAGGATCTTTAAAACTTTTTTGATTTGGACAGAAAGAAAAAGACAGTTCCACTGAAAGTCGACAAAATGCACGCCGTTTTTGGGTCCCAGCACAACAACAATATGTCACGGAGTTGTCGCTTTTTTAAGTAATGGGCAATACTTTTCGGCCCAAATATATAAAAGCCTTCTTAAATTGCGTCAGGTATCTCACGCAGGACCTAAATAATTATACAAACATCTCATTCGTCCCCATATATTAAAGAGTTGATTACCTAGTAGGCCACTTTTTGAGTTTTCTTTGCACCCAAAGCTACTTTCCGCTTGTAGCATAAACATTCACGGAAACTGAAAGAGTTTTTGGATTATTTTGCCCTTACTGAAACGAAACGGAAAATTGGAATATTGTTTTGTGTTGTTTTTGTTCGGTTTAGCTTTTAGACATTTATTAGATTAGGTTTCTCGATAGTTAGATTTTTATAAGGACCACAAGATCGTAAAAAAATGTTAATCCCACAATCACGTTAAAATGACCAGTTTAGCAAGTTACAGTCATCCATATTTCATGGATGTGGATGCTATCATGTCCACAAATACATGTTCGGTGGTTATGGATGCTTTCGTGTCCATGTAAGGATGTTATGGTTACTCAGATTTGTGGATGGAGAAAGTTGGATAAACATTACTTGGATAGATAAACATTATGTGGACGGACGAACATTATGGATACAAAAATAGTGGACATGTAAGTTGTGGGCAGACAAATGTTACAAGAATGAGTTATAGACGAGAACACAACATGTAAGGGAACAAAAGTTATTTAACTTAACTTTGTGGACAAGATTTTATATTCTACAATTAGGCGGTAAATTAACAAATTTTGTCGGAACTGTTTATCGGAAGTGATCTGATGATTCCGAAGCACTTCTGAGAAATATTGGCGATGATCATATAAAAATCAATATTTTAAAATAAAAAATAAATTTGGATAAGAAGTATAAAACATATTGTAGACAAGTTTCTGCAAGAAAATGTGTGAAAATGGCCTGCGAAAACTAAAATCAATATAAAAAAAAGACTTATTCTTAGGTCCACTCCCTAGGGTGAACCTCTACCAATAGGATTGTTTTATTTTATATTCAATATCTTTTAAAAAAAGAAACAAAATATTATCAAATTATATTATTTTTTAAAATTAAAAGGTAAAAAAAATAGTAATAATTACAAAAAAAATATTTTACGTCGTGAGCATAACATTAAACCCTAAAACCTAAATTCTAATCCCTAAACCCTTAATCCTAAACCCTAAACCATTGGATAAACCCTAAACTCTAGGATAAATCCTAAACTCTAAATCAAAATCACTATACACTAAAACATTCAAGCGTTTAGGATTTAGGGTTTTAGTATTTTTTTATTTAGAGTTTAGGATTTATCCAAGGGTTTAGAGTTTACCCAAGGGTTTAGGGTTTACCCAAGGGTTTAGGGTTTACCCAAAGGTTTAGGGTTTATCCAAGGGTTTAGGGTTTAGGATTAGGATTTAGGATTTAGAGTTTTGTTGAGAACATTAAAAATATATTATTTTTTTAATTCTTTTTTCTGTAACTATTATCTTTTTTTACTTTTTTATTTTAAAAACATAATATAATTTGAGAATATTTTGTTTCTATTTTTAAAAGATATCAAATTTGAAATAATAAAATCCTATTGGTTGGTGAATCACCCTAGGGGTGAACCCAAGAATGACTCAAAAAAAAACTATAAAGTTTCTTCTGAATGAGCTTGCATGTTTTTTTCTCTACGATCAGTGATGTTAAAGTTCTTCCTTGTAAAGAGATAATCTCTCCAGCAATTTGCTTTGGCTCCTTCTTGACGCCTTATCCTTCGCTGACAACAAAGGTCTTCCTCACTATCTGAAAAAAAAATCTAAACATTGGTTGAGAGAGTTTGATGGTGAAGTTAGAGAAAGAGGCCAAAGTTAAAACCTTTGATTTAATGGGGCGTTGGATAAGAGACCACAGATCTGGAACTGAAAAATGAACAAAACCCAATGATGTTAGTAGCTAGCCAACGAGTAACCACCACAAGTTGCTGGCTCTTCACCATTATCAGCAATGAACTAGGGTTTTGTTCCCACCATTGGTGAATCTGAATCGCAGCATTGAGGGGCTCCACAACCATGGCGGTGACATGGAAGAATTTGTTACGTTTCGTCACACAGTCTCGTCTCCACCCTTTGATTACTACATCTCTTGAAATCATCCATTGGACAAGACAACGACAGAGAAAACAGCTTCGTTGCCACAACTGTCATCAAGGTTGTGTGGACAAATAAAAATGGAGATAACAACCTTTGAGCTCATCTACTCTCTGAAACTCCAGCCACAGCAAATCCCGAACTCAACCACATCCGATCTCGAGCTCACCCACGGCGAGTTCCAAGCTCATCCATTCTCTGAAGTAAAGCGAATTTGGGATTAAGAGAGAAGAAGAGAATAAAAGAAGCGTTGATTAGGTTTTATCAATTTGGGAATTTGGTAATTAGAGTTCCAAAAGAGATTGTCGGTATCTTCCACTCCTCTAAGGCAGGCCGCAAACGAGAAATTAGGAGACTTTTCGAGAGAGATGGGTTTCGTGGCTGAGAGAAAAGATGAAATAAGGGATTAGGGTTTGAAAGTTGATTTTGAAAAAGTGAAGTGAACAGATAGAAAAAAGATGGGCTCCATTAATTTTGAAAACCTAAAGTGAAAATAGAAGAAAGACAGGCCCCGTGTAACTCTAGTTTGGTTGCTGGAAGTTGGTTCTTTCTTTAGTTAGAGGGCACTAAGACCATGTTTATCCCTAAAACACTTAGTGGGTTTTCTAATTTTTATTTTATTTTATTTTGTCTGATTTAAAAAAAAAAAATTAAAAAGTATACTAATCGCGGGCCGTCACGTGTTGGTGGGGTCCGCGCACAGTGCTAAAAACCCACAACAATCTCTATTATTAAAAGAGAAGTACCCATAAAAAATAACCCTAAAAGTTACACAATATTTACAGTCAAATGCCATTGAGAATTAAATTAATCTTACACTAAAATGATTGTCTTTTCCACATATTAATTGTTTTCCTAAAATAACTCAAACAAACTACAAAAGAAAGAAACATATTATTAATAACTCAAACAATTACATATTATTAAATAAAGGAACAAGCATAAATAATTCTCCTGCAATATCAACACTGTAACATTCCTTATTATATGAGTCCCATCCTTTTTTTTTTTGTCATCATATGAGTCCCATCCTTAGCTTACGTAACCTGTACGAACATCAAATTATATAAGCTTTATAAGAAATTAAACTAAGAAAAACTAACAATGATTTTCATATGAGTTTGAACAATTTCAATTCACTTTATTTCACGGTGGTGTATGTAGCTTATTTTTAACCACCTTATTATATTGAAATATTCCACTGACTTCTATATGTCCAAATAATTAATAATCATTATTATTAATTAAAATCTAATAATTAGGAAAATAACTGTAGTTTTGAGAACACTGGCGACGGCGAATGCGAATTTTTAGGGTTTTGAGATGTTTCATGGATGGGATCCGGGGTCTAGTGGATTTTTCTGGAATTGCAAGGAGCTCTATCTTAATGAGCAAATCGGGAGATTATGGAAGCAAAATGGTCTTCTTGTCATAAGGAGAAAGGGAGATCTGGGAATTTTATTTGGCTTTGATCTTGTACTGTCAAAGATCGGAATCGCGGAGATTCGATTGAGAAGGGAGAAAAGTAAGGCATTCGTTAACATCAAAGCGAGATCTTTTCTACTAATATTGGGGATTTCTTTTTGCTTTTTGGTGCTTAGATATCTGGTAACTGGTTATAGGAAATTCGGGATTTGGGGTTTGATGCGATTTGATATTCAGGAAAGTCGGAATCTAAGGATTAATGGGGTTAGAGGGAGTATCAATAGAGAGGATCTCCTGATTGATTTTCTTTACGATTTGTGTTATTATATAAAGGAGGGTGTTCAGAGCTTCAGTAGCACAAACTTACAAATCTCCTTCTTTCTCTTACGGATTTCGTTTCTGGTTGTTTTTTTCTTTGGTATCTATGAGTCAGGGACAATTGGTGGGAAAGGGGGGAGCCTCGAAGGAGGGAGAAGGAGTTCGCAAAAGATTGAAGATCTCCGTTCCTCATTTCGATAACTCGGACCTTATCAAGAGCTATGCAATGACTCTGATTGGGAGGTGTATGAACCCGGTTGCGCAAAAAGTCAACTCGTTGCTGGTGATGTTGCCGAAGATATGGAAGGTGGAAGAGAGGGTGACTGGTGCAGATTTGGGAAAGGGGATGTTCCAGTTTCATTTTGAGAAGGAAGAAGACATTGAAGCGGTTTTGGAGTCACAGCCGTACCATTTTGATTATTGGATGATCTCGATAGCTCGTGGCAACCAAGGATGACAAGGAGCTTTCCTTCGGAGATCCCTTTTTGGATCAAAGTGGAAGGTCTTCCAACAGAGTTTTGGTCAACTCCAGCGCTTCAAAGCATAGGCGATGCCATTGGAGAGACTACGGATGTGGATCTGGACTATGGAAAGATGCGAGTGGTGCTTGATGGCTTCAAAGAGTTAACACTGGAAACATCCGTGGAGTTCAAAGGAGGTGAATTCTATGATGAGGAAGAGGTCCCGGTATCTCTTAAATACGATAAATTGTTTGGCATTTGCAAGCTCTGTTCTAGTCTATGCCATGACGAGGATCATTGTCCTCTTAATCCTAAAAGTGTGGACAAGAAAACAGATAGCAGAGAGGAGCTGGCTAATAAGAAAGAGGACAGGGCAAGGAGCTACAAAGGAGTGGTGATTCATGGAGAGGAGAGTCAACAGGAGAGGGGCACAGATCAACGGAATTATTATGGTAAGGGGAAAGGGAAAATGCATGAGGACCAGGACTCAAAGTGGGTACGAGTTCCTGAAAGAGGAAACAAGAGGTACTCGTCTTACCACGATAACAACAGAAACGATGAGGGAAATAACAGACACAGGAACACTCGTTGGGAACAGCCTAGGAGTTACGTGCAGGAATCGCGGGAGAAGGGGCATCGTGGCACAAGACGGGAGAGGAGTCCTCCGCATTATGCACGAGAGGAGCCAAAGGAGGAAGGGGAGCTGCAAGACACAGGCAGTGCTAACAAAGGATCTCAAATGGAAGGAAAGACTTCTGCATCTAACAACCTGCAGATTGAATCGAATGGGGCCAGGGCAAATTTGATTAAGCTTCCTCCTAAATCCGTGGAAATGGAGAATGGTGCAATAGCTGCGATAGTTTCAGGAACGGTTGGGGCGGGGAAAGGAACGGAGCCACCATTGGGTGACAATGGAAAGGATATGGAAGAGAATGAAGTAATGGACCTAGCTGAGAATGTGATTCCATCTGCAGGGGACAAAGGTTGCATGGGTGAGGATGAAGCTTTCGAAAATCTTACTGATGGAGAGATGGAGGAACTGAATGGATCACAAGAAGTGGTGCTGGAGACCGTTGAGGAAGAATCACGACCAACGGATGTCGAGGAGAAGGAACTACAAGTTGGAGAGGAGGAAAAAAAGAAGGGCGCTCGCAAGATACTAAAGCACACAATGGCGGCAGGAGCTTCAAAGAAGAAGTTCGTTCAGGCACTCCTTTCACAGAACAAAAATACTCAAGCTAGACAGGGAAAGCGTCAGGGAGACGGAAGCAAATTGCAGGAGGATAAGGGTTCTTCATACCCCAAACAAACTTCCTCAAAGAACTCAACTGCATCCCATGGTTAATACAATTCATATAGAATTGAGGAGTGGACTTCTGGTTGCGTCGGTTTCTGCTTACTGTTGGTTTATTTCAATAAGCTCTAGGAGCTTTCTTCTACGGTTCAATTTGATTTTTGCATTGCTGGTTTTATGTTTCAGTGGCAATTGCCTATCTTTTATTGTATTTGGTTATGGTTTTGGTATTAAGAATAATAATTGTCTTTCTGGTTTCTATGATCTTGATATGGTTAAATATTGGTATGGTGTTAAGACCCTTTATTCAGGTCAGATGGCGTTAGTGGCTTGGCTGTGTGTAGGGATGCATTTGGCTCACTTCATACAATGGATGTTGGACCTGATCTCTGTAAAACAAGTTCAGTGGAAGAATGATACAAGGAGGGTTTTGGACAAGGTACTTGGGTCTGGTTTCATTATTTGGTATAAGGTGGCACTTAATTACTCATTTCTGGATAGTACTAAGTGCACGGTAGTTTGGAGATGTTTGTTGCTTGGTCTTTCTAAGGAACCTAGATGCTCTCGAGTGGCTATGTATTTGAACACATTATATTGTTATGGTTATGGGTTTAATTTCAGGGATAGAGATCTGAGATGGTCCTTAATTATGGGTGGAGGGGGAAGAGGTAGAGTCATGGACACGTCTTGGATCATTGCAGGGGAGCACACTCTTGGCTTGGTCTCATTAAACCAAGTGCAGAGAACCTTTGGATCCATGATCGGTATCAAGCTGGCTTTCTCAGTGCCGCTGCAAGATGGAAGTGGATACGACAAATATACGGTGTCTAACTCTTGGCGTTTATTTAGGACATGTTCAAAATATGCAAGGTTATTGTCCTTTGGAGTCATAATATGGGATATAATATGGTGGGTGAAGTTTTGGTTTCCTTTGGTTACTGGTTTATATGTACAGGTCGAAATGATAATGTGTTTTGGTATCCTGAGTGTACAATATGGAACTGATGAGTATTGGATAATTGATATAGTTCGTAAAAAAATTATATCTTCTCCTACAATCTTATATATCGTTACATACATTGTTAATTGGGCCTTATGGTTTATTATTAGAAGTGGTGAATGTGATCGTATAGTTACTGGTGGGCTGGAGAGTTGGATAAATTATAAGATCACATGGCCTTTTTTGGTCTTTCGTTTTTGTCACCAAAATTTGAGTTTCTTAATCAAGTGGATAATTTTATGGGTCTTGGGATGCGAATTGTGTTTATTGGTTACAGTTGGTATGGGAATGGTTATAGGATCATGGGTATGTGATGGTGATCAAGAGTCTTTATATATAATTGTCCTTACAAGCGATTGTGAAGTATCTGAAGTTTTTTCAGATAGGATGATTAGGCTTATTGAGGTTAAATCTTTTGTCGGTATCATCAAACCTATCTTTTCTGGTTCGAACGATAAATATATATATATATGAAGATATTAAGCTGGAATTGTAGAGGTCTTGGAAGTCACTGGACAATAAGTTATCTTCGGGAGATATGGCACCAACACAAACCGGAGTTTTTATTTTTGTCTGAAACGAAACAGGATTTCGATTTCGTACAAAGATTTCAGTCTCATTTTGGCTATGATAGCCTGGTTACTGTGGATCCAAATGGGCGGAGTGGTGGTTTAGCTCTTTTTTATAATAATGAGTATCAAGTTAGAGTCATATATTCTAGCAATAGAATGATAGACGTGGAGGCGGTGGTTAAAGGAAAACAAGTTTTTCTTACTTTTGTATACGGGGATCCGGTACCAAAGCTAAGAGAACAGGTATGGGAGAGATTAACTCGATATGGATTAGCAAGATCCGAACCTTGGTTTATTATTGGTGATTTAAACGAGATTACTGGGAATCATGAAAAGGATGGGGGATCCCTAAGATGTGCAACATCTTTTATTCCGTTTAACAATATGATACGGAACAGTGGGTTACTGGAATTCCCGGCTCGTGGAAATAAATTTTCATGGCAAGGAAGGCGTGGCAAAGGAAAGGATGCTGTGACGGTCAGATGTCGATTGGATCGAGCCTTGGCAAATGAAGAATGGCATACGTTGTTCCCGTGCTCCTACACAGAATATTTGAGGTTAGTGGGATCTGACCACCGTCCTGTAATCGCTTTTTTGGAGGACAAGTTATTGAGGAAAAGGAGAGGACAATTCAGATTTGATAAGAGATGGATAGGTCAGGAGGGGCTTATGGAATCAATAGTGACAGGATGGACGGAGAATCAGGGTGGGCAAATTGAGGATTTTGTTACAAAAATTAGTAATTGTCGGCATGAGATTTCTTCATGGCGAAAGGATAATCAGCCATATGGGAAGGATAAAATTAGGGAGCTTCAACATGCACTCGAGGAAGTTCAGACAGATAATAGCAGATCCCAGGAAGAGATTCTGGAAGTTTCCAGGAAGCTACAAGAGGCTTATAAGGATGAAGAGGAATATTGGCATCAGAAAAGCCGGAATATGTGGTATTCATCTGGAGATCTTAATACCAAGTTTTACCATGCTCTAACAAAGCAGCGAAGGGTCCGCAATAAAATAGTGGGTCTCCACGATGAAAGGGGTAATTGGATTACTGAGGACAATGGAATCGAGAAGGTGGCCGTTGATTATTTTGAAGACCTGTTTAGTACGACCACTCCAACAGAATTTGATGGTTTTTTGGATGAGATCGTTCCGTCTATTTCTCCCCAAATGAATCAAGTTTTGTTGAGAATAGCAACAGAGGAAGAGGTCCGACAAGCTTTATTTATGATGCATCCGGAGAAAGCGCCAGGTCCGGATGGAATGACAGCCCTCTTTTTCCAGCATTCCTGGCATGTTATTAAGAAGGATGTGGTAGAAATGGTGAACAATTTTTTGGTTACAGGTGCTATGGATTCAAGGCTAAATACTACTAATATTTGTATGATTCCTAAGACAGAGAGACCTACAAGAATGACGGAACTGAGGCCGATAAGTCTTTGTAATGTGGGTTACAAGATTATCTCGAAAGTTTTGTGTCAACGCCTGAAAATTTGTCTCCCTCTCTTAATATCAGAGACACAGTCAGCTTTTGTGGAAGGCAGGTTAATATCGGATAATATTCTCATAGCGCAGGAAATGTTTCATGGATTGAGAACCAATAAGTCATGTCAAAATAAGTTTATGGCGATTAAAACGGACATGAGCAAGGCTTATGATAGGATAGAATGGAGTTTTATTGAGGCTCTTCTATATAAAATGGGGTTTGATGCACATTGGATTAAGCTAATGGTGGAATGTATATCCTCGGTTCAATATAGAGTACTTCTTAATGGTCAGCCGCGAGGCCTTATAATTCCCCAGCGAGGGTTACGTCAGGGGGATCCTTTGTCTCCTTATCTATTTATTATGTGTACTGAGGCTTTAATTAGGAACATCAAGAAGACGGAGAGAGACAAACGGTTAACCGGTATGAAGGTAGCAAGAGCTTGTCCAGCAGTCTCTCACTTACTATTCGCTGATGATAGCCTTTTCTTTTGTAAGGCAAATAAGGAAGAGTGTCAAACTATTCTCAGGATTTTAAAGGAATACGAAGCGGTTTCAGGGCAACAAATTAATTTTCAGAAATCCTCAATTCAATTTGGCCACAAGATTATAGAATCCAGTCGGCAAGAAATGAGAGATATTTTGGGTATTCAAAACTTAGGAGGAATGGGATCTTATTTAGGGTTGCCCGAAAGTTTGGGAGGATCTAAGGTACAAGTGTTTGGTTTTGTTCAAGAACGCTTGAATAATAGGGTTAATGGATGGACTTTTCGATTTTTTACTAAAGGAGGAAAAGAGGTGATTATTAAATCAGTGGTCACGGCTTTACCAAATCATGTGATGTCTGTTTATCGGCTACCAAAAGCAACAGTAAAGAAGTTAACAAGTGCAGTAGCTCAGTTTTGGTGGAGCCCAGGAGGAAGCACAAAAGGCATGCATTGGAAATCATGGGATAAAGTGTGTGTCCCTAAAGACAATGGTGGCCTAGGATTCAAGGATCTCATGGATTTTAACACAGCGATGCTTGGTAAGCAAATGTGGAGGCTAATAGACAAGCCACATTCTCTCTTCTCTAGAGTTTTTAAAGGACGGTATTACAGGAATGCTTCACCTCTTGAACCGATCCGTTCTTACTCACCGTCATATGGCTGGCGGAGTATCATATCTGCTAGATCTCTGGTTTGTAAAGGACTAATTAAAAGGGTGGGAACAGGTTCATCTATTTCGGTATGGAATGATCCTTGGATCCCAGCCACTCGCCCGAGACCAGCAAACAAAAACCTTCAAAATAGTTACCCGGACCTTACAGTGGATTCTCTCATTAATATGGAATCCCGAACTTGGAACCTTCAGGCAATTAGGGCTGTGGTGGATCCTCATGATGTAAAAATCATTGAGAGTATGCCATTAAGCAGAAATCTGATGGAAGATAGAAATGGATGGCATTTTACTAACAATGGAAAATATTCGGTAAAATCAGGATATCAGGTGGAACGGGTTTATCCTGATAGAGAAAAACCACCAGAGGTTTATGGGCCTACAGTGGATGTCCTTAAAGCCTTCTGTTGGAAAATACGGTGTCCGCCCAAGATACAACATTTTCTATGGCAACTTCTTTCAGGTTGTATAGCGGTGTTGAAAAATCTAAAGGCGAGAGGAATCCATGGGGATATATGTTGTGCTCGATGTGGGGATCCGGAAGAATCAATAAACCATGTATTTTTCGAATGTCCCCCAGTACGTCAAGTATGGGCTTTATCTAAAATCCCTTCGAGCCTCAGTTTATTCCCTACAGGATCTTTTTTTGGTAATATGGATCATCTTTTTTGGCGAGTTAATCCAAAATGGATGATCATCAATTTGCTTGGATTTTATGGTATATATGGAAAGGTAGGAATAATAAAGTTTTCAGTAACCTGGATGTCGATCCAAGGGAAACCCTTAGACTAGCAGAATTGGAATCTACACTTTGGGCTGCGGCACAGGTGAACAACGACCAAAAACGGGAATTACAGGTACATACCAGACCCATATTGGTAACTTCAGGACGCTGGTGTTTTATAGATGGATCATGGAAAGATAAGGATCTATTTTCAGGACAGGGCTGGTATAGTATCCTACCGGGTTTCGATGGCTTATTAGGGGCACGGAATGTAAGGGCATGTCTTTCACCACTACATTCAGAGGTGGAGGCGCTGATCTGGGCAATGGAATGTATGAGGAATTTAAGACAGCTTCATGTTACGTTTGCAACGGATTGTTCTCAACTGGTGAAGATGGTTTCGGAACCAGAAGAATGGCCAGCATTTGAAAGTTACCTGAAAGATATCAAAGTCCTACAAGGAAGCTTCAACAACTCAGAGATTGTTCATGTACCTCGGACGGAGAATAAAAGGGCGGATAGCTTAGCACGTAGTGTTAGGAAACAATCGTCTTTCGTCGTTCACATGGATGCAGAGTTACCGATTTGGTTTACAGAGTCAAGTTGAGTCTGTGAATGTCTTGTTGTCAAAAAAAAAAATAATTAAAATCTAATATTTTTGAATTGAAAATCTTTTCCCTCCCCCAACAATCTTCTACTTAGATTTCGGAAAAAAAAATAGAAACATTTGCGGAATCTACTAATTTGTTTCTAAACAAGATTTCCCCTTCAATTTCGGAACAAAGAAGATATATATAAAATTTGATCCATAACTACTAAACAATAAACACAATATTCGAATTTCACCAATATAATCTTACTCTCTCCTATTTTGTTAGTTTCACAATAACACACAATAAACAAAGTATTCTAAATATTAATGCAAACAAGAGATGCCTTGCGAGGGTGGTTAAGATATTTCCTCAACTTTAGGGTTTTGTATTGCGTTAAAAAAATTGACCCACACACTTGCGGAACAAGCACAAGATCTTATCATTTCCTATTTCAAATCATAACCATTAAGATTTTACCATAATTTCAAAAACAATAAACAGAATCAACAAAATATTCTTTTCATTTATTTCGCCTAATATGTCTTGCAAAATAAGCAAAGATATTTATTCTCAACTAGGGTATTGTCCCTCTACTATATATTCTACCCGAGTACAAACCCATTCTACACATTCTTTTACCACTTACGCTGATGAAACATTACAAATGGTTTTAGCTGATGAAACTGTTAGTTCTATAATATTTGTATTTTTTTTTTTGAATTTTATAAAGTAGACTTTGAACAAAATCATCTCTTCCTATTTTTGAATGTTTTTTTGTAACTTAGTTTCATTATTATTTTTGGTTTGTCTAAATAATGTATTTGTTTTCAAAAATTTCAATAAAATATTTGAACTTTATATTCAACTTTAAAATAAAATATTTATAATTTAATTTAATAAAACCCCAAATATACTTAAACCTCCGATACTTTACTATTTAATTTACCAAATAAACTAAATAAAAATACAATAAAAGAAAAACACAATCTCATAGTTTAAAAATGATGGCTAATCATATTGAACAAGACACACCGAAATCAAACCTGAAAAACATATGAATCTATAACATAATAAGTACAAACAATTAAATTTATCAAATTTTCAAAAGTTAAAAATATATGATTATGAAAAACAAAATCATCCTTTTTTGAACAAGAAGAAAGCCCCCACGTTCTGTCTTGGATGGTATTACCAATATTTCACATTCTTTATCTAATGGAAACGAAGAAACAACAACAAACATACATCGTGATATCAATCAAGAGGATAATGATTTTGTTAGAGGATGATGATTTTATTCATAGCCTTTGAAAAAATTAATTTCCGTAAAAGTTATACCTTATTTATCTATTTCATATATCATACTAACTCATAATTTTTTATTTCATCATATTTTAATGGTTTTCAATAGAAATGTGGTCCAAATTATATTACCTTATCAAAGTATGATCAATTTTGTTGCCACCGTGTGATCAAATTATGTTACAGCAATATTTGTATTATGTGATGTATTTTTGTCATTATTTGTATTAAAATTTTGATATATTATATAATGGTGTAAAAAAATTTAATTACATTAAGTAAACAGAAAAAAAACACCCGCCCGGTCGGGCGGGACCAGATCTAGTTGGTTATTATTTCATCAACTTTGTTACCGGTTTTTGCATAAAACATGGGACCCAACACTGTAAGAAACCCTATAATTACCTCCGATAAACATGCCCTAAGAGCATCTGCAATAGTGAGTCTCACCATGAAATTCTTAGCATTATTATAATATACTAGAGATTTTTTCCGCGCTTCGCGCGGATTGTATCTTATAAATTTATTTTATTTATAATATTATTTGTTGGTTTTTTTATATTAACTTTTTGTTTTTCCGATGTTAGTTTTTTTTAATTTAAATTTATATGTTTATATTTTTATATTTTTCTTGTTGTAGATGGAGAATTATATTTTTTATTGATGGTTTTTTGTATGTGACATAAACTTTTTGAAATTTTAAAATAATGTTATATATAGTACGATTAACACATTAAAGAAGAGAAACATATTCAGACACATTTTACACAGGTTTTATATGCATAATTTTAAACATTATATATGTATATATTATAAGTTTGAAACATGTAAATGCTTTCTAAAGCTAAATACTTGTTCTGAGTTTACATAACTTATCGAGAGTTTTATCTCTTTTTAAATTTAAATCACAGAAAAAAAAATATCAAAAAGTCAGTATAAATGGATTTTTTGGGCTTTTAAATCAACACTGAAAAATTACATGAATTAGATAACAACACTTTTATAAACAACTCGATAAAATTTGACCGAGCTAAAGATTTTCACACAATATGTTCTTTCTTCTTCAAATTGCGAAGAGCCTATAGGCACAAGGAAAAAAATTATAATTTTTGCTTTCACTTATATAACATTTTTTCTCCTTTACACACGAAGTTTATTACACTGCTATAAGCAATGGAAAACTCTATTCATATAAGATTCACATCTATGCATTTTGACAAAGAAGAATTTAAGCCATCTTTAGTTTCGGAATGGACAAACTTCAGTCATATACACTATATTTTCTCTATGATTCAAATCTTACAATTTTAATATATGTGCAGATTTCCATGTAAAAAAGCACGCACGCCATCTATCATTCAACCTATTACTTTTTCCAAAGTAAACACTATAATCCTCGTTTGATTAGCTCCACAAACTAATCTCTTTGGATCAGTTTACTAAAAAATATGGATACTAATGTTAGAAAAGAATATAAACACTATCAACAATAAATATTGGCACAAGACTATTTGGTTCAAGGAACATATTCAACGTAATGCGTTTATATCATGGCTGGTTTTGCGGAGAAGACTGCCAACCAAGGATCGCTTGAGGCGTTGGGGGTTAAATGTCTCCGGAACGTGCGTCCTTTGTAATCTGGAAATAGAGACTCACCATCATCTCTTCTTTGAGTGCTCTTTCTCTCGCTTGATATGGGAGCCTTTTGCTACTGAAATTTGGATTTTTCCTCCGGCTGATCTACACTCTGTTGCAGCCTGGATCAATCAACCTCGCGTCAACGCAGATGCGCATGCTACTTCAGTCATCAATCTCTACTTTCAGTCCGCCATCTACCTGCTGTGGAAAGAGCGTAATGCTCGTATGTTCACAGCTGTCTCCTCACCTTCATCAGTCATCCTTGCCTCTTTCGACCGTATGATGCGTGACCGTCTCTTCTCTTACCCGGCAAATTCTTCTTTCTCCTATTCTCTACTTCTTTTTATCTTTCTTGTATAAGACCTCCTTAAGGCTTTTTCTACCTTGAGTTGTTGTTGGTTGTTTTTGTTTCCTTGCTGTAACAAGTTGTTTAAAAACAACAGTGTAACTTTTCAGAAAATGATAATCTTAACATCTTACCAAAAACAACAACAAATATTGACTTATTTATGTGAATATATATTTTATTTTAAATCATTATAGTGGACGAAGAAAACACCATAATTTGTACAACAAATTTTCTTAGATTCACCTCATCATACTCACCATTTTACTATTTTATTTACATAATTTTACATGAGCTTCTTCACCCTCCCCGGTTATTTTATCTTTATTTATAACTACGATATAAAGTTATAAACTATATTATAGATTAATAATTTATTTATCCTTGAAGTCTAACGATTAAAAATAGAACATAATTTAATATAGATATATGATTCTATTAATAAATTAGTAGTTACAAATTTGAAATTTCTAGAAATATCAAAAGTCGTATGTTAGTTAATTATCTTCTTAGTGACATTTATTTTTAATTTTTTTTGGATGAAAATATTTTGGCTGAGGTAGATACTCTCAAAAACCTTGAATTTAGTCCCTTTTATATAGTAGGATATATTTTTTTAAATAGTTAAAGATCCTAATCCAAAAGGTACGTACAATGGTGTTATCTAATTTAGAGTCTTCAGGTCTGAAGCTATAAAACATATTTCAGAAAATGGTTTTGTTCTAAAGAACTTGGCGATCTATTAAATTTTTAATCAGAGTTTGATCTAAAAAACTTGTATTATATTCTATCTTGTATTATATTCTATCTTCTTCTGTTTCCATATAGTCTTAGAGTCAGAATAGGATGTACAAGTTACAAACATATATGCTTATTAACTAACAAATTAATTTTATGTGTTTTGGTAGTAACCACTCATCTTCTTGAAGAACCAATGAAGGAGAATGATAGTAAGCAGAAAAACCATGAAGATGCAGCAAGATTGTCCACTTCCACGTCTTCTTCCTTCACCCGTTGTAGTGTCCTTTATTTCACTACACTCCTCCTCCGTCAACCTTACTGGAACATTCAGTGCTGAAGAACCGCAGATTTCACATACACTACAAAAAAGAGAAACAGAGGTTTTACACAATCCATATGGTTACTAAGCTAATGAACTGAATAGAGTACCTGTTTCCTCTTAGCTTAAACCAAGCTTCAGCGCAATGAAAATGAGCAAGGCCAAGCTCATTTTTGCATTTGCAACCAATCTAAATCAAGTCTACACTTACAAACTTGCCAGAAACTCTATCTGGCGTTTGATCAGAACCAAAATGACAAATCCTGCAGATTCTTTGTCCATTATCACTTTCTTCTCCTCCACCACTCAGATCAATCATGTGAAACTCCTTCTCCTTTGCTTTTTCTGAAGCATCACTCTCGTGACACCATCTTTCCCCATTCTTGAATCATTCTCTTTTTGATCTTCCATCAATACATGGTTTGAGAGAGAGAGTCACTGGTCTCACCCTTGAGGCCAGAGACTACAATCACAGCCTCAGGGACAGATCCACTCGAACTTTCACAAACAGTGATCGAATTTGAACAAGGTATCTGGTCCATTTCATTCATATACACACCAAAAACAAAACCAGGAGTGGTTGTATCAAGATCAAGAATGATTGTATCAGACAAAGAGTTAAACATAAACCCAAAACTGAAAACCTGTAACAGCTAGAACATACTCAAATTATTGGTACGCAGAGTCCTAAAGTACAATAAAGATCGAAACTTTACCAGAATCAAGATCTAGTAGAGTGACAAGGTTTCGTTTTTATTTCAGAAGAATGATAAATCAGACAATTGAATCTAAACCCTTTGCCGGAAACGGATGCGCGCCGCTACAAGTGCTCTCTAATCTGTTGCTCTTCGGTTTCAGTTTGTGTTTTTTCTTTCATAAGATGCCTCAGCTAGATTTTAGGCCAGACTCGAGAATCAATTTTTTTCTCTGCATCGGTCGAGACTCGAGTATGACGACTTTTTTTTCCCCACTAGGAAACACAAAAACCTTCCCATCCATTCACAAGTAGCCACGTACCATAAGGATCAAGTCCTAAAATTCCTTAGTTATATATGTTCCAGTCCTTAGTTTTATTAAGCAAAATATTATTATTATATGTGTATTTACCTAAGATTAAGCCCTAAGGATTGGTGATGTTACTCCGTTGCGGGTGGTCTAAGAATATGATTATTGAGAGTTTTTATGGTGGATTTTTAGCGGAATATAAGAACTCCACTCTAAAAATTTCTGCTCTAAGAGCATGATTATCCCTAAATACACATTAGATTAGTTAATGACTATTTAAGTATTAAATTTTAGTGAAGGAATTTAGTTAAGATAGGATTGGAGAAAGAAAAAACACATTAAAAGAGAGGAAGGATTCAAGAATGAAGAGAAGTGTTAATGGAAGGTTCTTCATCAATATACACTTCAGTTCTTATCAGTATACATATAGTTTTTACTATATAAATCATACAAAAGAGAAGTATTCTCAACCATTTGGTGATGTAGTTTTTATTACCATACAAAAACAATTCTAATACAAGCGTGTCTCAAGAACACAAAAATCGTTTCAGTTTTTATTATCTTTCGAGGAGCTTGTACTGAGTGTCGTTCAAGTAAAACGACTGAGCCGTCTCCATGATCCATTTCGCCTCCTCGTCAGTGAGTTTGCTTGTGAACAAAACATCACCTCGGATAAACACCAAGGTGTGTTACAAGCTGTCAAACATACTTAGATCATTAAGCATGATATACACAAAACAAAACAAAAAACATTGAAAAGAGAACAAGAAAAACAAAAAACAAAAAACAGTGAAAAAATTGAGAATGAAGAATATGACGACAATGATACAAAAGTTTGTATACTGATAATACACTAGCATACAAAACGTGAGTGACGACAATGACATTTCTTCACTAGGCCGATGATACAAAACGTTACTGCTCCCACAGAAGCATACAAAACGTCTAACGACAAACTATCATGAAACAGGGAGCAAGGCATCGACTCAAATTGGCCATCACCTCTTTCAAATCGTCTGTTTGTTTAGTAAGGAGAAAATAAAGAGTCTAGACCCAAATTGGCTATGTACCTCCTATAAAACGTTATTTATTTTGCAAAACAGGAAACATGGAACGGTGGTTATGCAAATGCAAAACACTTATATACTGTATAACAGTAAAATTTCAAAGGAATGACATTGTGAACCATTCACTATAGAAAATTCAAATTCATAATCTCGTAATGCTGTCAACATCCATGTAAAGCTCAGTGCGCCATCTAAACAAAATTTCTTCATAATCCACATTTCATTAGAAATATAAAAAGGGTCAAGACTCAACTTCGAACTATTAAAAAGGAAAAATTCATTTCGTGTAGAAACGTTGTAATAAACAATTTTGGAATGGACTTAGTGATATCATATTAGTTGCGTTTTTAATAAAATCCTTAATTACTTGTTAATTAATTGAAAGAGAGTAACAGAATGGGTCTTCATATACAAATTAAGCACACCGAAAAATGCAGAATCCTAATATGAAACTGATACTCATATGATAACTAATAACGTTACACAAAATATACAGAAAACCGTAAAATGATAGAAAGAACAATAGCAACTATGGTAAAAACCAACTAAAACCAAAACATGTGGCAATTTGGCCCTCCATTAAAAGCTATATACCACAGTTTAGCTCAGCTATAAGCTTATAATAATATACACTAGGGCCGGGCCCGCCCTTCGGGCGGGAAGTTTGAATAAAACAATTTCATATGATTTATATTTATTTATGAATAATTTATAATTATGATATAGATGATATCATATACAAACAACACAAATGAGAACTTTTAAGTTATAATATACTGGTTATGAGTTCAATTTTAGTATCATATATTACTATGAGAGTAATCTTCGCTATTATTTCAAAAGTTTAGTTTTAGCTATCCTCCATTAGACTAACTTATAAATTGATTTAGGTGAGTACGACCCAAACCCCCAAAGCATCCTTTTATTATTCGAGGCCTTTTGTTTTTTTTTCATGATGCATATATACACATGTGAATTTTGTACGGAAGAATAATGTATAAATTGGAGAAATCTTATTATTTGTTATTAAGCTTGATGCAAAAGTTTAATTTAAATAATGTTTCAATAAATTTGGCGGGTTTGTTTACGGTTTCTTTGTGCGTATGTAGTCAATAAATTAAAATAATAACAATCTTCGCATGCGCTGTCCATATCATGCTGGTGACATTCTGCTTCGGGCTCCATCCTGGCTGTATTTGCTAAATACCTTGTCTTCAAAATAACTTTGATCGATTTAAGTGAAGTTTTAATAATAAGTATATTAGCTTGTGGACGACAGACGTACACTCATGCACGTAACCAAAGTTTTGTAATACATAATATGATTATGGACGTCAGTTTATGCACACAATTTAAAGAACATTAAATATTTTCACACTCATATACATAATTATATTAGACCGTGGACTGTATACATACACTCATACTAACGTACCCAAAGTTTTTGTAGTCCATAATATGATTATGGACGTCCACTTACGTACACAATTAAAATAAACACTAACTCTTTTAATAAAATAATCACTAACATTTATTAACTCATCGGAATCAAATAAAGCATCAACTTGTTCTTTTTTTAAACTTATGTCAACTCAATATAAAAAGCATTCATAACAACCATAAAGTAGAGAGTTTGAAAAAAAAAACAACTGGAATGTAGAAAATCCATAACATAGATAGAAAAAAGATGACAATAAAGTAGAATGCAGAAACATTATTAAGCTGCAGAATATCGAGAGATGATTATCGAAGATCCATCTTAAGCAATACGCGCCCTCTTACGCACATTACCGACTGGCTCCTTTCCAGCTCTCTTTGATGTCTCACAATTGCCCTTGCCGGAACCAGACTCCACACGGTTGTTAGGCCCGTCTGGCGCATCATCATCATCATTGTCATCACCTTCCTGTTACATTCAAATTGTTATACGCTGCATATGCTAATGGCGAAATATCATAATAAGTATTGCACTTACATCATCGACAAATTCTGGAGCTGGTGCACGCTCAACCTCATTGATGATACGCGACACGGTGAACGTCTGGTGGTTGACGGTGAAGTTGTAGGGCGTGACACGGACTTGGAAAGTGTAGGTCTTGCGTTCCATTCCTGCAACGAACGGAGGCATCACGGAATCCTCAGGGTTCACTCCTTCTTCAGCCTTGTCATTAAATGGAAGCATCGAGAGTATCAACAACATTATATAATAACCACATAAGTAATCAAACTATATATTACCAGTAACTGGACCGCCTCACTTGCCCGGAGATTATGCAACTTCGTCATAACACCATCAAAGCAAACAAATGTCCCTTCAGCAGTATCATCAGTTACAACCATCTCAACGCGATAACTAAAAGAGAACAAATAAACCGAAATGGAATCAGTGTGACGCAAGGGATAAAGAAGGCGACCAACTATCATATTATAACAAATCGATACATACCGTAAAGATCCGACCGCATGAGGGTTATTACAGCGTGCACATTCGAAAGAAGTGACAGTGCGTTGCAATTTCTTGCTGCACTTAGAACACGCAACATAGCACCACCCTTTGTCCGATTCAACCCGAGAAACTCTCGCAGTGCATAAGAAATCTATTTCCTGCTGCTTAAACATCAACATTGCGTGCAGTCAAAAAACAATCTTTATATATAAACACACGAATGAGCTAATTGCATATACATAACTCATTACCTGTGGCGAATCCGTAGTGATAAAATGGTTAAGCTCTGCAATTGTCACAGTCTCAACCTTCGCATAAGACTTCAAGAGAGGTGCGGCAGACGGAAGACCAGTGTCTCTAGCCACCAATCTGAACAAAAGTTCACGAAATTAACATCACAAACTCTCAACGTCTGATTACATACTCAGAACAGACCAAACTTACCGGTAAAATAAAGACTCTCCTGCATGTGTCTCCTTATCATAATAAACATGTGTTCCTGACGTTGCGTTGAGGAATAAACGACCTACACAAAATAGTAAAAATTTCTGAAAAAGGAATTACACATATTAATTTATGCCACATCTTTAAATAAGCAACGAAGTACCTCCAACCATCTTCGGGTTTATGCTTGTGGCAACAATCACTTTAGGATCATCACGCATGCCTCCAAGCTTCTGGTGGAATAAAACGGCTTGAGCGTCAAACAGACTAAGAGTGACAGACACATCACTGCACATATATAACAAACGTTAGTGCAGCTAAAATGATTAAGCAAATATGAAAGTTGTTAAAGAAACAAATAAATTACTTTTCTAATTTGACGGTGACCATGACACGGTTCTTATCCTCCGGAGGGTCAGACACGGTGCTCTTCACCGCCACGATTTCACCAATAATATCTACAGGTTCAATATTGAGATCAGAGAGCTCAGTGACTTAATACATAAAGCACAAAACCCATACAGATAAATATACATATGTACGATACGATCACATCTGTACCTGGAAGCTGAGTGTTTGTATTGGCTAAACCAACCAACTCGGTCTGGTTACGGAACCGGAATCCCTCTGCCGGTATTGGCGAGACCGGATCAGATAACACGTCAAACTCGGTGGAATCGTTAAACCGGATCATCAAAGAAGAGTCCACAAGCTTGAAGTTCTGAGCACAGCGAGCCACGTCAAAGCCAGAAACAGAGTACATCGTCCCGGCGGCGAGCCTATCTCGGAACCTTGGAAGCCGATTCGCGTTGATAGTAGCTTGGATCAAAGTCGACTGAAACAGATAAAATTTAGAAGTCAGAAAATAACGTAAACAGATCTAAGGAGACCAGGAAGAATCAAACTTACATTCACGTCCATAAGTAGCATATCGACCCACATCAGCTCGCCACCGCGTTTGACGTTCCTCGCCTCCCAGAACCGTAGAAGCCGGGCCTCGACGACGGAGGAGCATTTGCCGGACTTCAGGTCAGAGAAGAAGACTCTCGAAATAGACATAGCAACAGGAATCAGAAAGTCTCAAGAGAAAGAAAGAGATGATGCGCTGGAGATCTATAGATACTTACATATTTATACAGATCTGCTCGGGTTCAAATGGCGCATCGAAGAGTCTGAGGGAGGGATTGAATGAGCGAGGGATTGAATGCAATTGGAATAAAGACGACGACATAACTCCGGCCGTTTCATCGAAGAGGAAGGAATCGAAGACGTCACGCGTCGCCGGCGCAGAAAAGGGTTACGCGAGAGTAATGTGTCTTAGGGTTGGAGACGTCGTGACATCGTTCGGGCTGTGAGTGTAAAGGCCCATCACAGAAAGATCGAGCGAGGCCCAGAAGATAACATGTTCAGTTTAATGAAACGCAGCACCTCGTCGTCAGTGACACGTGTCGACGCGAGAGGAAGTGAACGTGGATGGCCTAAGAAGAGATTAAACTGTCTTTTATATATATACATTTAGTTGACAAAGCTCAAACTCAAACCAAGCCGATGACAAAAACTCTCAGGAGATCTACATATAACTATCATCACACACTATATATATATATGATAAAATAAAAACCGAAATGATTAGATCACTTCAACTCTCGCCGGTAACTGTATTCCCGCCGTTTCCTCTTCAGCGGTAGAATCTTGAGAGGCGACAAGTTTCACAGCGAAAGAAAAATTGGAATTATACTTTTGTCTCGCTTCAGCGAAGCTTGAAGAAAGAACGGTTTGCATCCACTGATCAACCGTTTTCTCTTCATCTGGTGACCATCTCAAGGCAGCTAGAATCTGAAGGATCGCATCGCTTTCGATCTCTAGACGTGTTTCATGTCCAAACGACCGACGAAAATGCGACAAGATGCTCCTTTGTATGTTCTTCGCTAACCCATCAAAGTCGATCGTTTTGAACGTCACTTTCCCGTCAACTTGCTCGAAAAAATCCTCAAGCCAAGCTTTACTGTTCTCGGACATTGCATGCGCTTCTTCATCTGCGTTTGCTTCTGTCTCATCCACTGGAAGATTCAGATCGAGAAACGAACGTTGAGACTTTACAGCTCGAAGCTCTGTACCCTCTGTTCCTAACTCCTGTCTTCGCTTATTCAGACCGTTCTTGTTAGCATTGTCGGCGAGTTTTATCTGGAGTTTACATTTTTTAGGGGTGAGAACTCTTCCCTCGGAGTATTCGACACGCTCATCAAGAATATTCGAAGTAGTAGCTAAAACTATAACATTCTTCATACCGATCTCTCTTCCGTGCGAGTCACGGAGCTTACCAGTTCTCACAGCATCAGACAGTCTTACCTGATCAGGAAACTCAGCTTTGTCCACGTTCTCGATGAAAACAACAGACTCCACACGCTTGGACACTTCTCCGGCGATGTAGTCAACAACTGTTTTCCCTCTGAATCTATCGTCGAGCCGGTCCTGTGCCTTGAAATCCACGCAAACGCAGTTTTCTCGCCCGCCGAAGAAGGCTTCAGCGAGAGTTGTTGCTACTTTCTTCTTCCCGACTTGATCTGGTCCAAGAAGAGCGAGCCAGACATTACTTGTGGCTGAAGCTAGCTGGCTTCTATCATCTCTGTATCCGCAGATGATCTCGCTAACGGCGTTCACAGCTTCGTTCTGAAACCCTACTTTCCGAGAGAGTAATTCTCTGAGAGACTTGAAGTCTTTGCAGTACCGTGACAATGGTTTCTCTTTGCTCAGCTCAAAGCCTCTCCGGTTAAGTGATACCGGTGTGCTTGACTCCTGGTAGATTGTTCCTAGCCCTAGATCTGTTGTAACACAGCTCAAAGGCGAGTTCGTTGTTGTGCGAGTTGTGTGATCTTCTATATGTTTTGGCTTCGAGATTTTTACAGATAAACCGGGTTGGTGTGGCGGATTCTCAGCTTGAAGGGTTGAAACAAGCTGAAGTGGGAACTGTGGTCTAACAGGCTGGAAGCTGAGTTTAGGAAACGCCGGAGTTTGATGGATTCGTTGACAAATGTCGTCCCATTTCTTCTGCACAGAAGCTAGTGTGTTTGGATCATCTTTAGCCTGCACTGAATGAGAACTAAACACTCTCAAGATAGTAACTGAGAGATTCGAATTCAGAGAAGAAGTTGGTTCATAAAAGCAGCACCTGTCTGAGAATCCCTTTGTCTTGTTCAGATTCCACATTACGTAACCAACAAGGCAACTTCTCTGAACACTGATCACCGGACTTACCTAAGGCTGTGACTTCTTGCTCACACTTCTCGTTACAGAGATGACACCGAGGAAGACGAGACTGGTTCATTGAGTTACTAAACGGTACTCTGAAATCTGATGTTGATGAGAAGAAGCCTCCAAATGGAACAAATGATCCCATCAAACTGTAGATGAAACCACAAAACGTCACGTTTCAATCAAAAATATTTTAGACTTTCCCAACACTAAATACCAGTGTTATAAAAGTTGGGCTCAGAAAGCGCCTATGCGGCAAATCATGTATAAAGCTATTTCTCTAAAGCGATTTTTTTTTAAATTCAGTCCGTTCGTTAAAAAATTGGTCTACACGCCCGTCTAAACATTAGTTTCTTGTAAAATGCATAATTATAGCTTAACTATTTTAAACATTGCTAAAAACAAAAACATTCATCCCGAAAATTCGGTTAAAAAATCGGTGTAGACACCCATCTAAACATCAGTTTCTTGTAAAATGCATTATTATAGCTTAACTACATATTTTAAACACTGCTAAAAGCAAAAACATTTATCCGGAAAATTCAAATCATCCGATAAATAAAAAAATCTTAATTATCCAAACTTTTTACTGAATTGACTATAATTATATAGAAATATATGAATCTAACCAAACGAAATTAAATCGGAGAATTTTTCAAACACAGTATTAGAGATTTCTAGTTTCGAAAAAAAACAAAATAAAACGAAAATAAAGCCACTATAAAAGACATTACCTTGACTTGGGATAAACTCCTTGATTCGAAGATGTAATAGGAAGAAGATGAATATTCCAGTCTTTGTCAATCGTGGGGAACCTCTCGATCAGTTTCAAATACATCTCGTTGCTCGACACACTCCCGACGAACCAGAGCTTCTCACAATGAAGCTTCAACAGCTCCGAGAGCCTCGACACGAGAGCATCACTGGTTAAGACCTTGAGCTCTCCTAGATTCAAAACCGTCCCCGTTTTAGATTTCGAGCAGCTTTGCTCCACGATTCTCCCCAACTCATCGAGTTTCATCTCACCGATCTCTTTCGCTACACTAACGACGCTTAACCCACTAATCTCCAGAGGCAGAAACCCTACCTTTCCTCTGTTGATCGAGTCACTAAACGTTTTGAGCGCTTTACCGCCGCAAGTTCCGACAAGAAGAGGATTCTTCTTGTCTTTCCGACCCAACACTTCCCCGATTCTCCGACAGTTCTCGTCGAAGTCACCGCTATACCCGAATCTCGCCCGACCAGAGCCAGATTCGGTTACGTTACATAGAAACAGTGGAGGACAGCGAGAACGCGGGAACCGCGTCACCGGAGGATGAAGCACGTCGAGCTTTATGTCCGTGCTCCGAAACCCGGCTTCGCCGAACACCCGGCTCACGATCGGGTCATCGAGTATCGACAATATGAAGTACTTAAGCTCAACCTTCAAAACCGACGTCGTTTGAGTAACCCCACCGTGGAGCTGATGGAGATGGTAAGTCTCCGGGTGCCTTCTCTGAGTCGCCTGAGAGCGTTTGATCGCCGCCATGAGGGAGTTAGACACCGGCGGCTCTTCCTCCGCCTCGTTCTCCGTCGTCGTCGTCGTCGTCGGAGAAGGTTTCGAGGAAGGGAGTCTGTCGAGAGATACGCCGACGCAGAGCTCGAGCGCGCGGAACTGGAGGCGGGAAGAGTACGGCGTGCTGTGAGCGGCGCGTGAAATGCAAACTTCGCGGAGAATCGAAGAAGGCATGGTTAAGAGACCGGAGATGGCGTGGAGAGACGTCGTTTGCGCGTGGCTTCTCCTACGCGCGACGGCTACCGCGTCGTCTAGTGCGCGTGCTGTTTCTTCCGTTAAACATTGCCTCGCAGTGGTAACCGGTGTCGGCATCGTCGCCCGCTTTGATCAATTTCAAACTACACCAACCAACAAACAAAGATCGTAAAAGAATAAGGAGAATGCTGAGAAATGTATAAACAAATCGCGCGTGAAATTTCTCGAAATGGATTTTACGACAAAGATATCAAACTGAGTAGTCGCTTTTTTTGAAAAAGAAGTATTTTTATTTATTTTTATGTTTTGTTTACTTCTGTTGCTTTGGTTTCAGACCTCAGGCTTACGCTTAGATATGTAAGAAAGAAGAGTCGCTGTTTAACTGGTCTATTGTGAATAGGTCCCACTAATATGTAATATTTATGTTTTTTTTCTTTTCAATTTATAATCATATTTTTGTATTTTTGTTGTTGCCCCCAATCCTCGTGTATATTGAAGGAGCAAAGGCACATGTATAGTGAGCATAGATTCTCTATGGCCCAAGTGAAAGATCTCCTTTTACTTCTATTGGCTTATACTCTTTCAAATTTCAATTAATTTTAGATTTGACAATCCCAACAGTTTTTCACAATTATTCTCTTTCATAATTTTCTCTCTAATTTTTTTAATATCCTCTTCTTTTATTCTTATCTTTAAGAATCTGTTCATTCAGCTGATAAAAATATCTAAATATAAGTATCCATGCATATCTTCTTCTTCTTTTCGTTATTTTTCCAACTTTGTATCCGTATTATACACATTACACTTCCACACCAACTCAATATAAGTTTTGGTCCTTCGGTTTAAGTATCTTGAATCTAGATGCAAGTTTTATTCCTTTTTTGCAAGCTTTCTTTTAGTTTTGTTATACCACTATTCTTAAATATTTGAGAAAATAATTAAAATGACTTAATTCATGCTAACCAACTAAAATCAGGTAATAAACTAAGAAAAATATATAAAGCATCAACACTCATCTAAAAATGAATCGACAAAGCATTAACCATAAGATCATATTGAGTTATACAGGGAAGCACAAAAGCCATTATAATATTTCAGAATCATTACAATTCTCACGTCAAATAAAGGGATCAGTCAAGATCAATAGATGTTGTACTAATCGATTAGTTTTTTTTTTAAAGAGAAAACAAAACATGATGATCATGGTTAAAAAATGTTTGCTTCAAAAAAGTTCTGAACTTGATTGATTTGAATAGAAAATTGATACTTTATGTAAAGGATTTTGAATTATTATGCATTTTAAAAAGATAATAAGAATGATTAATTAGACAGGTCAACTTAAATTATAATTAAGAATATATTCAGTGGTAGACAGTGATATAATTTTACTTTTAAGAGATTAGATGGATGTGATATGGTAAAGAATAAAAACAGGAGTAAGTGATTAGGCCCCAACCCCCTTTATAAATTCCACCACCACCATTTATATGCTACTTTTGTGTCGTTGTCATTGCAAAAGTCTTTTATTAATAATAATGAAGAAGAAAATAAAACTTCCTTTGTGTTCTACTTTTTATATTCTCCATTGCAAAGGCCTCCTTTTGTCTTTCCCCTTTTGGAAAAGGAGATTTACTCAACGAGCAATAATTATTACCAGTGAAATAGTTTTTGATATTATCACACCAGTTAAGGACAAACAAACATCGATCACCGGAACATCGGCTTAATAAAATTTTTTAGATTTATTTTTGTTTCAAAATAATAAATTTTTTAAAATTAAAGTACTTTTATTAGTTAATGCTTAAAAACTGTATATTTTTAAGAAACATATTAATTGAAAATATTTGAATTGGTTAAATACTATCAGTTGATATTTATTAGAAAATATATAATAACATAAATAATAAATTTAATTGTAAATATTTATTATATTTTTAATATGCGTGAATACTCTAGAAAATCTGTTTTTCAGAAACAGAGGGAGTAGTAAGTACTACAAGTTAGTAAATTCAGTTTTAAAACTAAATTGACGGCCTATACTATAGCCAGATATAATTTCCAGACGCATGATCCAAAATTTCCAGAATCGCGAACGAACAACATCTGATTGTTGCATCCAGTTACTGTGCGCGGATGCCGCGTCTGGAATTCTCATCCAGTTTACGAAACGAACAGGGCCATATTGTGAGTCAACCTCTTCATAGCTCCATATTGCTTCTTGCAAGAGTTGAACTTGTTCCTAAACTTTATCCATGGATGCCTCACCCCATATGTATCATAAAACTTGTCTGCAATTGTCTTTCTCGCAGTCTCATGGAGAACCTTATTTTTCACATTGCCTTTCAGTTCTTCTTCAATTCTTAGTTGAAGCACAAACCGTGTTTGTTCATCACTCCACAATACAGTCTATGAACAACACAAGAGGACCATCTAAGTCAAGACTAAACTAAATTCAATGCATTAAGACCATATCTAAGTCAAGACTAAACTAAATTCAGTGCGTAAAGACCATCTAAGTCAAGACTAAATGCAACACAGAAACACCAAAATAGAGTGTTGAGAATGACTTACATCACTTCCAGGGACAGATGCCATTCAAACTTGAACAGATAGTCACTGAAACAAAAATAAAAACGAGTTAATACAAGACTTTAAGACTCTTAAGCGCAAACAATGAAACAAGAAGACCATACTCTACAAAGACACAGCAACAAAAACAAGAAGACCATACTAATAAAACAAGAGCTTCCTTGTATTAAGAGCTACGGTTAAATGAAGGTGGGAAAGTAATCATTTTCTTCCCTCAGAACACAATGAAACAAGAAGACCATACTAAAAGATTGTTACCTTACTAAAAGATCTGTTCTGTCTTATTTTGTTTTCTTGTCTGAATGTAATAATGAATATACAAACGACACAACACATTCATTAGCTCTAAGCAACCTTACTAAAGATTGTTACCTTACTAAAGAGAGTCTGAGCTTGAGAGGGTTTGAACTTGAGAGAGCCTGAGCATGGAGAGGGTTTGAACTTGAGAGAGCCTGCGACCTGCAAGAAAAAAAATAACAGACCTTTTGAAGCTGGCAAATGACAGTACATGTTTTGTGACTTAAAACCACTTGGTAAGAGAGCTCAAATGCTCAAATATACAAGAAAGGACGTATTGGTGATGTAATTCAGCTAATTAATCACAAACTCACTGATGAGAATAAAACAAATGCATCACAAATATACACATAACGTCATACCGTGAGAGAGTGAGCTTGAGAGGGTCTCGAGAGAGTGACTTGAGAGGAGCAACAGCTTTACACAAACCTAAGCATCAAAAACCCAATGCTATCATCACTTCATCAACCCAAAAACCCATAAGACTCAAATCAATGTGGTATCAGAGATAGTTACCTCGGAGAAGAGAGAGCTCGAGAGAGATAGCTCGAGAGAGAGAACTCGGGAGAGAGAGCGAGAGAGAGAGAGAGAGAGAGAGAGAGAGAGAGAGAGAGAGAGAGAGAGAGAGAGAGAGAGAGAGAGAGAGAGAGAGAGATCTTGAGAGAGAGCTCGGCTTTACACAAACCTAAGCATAAACAAGACAAAATTTGAAACTTTCAAGTCTTAACGAATTGATCCGAAGTTTTCAAAAGGATGAGATAATTACCTCAAAGAGAGAGAGAGCTCGAGGTCGGAGATTGAGAGACCGAGAGAACTCGGAGATGGGTTAGTGTCAGAGATCAAAAGATAGCTTGAGATGGGTTTGTGTGATGGATACAGAGCTCGAATCCTCACATTGCAGATGGAGAGAGAGAGAGAGAGAGAGAGAGAGAGAGAGAGAGAGAGAGAGAGAGAGAGAGAGAGAGAGAGAGAGAGAGAGAGACTGCGAGAGAGAGGAGGTAGATTTAGGGTTCTGGCATCAAGAGAGGATTCATGGTTGAAGAGAAGTTGCAGAGAAGAATCAGATTTGATTTTCGACGGCGACAAAACAATTTTTTAGGTTTAGAAATTAAAGGCAAAATTTGTAATTCTTAGGATAAATTAAGGGTATTATCGACTTTTACTACTTTTGGATGAGTTTACTGTTTCTGGAAGCGTTTAAAAGTCTCATCCAGAATTTCCGAAAAATCCGGATGAGTTGTGAAAATATATCTGGATGCTGCGTCCAACTTAACCTCTTATTTTGCACCAAACGAACATCGGTCCGCGTCTGCGTCTGGATGCCGCGTCCAATTCACGAAACGAACAGGGCCAAAGGCTAAAAGTTTACGCAAGTAAGTACTAATGGTAGACATGTAGAGTAGGAAATTTTTTTTTTAAATTCAATCTGAGATTTAAGAAATCACGCATATTTTAAACTGAATTATAATTTTAAAATTTTGTATGATAATTTGAGGACTTAAATTTTTTTTATATATTAGTTCTTTCAAATTTAGAAACCAAGCTAGAATATCTCATTAAACTTTGTCTGGAAAAAAAATGAACGTTTGCCCTGTATGTTTTTTGGTGATCTAAATCAGATATGTAATAATTTGGTCTCTTTGTAGAAGATCATATGGGTTTTGATTCTGGTAGAATACTGGATAAACAGAGGTTAAAAATTTAGGTCATTGAGAAAATAGAAACACACGTCTAGAAAGAGCTTCTCAATTCTCGACAGGATGAGGTGCAGTACTCAACTCAGAAATACCTATATATAGGGGTGGGCACTTTACCCGATATCCGAAGTGGCACCCGAACCCGATCCGAAAAAACCGAACCGAAATCCGAACCGAAGTAGCAAAATACCCGAACGGGTATTGAATAAGGGGAGATTGGATACCCGAACCCGAACGGATAATACCCGAACCCGAATGGATATCCGAAGATAACCGAACATATGTATAATTAACCTTATCTTTCTAGTTTATATCTCTCATTTTATATAAAATATTTATATTGATACTACACATAATTTAAGTTCATATGATATACATACAATTCCGAAAAAAATGATTTGCTACTCACTTAAAATGCATGTCAAGTTTTTTATTTCAAAAATTAACAAAAAGTTATATCCAAAATTAAAAAAAAAATAACTAAATTAGTGCCTTTTTAGTTTTAAAATGTTATGTCCAAATCTATTAACCATTCAATCTATTAAAAATAAAAAATTAGTTAACTAAAAGTTATATTTTTAAATACAATAAACTTGAGAAATGAAAATTTTAATATTTTTTTTCAAAATCTAAATATCCGAACCCGATCCGAAATAACCGAATCCGAACTAAAAATACCCGAACCCGACCCGAAGTACAGAAATACCCGAACGGGTTCTAGACCTCTATACCGAAATACCCGAAAATCCGAAATACCCGATCCGAACCCGAACGGGTACCCGAACGCCCACCCCTACCTATATATATACATAATACAATCTGTCAATCTTAAAAGTTTTTTTGAGAAACTATGTTGTGGTGGTATACTGGTTTTCATTGGAAGAAAAGTTGTTATATTGGTCCAGGTAACAGATTGATTTTTTTTCTTATGCGAAGTTGCTAGTTTCACTTGTAATCAGGCGGCATGGATTTTTAACTCTCACGCAAAACACCCGGGCTTACATGTCATTGTTGTACCTGTCCACATGAGTATGATTAATCGGGCTTCGGTTTGGACACTCCTCATGTTTAATCAAAAAAAAAACTTTTGAGAAGGGAAAATGTATTTTTCGAAAGTTCTCCAATGTCTACGGCGAGTGGATTATCATAAAGTAAGTGATGTTTGAAGGAGGGACCTTCTCTGGTGATGGAAATTCATATATGTCGTATGCTGGTGGTTTATAACTAAGAATCCAAAGAGATAAGGTTAGCGTTCTTACTTTAACGACCTAATCCACCATTTAGTGGGTCTTTTATTGGCTATTATAGTCCTAACACCAAGAGTTAGGAAATGTGTTTTTCTTAGATGATAATAATATATCTCACAGTTACCAAACAAAACAAGTAGGGGTATCGAACTTGTAATTAGTGTAAACTCAAACATTACGATAAGGGCATCGTTATCGTCGGCCCTTGGGCCCTACCCTTAACCCATTTTGGGTTTAAAAAAAATTAAAAATGGCAAAGAACGAGACGAACGGGCCTTGATTAAGGGCTTCTCGGTATCGTCCCTCGTGGGTACGTGGCAGCACCGGAGGGGGAGATGATTTCGAAGACAGATCGTCTTTTTCATTTTCTTTCTTCGTATCTCTTTTCTATCCGACTCCAAAAGGCGACGGCGAAGGCGATTTAGCAGAGGAGGAAGCTTTCTACGTGATCTCTTAATCGATATCTGGTGGCGAAGACTTGTTTCCGAAACCGAAAGCGCAATCCACATCCGACTCTGAAATCTCTGATGACAAAGACCTAAATCGTTGGTTCGCTTCGTTTCCCAAGCATCCCCAATCGTATGAGAATTGACCCAATCGTACCAAGGTATTCGTATAGATGATTTGATATTCGTATAGATGATTTGATAAGGGTTTCGTATAGATGATTTTATATTCGTATAGATGATTTGATAAAGGATTCGTATAGATGATTTGAGTTTGAAATATTTGAATGTGTATTTTTAGTTTGAAATCTGTGTATTTTTAATGAACCACACTAACCATTTCCAGTGAAAGTACACTTGTTTTCTAAATGTTTCGCTGTGTCTTCTTCGAAAAAGTTTCTGGTTTTCAATTCGTTTTCAAATCGTTTTCAATTGGAGATCTTTTGGTTTGTAGTTAGGGTTTCAATTCGTTTTTGGTTTCAATCGATTTAGTTTGCTCGAAAACTCATTACTCGTTTTCGGTTTCAATTCGTTTTCGTTTTCGGTTTCAATCGATGTAGTTAGTGTTTCAATTCATTTTCAGTTTCAAACGAACTTCTAGTTTGTTCTTACGGTTTCAAAACACCAATTGTCCCACCAATAATCAACTACTTATACAAAAGCCCTTAGCTCAGTTTCTAAACACAAAAATAATAATAAAAAATAATAAGGGCCCTTAATCAAATCCCTCCAAATACTAAGCACACATGTAAACGGCGAGATATAGCACATAATGGATGGAAGATATATACGTAAGCAGAGAGTAAGAAATGTGAACGAGACTCAAAAGTTCAAAACTCTATACATTACCAATTACAAAATGTGTTCCCCAGGAGTCGATTCCAATAAAAAGCTATTCGATTTGACCCTTACTTTTCTCTTTTATATTTTTTCTTAAAGGCAATTTATTTTGTTTTTAGACAATTATTTGTAGTAGTAATACTTCTCTACTTTCTACTGAATTAAAAATATTAAATACAAAATGAAATGAATAAAGGGAAAATTTGGATAAATGCACTTCAATAAGAATATAATTTGAAAAATGCACCCTTGTTTAAGCTTTTTGAAAAATACACTTATTTATATATAAATTTACCAAATTGCCCAATCTTAATATTTCTCAATTCTTATTAAACAATTTTCAAAAAATTACAAAAAAAATCGTTAGAGAATATCTTTTAATATACTACACAATATCTTTTTCATATCTTTTTAATATATCTTAAATTTATTATTATTATTTTGAAAAAAAATAAAAGAATGCAAGATGCGTCTCGTCTTCTCGTCTCCTTCTCTTTTCCTCTCCATTTCTGATCTTTTTTCCTTTCTTTCTAGTTTTACAGATTTTTTTTCTCATCTCAAGTGGTTTGTTGATTCATGAATCAGATTTCAGTGTCTAGGTCTGCTTCTCTTTTATTCTTCCACTATGTTTGTTTGTGAAACTAAGAATGTGAAACCAAGCATAAGAAAAAAAACATGTCTGCTTTTTTCGTTTTCATTAGATTCAGCGCTGGTTAGAGCTTTCTTGCAGTACACGATGCAGTTGATCAAAAACTTGATGAACTATACAAGAAGCGTATCCATCTATATAAATATATATATATATATAAACATTTACTATGTATGTTCGCTATTTCTACCCTTTTTTTTGGTAAAACCAATAGTTTTAGTCATCATCATCCCTTTGTTCATCCTTCGAAACTTTTGGTTTAGCTTCGGGGTTCTTGTCTTCATTCCTGAGAAAATGATTGATGTGGATGGAAACTATGAGATTCTCTCCCTCTCTCGAACCCATCTCCAATATTATCATCGTCAATCATCTCTAATATTCATCCTCTGCTTTCTCTATCCATAAGAGTTTTCCCCCAAACAGATAACTTGATAAGTAAGTAACTAGGGTAGTGATGATTACATGCAAATTTACTTGGATCTGAGTTCATGTTTTTCATGTCACATTAAAAAGAAGAATAACAAGCCAAAGCGATGAATGATAATTAGTGTTCATATTCAAAGTAAAACAAAATAAACACATATGTGAATATCATATTAGAAGAATTAACTTGGTCTCTGCTTCAAGAAATAATGAAATTTGTATAGAATGAGACTTGACTTGTGTTTATATAAAGTTAACAAAATAAATTAAAATCTATATAAACTTCATGATAATTATCTTAAAAATATATTTATCTTAAACACATATTTATCCTAAACATAAATAATTATAATTTCAAATTTATATATTAATTATTGAAATATCAAAATGGGGTAAAAAGGTAAATTCACATTAATGAAAGTGTAGTTTTCAAAAAAAAATAAAGACAATGTATTTTTCAAATTTCAAATCTTAAATAGGGTATTTTGTAAATTATCCCATGAATAAATCTCACTATATTCCATCTTTTTGGATACGCAAATGTGTTTTTCTTTCTTCTTAAAAGTAGAATCTATCGAAGATATTATTTCTGAGGATCAACCTCTTTAAGTTTTAGTAGTACACCTCCATAAATATTTTAGCTCATTAAACTTCTTCATAACCGATTGTTTTGTCACCACATATATGACATATTTATTGATGTTTGCATCTCTTTAGACCTGGCTAGAAGTTATGCTACTGTCACTTTTATTATCAAATAAATAAATTTCAACAGCAAAAATGATTTTAATGTTTAGATTTTTAACAGCATGTTTAAGGTAAGACATAGGATTGTGTTTAGACAGTTTTTTTGTTATCTTTGGAGTATTGATATTAATTTTTGTTTATTCATTTATTATATCGTATGTACCATCTATTAGATAATTCAGAACGTTCATTCATTTCAAAATAATAAATTTATAGCTCCACTCAATACAAAATAAAATTCAAGGTTCCAAACTATATGTCTCTACCGTGAAGACCTTAATGTAAATATTGAACTTTTACTACAAGGTAGAGTGAACAAATTGGAGTCCATCTTCCTCTCTCAAAAATATTTTCTCCCCATCTCTCTAAATATCTAAATCCAGTTTCAGCTTCTTATGCCGGTTTCGGTAGCACTGAAACTATGGTCTTTTATTACTTCTAATCTATTTCGTCACCGGCATTCTATTTTGTTTGGTTTTGTAAGACTAAGCAATGGCTTCGTTGTTTTAGATCGTGTATTTGAAACGGCGCTCTGGCTCTCCTTCGCTTTGACAATCGATAATGTTTTATTTAGAATTTCCTTTTGTAGTTGTTCGAACTTGATGCATGTTGCGTGTTGAGAAGTGATTTTGCATTTGGAGTTTTCATATATTGCTTCCCCTGTTTGAGTTTTGACTTTAGGAATTGGTCTCTTTGTGCGGTGGTTGTCTTGCTCCTTGTCCTGGTGACCGCTCTTGTTTCTGTATTGCTCGGTGGCTTTTGCCAAAGCTGGTGTTTGGATGTAACTTCTTCAGCTCCGCTTTTCTCATTAGTGGAATGTCTCTTTTGAAACAGATGTGATATCATTTTTTTCAATTTCTTCTTTTTTGCCGTTGATTTATCCACAATCAATGGTTCCTCTAGTTGCGGCTGTCAATAGCGTTTTTGTGATGTGGGTCTGTCGTGGTGGTTTTTTGGTGCTTCCAAAGTTTGAACTGTAATAGTTCTTTCAGAAATTATTGGTCACCCGAACTATTATTGTGGCTTTGCAAAAAATATTTTCTGAGACGAGGATTAAACAAATTTGAGGTTCTATTCCACGTTTTTAATTTCTGTTTGGCCATGTCCTTCTTTGGTTTTTATTGTCTTCAGCTAGCATCACCTTGATTTCTTAAGGAAGTGAGTGTGACATGTAACTAAGTTTATAAGTAATTTTTCTTTGTTTCCTCAGTCTCCTACTGTGGAGTTTTAGTTTCAAGGAATATGATGTTTATCCGCATCCTTAATTTTTCTAAGTAATTTTGGTGTTTTTGTTGTAAATTAAAAGTTGAAGTTTTAATGAAAATATTGTTAGAGAAAAAAAAGTGAAAAATATTTGTCACCAACGTGGATTGAATTGTGAAGTCGGGTTGGTGATTCCCTGGTTGAACCCATTAGAGCATCATTACTGATCGGTGTGTTAAACTGGATCTCTTCATATTATTATATTAATATTTTAAAATAATTTAATTGTACATTTAAAATTTATTGTGTTAAAACTAGTTTAACCATTTAAGAAAGGGAAACTGGCAAACTTAATGTGGTTAAAACTTAATGTGCAATCGTCAATCGATTCTAATTTTTTTTTACATTTTCTCTCACTTTTAATTTTTAATTACTTTTTTTGGTAAGAAAATGTGGTGACAGATGATCACTGTGAGTGCCCTCGGTCATGTAAAACTGAAAATATAAGCATCTAAAAAAACATGAAGTTCGATTTATTTTTGGTATAAAAAATTTAATTGTTGTTTATAGTTCTCAAAAATATATGAGTTGAGTTTGGAGCTTTTAGAATAAAAAGAAATGAAAAAACTAATTGTCTTTATAAAGGATTACAACTACTTTTCAAATGTCAAAAGATAACGCAGAGATGTTTTATCTTTTATAATAAGATTACTTTTTAAGTAATGTAGTGACTCCTTTTTATGTGTACTTGAGTGGGAAGGCTCCAACGATTGCGGATGAAAGGCTATGGATCAAAAATGTAGTTGTCAGAAATTTGTAAATACTCCAAAAACATGTTGTTTTGACACAATTAATGATTTAATAAAAATGGGAATACGACGAAGGATGATTATGTTTAGTAGAGAGAGGCGGAACTTTTGAGTGGTGTGTTGTCGTCTTAGTGACACCACCACGACAATGTTGTGTTAATTGGTCAATTCTGGTGACCTACCTTTTTGATGTCTTTCTGGTAACGAGTCAAAATCGATAACTTTAAGAAATTAGAAACCGAACAATTACGTTTTGTGAATTTGAAAAAGATTTGGTAAAACCATCGTTTCAGTACCATAGTTCAAATACAACAAGCTGTGTTAGAGGCGTCTGAGAAGAAGGAAAATCCCCAGTCAAACAACCAAAATGAAAGGAATGAAGTGCATCAACCAAAATATAATTTATTAATAGTAGTTAAAAATATGATCTTAAATTAATAGATTAGATGTCATGTAGATGCATCTTGTACTACTGGTTAATCAATTTTTAGTGTTAGCATGATAGTACAATTTTTGGTGGTTGCACGGTAGCATATAGTAGAATTGAAAACAGATCATATCTCCTTACATGTGAAGTTCAACACACACGGAGACGGCTATGAACATTAAGTAACTCTACATATATAAGATTTGCAACAATGCATTCTGAATTGGATTGATTTTCATTGGTAAAGCTGATTGATAAAGAAGAAATATGGCTACGCTTTGATTTCCGAATGAGATAAAATGTATTCATCTACGTTTCATATTTACCTCCTTTTATTTTCATTTCACGTGATTTTTAGTACTGTGCCAACATTTTTTACCGAAAGACCTCGAAAGCAACTTTCTAAACTTAAACGATATGTACACGTATTGATCTCAAAGAAAGAAAAAAAAGATGAACGTCAAGTAACCACACCTCAGCAAAAAGCAGCCCATGCCTTTCTTGGAGCTCTTGGAATGTAAACCCAATTCGAAGCCCAATAAAAGTCGGGCGTATTTTAGCATCTTATCAACATGGCCCATCAAACAGAAGCATAAGCGTTCTTCCCTTCTCTTCTCACACTCTCTGTTTCGATTGAGAAGAAAGCGATCACGAGGATGGCGAGATCAACCTCTATTCTCTTCCTCACGCTACTCCTTTCCGCTTCTCTGGCTTTAATCCAGGTAACTAGTTCTATCCTCCCGATACTGGATCTAGTCAACGTTTCGTGACATTGAATCTAAACCACTATGATCCAGATCCACAACTATGCTTTCATCAGATTTGTAACTACTAAGCTACTAATCCATATTGTGTGTTGCGCTAGTTGAAGCTAATCTATGAACGATTTGTGATGTGGTGTGTTTATTATCAGGCAAAGGAAGATTTGAAGGAGATCACTCACAAAGTTTACTTAAATGTGGAAATTGACGGCAAAGAAGCTGGTATGATCTTTAATGTTTACTTCTTTTTGTTTCCTCAGATCTTGATTTCTTTAGATGTTTTGATTCTCTGATTACTGTTACGCTGCAGGTCGAGTTGTTATTGGCCTTTTCGGCAAGACTGTTCCCAAAACTGCAGGTATAATTAATTAATTAATTATGACTCCAGACCCTTTTTTTTAAAAAAAAATCCAAAAGAGTAATCCATGAGTTTGTGTTTCCCTTGTTGCAGAAAATTTCAGAGCTCTTTGCACTGGTAAGCTACTGCTCATTATATTCTTTATTACAAGTCGGACAAAGGTGTTTTTCACGATGTATGAGTTGCATGTTGTTCATGATCTTGGAGCCGTGTTGTGAAAAATTTCTATGGATAACAGGGGAGAAAGGTGTTGGGAAGAGCGGGAAGCCACTACACTACAAGGGGAGCAAGTTCCATAGAATCATTCCTAGTTTTATGATCCAGGGAGGTGACTTCACACACGGGAACGGTATGGGTGGAGAATCCATCTACGGTCAGAAGTTTGCTGATGAGAACTTCAAGCTCAAGCATACCGGACCAGGTGATTGTTATTTATTTGCCTCAAGTCAATTTTAGCAAGTGTTGTGTGTCATAATAAACTGACATGAAAGGTTTAAAATGTGAATGGACAAATAGGTTTGCTTTCGATGGCCAACTCTGGAGAGGACACAAACGGTTCGCAGTTTTTCATCACGACGGTGACAACAAGCTGGTTAGATGGAAGGCATGTGGTGTTTGGGAAAGTGGTACAAGGAATGGATGTTGTCTACAAGATTGAAGCTGAGGGGAAGCAAAGTGGAACTCCTAAGAGCAAAGTTGTTATTGCAGACAGTGGAGAGCTTCCTCTCTAAACCCTAAGCACTTGTTCTTCTTCATGAAGAGAATTATGGGGTTTTTAAGTTGTCTTGTATTATAAACACTCCCGAATGCTATCCATCCGAACAAAAGCACTTCAGTTTTTTGAGTTTTTTTAATAATCATTTTCTAAATAGATTTTGGGACTTTTGCTTGTGTTTTTGATGTGAGATTTATGTTTGTTCTTCTTCATGAAGAGAAGCAGGTTTTTAAGCTATATACTTACTAAACACAATTGACAAACACAACTCTTGAGTCACTAAAACATCAACTAGAACCTACTAACTTTCTTTAAATGTACTTTCAGGATATCGGTAGTTTTTAGTCACATTAGTTTTTTTTGGTCTGCGCTATGTAAAAATTGTGTATTATAAATATTTTCCAGACATTTATCGTCACTATTTTAAATGATTTTATAATTTGGAACTAAGAAACCGAAAATATTTACAGCAATAAAGCATACAAAGATAGCTTGCTTTTAAATAATATTGTTATCTTGTAGCATTTGACCTTGATTTTCTATAATCTTTCATGTTTTCAATTTTTCATACAACTATTATAGGGTTGAATTAAATTATTTTTCTTGGTGTTGAGAGGAGTAGTAACTTTCATGTATTTTTTATAAACTTAATTAAAACAACTATACATAGTTCTACAAATTAATATGTAAGTGTCACCACAATTCTTATTGTTCATATACATAAAATAACATCAACGTACACCTAGTGTTCAATCTTTATTTAATTACGAATTTTCAGTTGTGTATTAGTCATTTTATGAGTTGTGGTGTTATTGTGCAAATGATTTGTTTCGATTGTTAAATCTGTTTTTCGTTGACTTATTGCTATTCACGATTCATGATTACTGCTGATTTTTTTAAAAGGTTTTTCCTTTTTGATTTACTAGTTTTGTTATTCATGTGTTTCTATCTTGTTAGAAAATAGATTTCACATATCAAGTTTTGGGAAAATGACTAATTCATCCAGTTCTTCATTATTTTTCATTAGAAGCTAATGTGATATTCTCACATGTCTACCGTTTTAACCTTTGTAACATGGTACTTGAAGGTAATGGAGATAATACACATGGAGATGAAGTCTTTCTACAAAAGCCATGAGAAGATAGAAGCACAATATGCTGAGAAGTTCCTTAAAAATAGATTGAGCTGGAAGATGAGAAGAGTAAGTAATTTTGGTCTTGCTTTATTGTTAGCTTTTAAAGTTCTGCAAAGATTCATTTTAAGGCGATTGTTCTCATGATCAAGTTTTACGGAGTTAATAGGTGATTTGGTGGGATAGAATGATTGTCATGATTTTTCCTTAAAACAATCTATGATAGAATTATTTGAATAAATAAATCTGAAATCAGTTTATTGAAAATTATTTCTTTGCTTTGGATGGTAATAATTTGGAATAACAGTAATAGAATCCAAATTTAATATATTAACTATATTAAATTTTGTGGGATAATTTTTTTTGTAGATTAATTTAATAATTTTAATGTAAAATGAAAAATAGAATAAAGTTTAAATGCTGTTGACTTAAACATGGTAAATAAAATTAATCATCTGGTTTTAATCATATCTTTATTGTAGGACTTGTTATTACTTTTTTTTTATTAATTGAAATTATTGATTCATAAATCATCTATTGGGTGACCCATAAAACTTTGGTGCGGAATAATGAGCTTAGGCAAGTCATAAGTCACAGTAACCGTTCGTACTCCAAAGTAAGCTCTTTGTTTCTACCAAAAAAAAAATTGGGAATGGTCACCTGAAAACATGAGGAGTATGAGGATGGAGAATGTGACATTTAGTTTGACATCTCTGGATATCATTAAAGCACCAATACGTCTCAAGAATGGCCAGTGTTCGGTGTTCCTGGGGCATTTGGGTGCATTGCTGGAATATGTTAAAGATCAAATAGGTTGGGATATCAGCTTTGAACCACTAGAGCGCAATAGAGGTGCTTTCTATATCGCTCGGAGTGTTGTCAAAGAGTTGCGCCTTCAATCTTATGTTAGTCAAGGTGCTCTAAGGTGGCTGAATGGTCTGTTCTGTGAGGAGATGATACCATAGTGTAGTGTGTTTTTGTTTCTTGCTAATTTTTGTTTAACAATTCAATATATTGTTTTTTTTGGTATTAATCTAAGTGGTGTGTTCTTTGGACACACAGCGTTGGGCTTTTCTGAATGAATTATTCAGATAAAAAAAATATCATTATATTTTTATATGGCTTATGGATATGGAGCGTATGAAAAGAACCTAAAAAAAAAAAAGGTGCTATTTAACCCACTATTTTCAGTTGGTGAAGATATTGTCTAGGCTTCTTCACTAAACACTTGGGAGAATTTCCAAGATGGAAATAGTTCTTCTGTAATTTTACAATCAGACATATTTAAAGAATAAAATATGAAACGATGGATAGAAACTTACACGTGATGCTCAAAGTTTTTTTAAGCTATGTTGTAAGTTGATTTTGTATCACCGGTTTGATTTTCTAAATTGGTTTGTACTCTTTTTTTTTGCCAACGGTATGTAATTTTTTTTTCACTGAAATTTTATTAATGGAACGAGGTCCAACCAAACCAAGCCCAAAACAATATTAAACAGAACAAAAAACAAAGATCCAATACGGAAGGCTCGACTAAACAAACACATTTGAACCGAAAGTCCAAAGAGACAGCCCGTCGCAGAAGAAGTCGAGCAACTCAACCACGTGTTCGATCGCCCGGCGATCAATGGACACATGTCTTGACGAGAACCAACCTTCTTCCTCCGGAGCCAGCAAAGCGACATGACGGATCACCGTCGACGGCGAGTAAACCCTAGATGAATCGTTCAAACCGAACGGCCACCATTGAGCTCGAGCCGATAAGTCCACAAAATTGGCAGATCTGTGAGATCAACGAGAAGATAAACCACCTACAATCAATCTTTAACCTCCGTTTTACTTGCATACGCAAACATACATTTTTAATGATCCAACTAAGCCCGAAGATGCAACAACCCGACAAGAGGGGGAGAAGAAACCATCGGAAAATCAGATCAAGAGGCTGGAGAACAATTGAAACTCATAACCGCAGATCGAAGAGGAACAGGAAAATCTCAAAAAAGATCCGACGAAAGCGGTGCTGAAGAAGCCACCACCTCTCGAAAACAAAAGCCGGCGAAAACGATGCTGAAGAAGCCACCACCTCCTAGAGACAAAGCCGACGAAGCTGGTGCTGAACGAGTTACCGTTACTGGAGACAGAGTTGGTCGACCACCAATGGAGAAGGTGCGACACCGGAGACAAAAAAGCTGGTCAGGAAACTCTCAAAGCTCTATTCCTTATAAAAGATTTAATTTGGAAAAAAAAAATAGAAAGAAAATCCTCTCTCTAAAAGAGAGGAGAGAGAACTCCATTACTCTTCATTTGTGAACGGTGTGTACTCATAGTTTGGGTTAACAAAAATAAAATTAAAAAATATATAAAATATAATATATTTCATTATTTGTAAAACGCTGCGTTCGAGCTCGCTCACTGTTGAAACCCAGCTGCTTCGTCTTTGATCGTCTTCTAGTTTCCTTTCAAATCGTAAGTTCCCCCCCCCCCCCCCCTCCTTTCAACAATATATAATGCCTTTCATCACTCAACTACATCTTCATGAATTACTCTCGACTCTGATAAAATCTCATGTGATCCCTTTTCTTTGTCTGAATTGCGATTGAGACACATAAATATCTGAACTTGTGACCTTAATGGAGTTTCTCATTGGATAGGTTCAGCTATAATCCCTAATCCATGTCTGCCCAAAGAGTCTCTTCTCGTTCTAGAGATTCCATCAGCAGTCTCCCAGACGAGGTCCTCGGTAAAATCCTGTCTCTGCTTCCGACAAGACTTGCTGCTTCCACATCGGTTCTGTCCAAACGGTGGAAGAATCTTCTCCCCCTTGTAGACAGCCTCGATTTGAGCGACGCGATTGGCGATCCACGTGGCTTCTCTGCATTCGTGGACACAACTCTCGCTCTCTTAACCAACTCTTCAATCATCAAGAGATTCTCTCTCAACTGCGAACACAAACACGACACAACCAGAGTGGACACTTGGATTCGCACTGCCCTTGAGCGATTCTCGGAGCTTCACTTGGAGAGCGCATGTTTGCACGGTATCAAAACAGAGTCCTTCACGAGCAACACGTTGCTCAAGCTCACCTTATCTAATGGTTTTTTTCTTTCTGGTCTTCCTCCTAATGGCGGCGTGTTTTTCCCAAACCTCAAAACGCTTTCTCTCGTTTCGGTTGGGTTTGAGCCTTGTGAGGTGTATGAGTATCTCATAACTGGCTGCCCTCTGCTTGAGGAGTTATTCATACGCTATGCTTCTCCCTCGGAGTGTAGCTGGATGGTTGTGAATCAGTCCATCGCAGTGTCGAGTCCTTCTATTAAGAGAATGTCCATCTCTTACCCTTCTCGTGATTACTGTGAGCCTCCCGCTAGTGAGGTGTTTAGGACACCGAGTCTTGTCTACCTTGACTATTCTGGTTACGTGGCGGGACATTATCATGTTGATTTCACCTCGCTTGTCGAAGCTAGGCTGGATCTTAGACGGGAGCGAGTTTTGGCTGTGGAGGAGGATGGTGTTGATGATTCTAGTGTCGGTGGTTGGGATGAGGATGTTTATGATGAAGCTGTGGAGCATAATGCAGAGGTTCATGATGATGATATAGATGATAATGATAATGATAATGATGATGATGATGATGATGATAGTGATAGTGATGGAGAAGAGAGTTTGCCTGATGTTGCGAATCTGGTTGAAGGGATAAGCAACGTTAAAACTCTTCACTTGTCTCCTTATTTTCTTGAGGTAGGTCAGCTTTGCTTCTTCTTCTTCTTTTATTGATTGGTTTCAGATCTAATGTTTGGTTTTGGTTTTGGTTTTTGATCTAAGGTGTTTGACATTTGCTGTAAATCGATGCCGGTGTTTCACAATCTCCTTACTCTGTCTTTTGAGAGTGACAAAGAAAGAGGATGGCAAGTGGTGCCACTTCTTCTTAAAAACTCTCCCAACCTGGAAACTTTAGTCATCAAGGTAAAATTAAATACACACAGTAGATTAATTGCTAGATTGTTGTTATACCTGAGTTTTTGCTTTTTAGGGTCTTGTGCACCAAGTTACAGATAAATGCGGGGACGCCTGTGTTTGCATAGCTAAGAAAAAGAAGAAGATGGAGGAGGAGAAAGTATGTTGTTTATCGACATGTCAAGTGAAGGTGCTAAACATTTCAGGGTATAGAGGGACTGGTAGAGAGCTAAAACAGATGAGGCATTTCTTGGGAAATTTGAAATGTCTTGAAACTGTCAAGGTTGGTCTTGTAGCTGAGAATCACCACGAAGACAACAGTGTTAACAATCACTACCAGAGAATCACCAATGCTCTTACTAAGCTTCCCAGAGCTTCATCAAATTGTCAAATCCATTTCTTTTGATTTCCCTCTTAAGAAGCAAATTATTAGCATGTTTAATGAAGAGAAACTCTACCTTTTCTACTAGGATTTTCAAAGATCTCATGCTTTGCTATTTATTTGAGGTAGGAGAGCCTCAGTTTTGAGAATAAGTTACGAGTATGTCTCCAATGGCAATGCATTTGTAGACCATCTGCTTCATCATTTCAAGTCAAAAAATTCTGGTGGCAAAAAATTAAAGAGGATTCAGATCTATCTTGATTTTTAGAAAGCATAGATAGATACTCTATTGTTTAGGGTTTTACATAAGCTACATTGCATCTTGATAACCTTGAGCTTCCTTTTGTAAAACTGACTAAATGTAGAGCAGTAGTTTTTAGACAAACGTGTATTGGCTACTCAATGATCCACACCAACGCAACTAGTTGACAAACAAAAAGAAACTGTATTCAATACTCTTAAAACATGACAAGGTTTGAAGAACACTGCACAACAAAAACTTCTAAGAACAACCTCGCGAGAAAGTAAAACACAACACCTAACATGATGGAGACAGGAAGAGCAGGCAAAGCCTTTTGATACACAGACAAGAGCATCAACGTAACCCCTAAACCAGCAATAATGGCCAAGTAGCAAGCGTAAACCGTCATCAAATCATACATGGCAGCTCTCCCAACCAAAACACTATAGAAGATGAAATCCCCAAGCCCCAACTTGATCGCACCAGACGCCCCCAACCCAATCCCTTCGAGAAAAGTCTCAGGTCTACTACTACTACTACTACTACTATCAATCAAGGGTACAGATATCTCTTCCGATCTTTGTTCCTCCTCCTCCTCTGCTCTAACCACATTGTTCTCCACGTCATCATCATTCACGTTGGATCTCTGTTCTCTCCAAACTCTCCTCTGCACCAAACGCGAGTCATCCCGGATCACGGGCCTCGCTTCATACACCAGAGCGGGTATATCCTCGTCTCTGGAGATAGCCATCTCCACAAGGAGACGCAACGGACCGACAGGTAAGAGAACAGCAGCGAGGTCGTAAAGCGCCAAAGCGACAAGCAAAACCCAAGTAGTCCACTCGGGCAGCATCGTAAAGAAGTAAGCGACCAAGACACCGATCACGACCAAGTAGCCCTGAGTGATCAAGATCGAGAACCTCGACATGAACACGGCGAACACACCCACGACGGAGAAGTTAAATAACAGGATCGAGAACGTGAGGGAATCGATGGGGAATCGGAAACGATCGATCAAAAGGATTGAGATTTCTCCGCCGAGGTTGGCTAAAACGACCAAGGCCGAGAAGCCCATGTAGAGCTTGAGGAAGGTGACGCATCTGAGGTAGAAGAGGAGGACGAGGAGGAACGTGGCGACGGTGATGGCGGCGACGAAGACGAGGGAGTTGAGGAAGGCGCCGAGGAGCTTGTCCCAGGGGGAGTCGGAGTCGGTTTCGGAGTAAGCGGCGGTGGCGATAGAGGAGAAGGAGGAGGAGGATGGGTCGGAGTTTAGGAGGCAGACGAGGAGGACGACGGTGAACATGCATATGGAGACGGGCGTGAGGATTCCGATGAGCTCTTCGCCTAGGGAGTCCAGGATGCTGCTTCTCGGTCTTTGCTGGTTTCGATCCATTTCTTTGGAGGACGAGAGAGCCTTTCTCAGATTCCGATGAGCTTATTCCAGTCGCATACCTAATACCACGTCGTTTCACTCTAGTATGGAGTTTATTAGAGCATCCACATCAATGAACCCCGTCTTGGGTTCATCTTTTTAGTTTTTTATTATTAAAATTTGTTTCTTTTTCTTTTTGGTTTTTAAAAAAAAAAAAAAAAAAAGAAGTTAGACCAATCGCGGGCCGCCACGACACGTGGAGTCCGCGCTACAGTGATGAACTTTAGGAGAGAGGGGTTCAACCAAAAGAACTTTAGGAGAGAGAGGGTTCATGGAATTGAATTATTTTATTATTTTTTTCTTGGTTTTTGTGTGAACTCCCCCATGAACCCTCAATGGGGGTGCTCTTAAAGACTAGGCTTCGACCCCTTCAATATTATTTGACAATGGTTACATATTAAATATTTAAAACAAAAATGATAATTATATAAAAATAAAATTATTAGAATTTTATTTTAAATAAAATATATTGAAACACTAGTGCCAAAGTCATGCAACCCTTTAATAGTATTAGGTTTAATAATCAATATTATTTTTAATATTATTTATACATTAACTGATTTTTAAATGATTATATATATATATATATATATTAAATATTAAATATATTTCCTCTGTTTTATATTGTCATTTTAATTTTTTTTTGTTATAAAAAGAGTGTCATTTTAGAATTTTAATACAATTCTAAACTTAATATTAATTTCAAAAGCATTGGTTTTATAAATAATTTCTCAAATACTATTAGTTGAATATGTGTAATTAAAAACAATTTAAATGCATTTCAACTATTTTCTTAATTTGTGAATATCAATGTGATATTTTTTATGAAACAATTGGAGTATATAACTCATATAGTTTTTTTTTTTGGTAAAAAATACTCCCTCTATTTCTTAATGTTACATATTCTAATTTTTTCACACAATTTAATAAAACACATTAAATTTACATAATTTTTTGTGTTTATCTTTGTTTCATAATTTTAAACCAATAAAAATTTAATAAGTGCAATTAAGTTTTTTGAAATTTGGAATTAGTTGATAAAATATGTCTTGAAAATGTAAAAAATAGATCTTTTTAAAACAAAATTTTTTTCTAGAATATGTAATATTAAGAAACAGAATGAATATATTTTATGCTCCGCACACAAGTTTGTCATCAATTCGAAGCTTTGGCACTCCACGAACCAAGTCTTTATGCACCAGATTTGTCATGTTCCTAACATTCATATGTCCCAATCGTTGGTGCCATAGTTCCGCATTCCCTTGAGCAGACATGCATTTGATCTTCTTTTCCCACATGTAACAATTGTTGCCTCACCTGATTCCTTACAATACCGTCACACCATACGCATTGATTGCACGACAATCAGTTGCTGAGAACACCACTGTGAGTCCTTCATCACACGGTTAATTCACACTAATCAGATTTGCCTTTAGTCCTTTGACGAAGTACACATTCACCAGTTTGGGTAAGTCTGAGTTAGGGCTGGGCAAATAAACCGAACCCAAAAATCCGAACCGAATCCGATCCGATAAAAATGAATCCGAACCGATCCGAATCCGACATAAATACCGAATGGATCTTGTTTTTTGGTATTTTGGGTTATGGGTATTATCCGAACCGAATCCGAACCTAAATGGATATCCGATAGAACCCGAAATATTTAAAATCACAAAAAGAACTTCTACCAAATATGATCTTAATTCTTAATATGTATCCAAAATACTTTAAGATATTATTGAACTTCTAAAATAATTATCTATACATGAAGGTTGATGGTGGAATGTGTCGGTTGAAGCCTGAAGTTTTTAGATTTTGGTCTTGTTTTCATTGAATAATGTTTCCCATTTCATGAGAACTTAGTTTTTTTTTTTATGATTTCATTTATGTGGTTTTCTTTCTATCACTAACTATGTTTATCCTTCTCTTGATTTTGGATGATCACGTTTGATGTTTTTTCTTATTTTTGAATCAATTTTACTTATGTTTTGGCTGTTAAAATATGTACAAATCATGTATTTTAAATCCGAAGAACCGATTTCATTTATGTTTTAGTTACAAAATAGGTACAAATTAGGTATTTTTAAACCGAAGAACCGATTGGGACCCGAACCCGAAAGTACAATGGGTTATACCGGTTCTTCGAAGATTTACTAACTCCGACCCGAATTCGATAGAACCCGAGCCGGTCATGAACCAAACTTTTATATAACCCGAATGAGGCTGATTTTGATAAACCCGAAAAACCAAAACCCGAATGGATAAAACCGAAACCCGATTGGGACCCCGAATGCCCATGCCTAGTCTGAGTTGCAGGTGGTGCCTTTTCCCTTGATGATTCCATATCCTCCATCTCCAAATGTGACCTTTCCACCTTTAACTTTTGACACTTCTTCAAGATACTCAGCATTTCCTGTCATATGTCTGGAGCATCCGCTGTCAAAGTACCATGGTTCATCTGAATCAGAGTCGTCCGTGACACGTGCCATGTTACACCTAACTCCACAAACGCCATTATTGACTGTTCTTGAATACATATCAGTTTTCATCCAGACTTGGTTAGTTTTCTCGATTCGCCAGAACTTGTGTTGTTTCCATACTTGCTTAACCCATTTGAGGTAGCAGAACTTTTTGTAATGATTAAATTTTCCACAAAAGAAGCACCCAGAAGTCTGATGCACTATTGTCTTAGAGCTGAGTTCCTCTGCATGTGCATAGCCTCCTGACACAAAGTTTGTCTTACCTGTGTCACCATACTGCCTCCCCGTGTAACCCAGACCCATATGTGAGTTTTCGGTTCTTCCAGCACACAGTATTTTGTCCAGTTGTTTAGTTCCAGTGAGCATCCTGATGTTTTTGTTATGTTGATCAAGTTTTGCCTGAAGATCCTCAGACACCTTTCTTTCAGCTACAACTTCCTCTATAAGCTCTTCAACTTGTTTGGCAAGAATTAATTTTTCCTTTATTAGTCCGACACTCTCCTTAGCCAGTTTAGCTTCTCTCTGAAGTTCAAGTCGAACAAGAGATAGTTCAGCTTCCAGTCTCTCTTTATTTTAGTGAGAGAGAGAGATTCTCCATACTAAGTTTGATCAATGTTTTACGAACTTTCTTATAGCTTTCATCCAGTTCTCTTTCTGGTTCAGCATCGCTTTCAGAGCCTGACTCAAAGTCAGTTATTCCAAGAAAAGCCACAAAGTTGTTCAGCTCATCCTCACTGTCACTTTCTGAGTCACTGTCATTGATTCCAATCATTGATTCCCATGACACTGAAATTCTCTTCTCTTCACTGTTGGACATTCGGTTCTGAACTGACCATATCCCTTGCATCCATAGCACTTGACATCAGCCTTTTTGCTTCCCTTGTCCGGTTCAGCAGCTGTCTTTCTTCCTGGGATGAACTTCTTCTGTCCTTGCTCTACCTTGCGTAAGGCTCTGTCAAATCGTCTGACCAGCAAACTCACTGGATCATTATCCATCCCTTCACTTTTCTCAATCGATGCTAGTGCGATCCCTTTTGCCTTCTTTCCACCAGATACCTCCAATCTCATGAGCCTGAAGCATCCCAACTACTTCATCAAAGGTCATCTCCTCAGTGTTCAGGGACACGCTCATCGCTGCCTTATATGGCATGAATTTAGCTGGTTGACACCTTAAGAATTTCTTCACTAGCTTCTTCTCTTTGTATTTTTTACCAAGAGTGAGAGCTTTTTGAGCTAGCGAGCTAAGCTTGGAGCTGAAGTTACCAATTGATTCATGTTCCTCCATCTTAAGTTCCTCAAATCTGGTCACAAGCATGTCTTTTCTGGAGCTTTAAACCTTCAGTGTTCCTTCAAAATGGACTTGAAGAATGTTCCATGCATCTTTTGTTGCTTCACAACCTCGAATCAGCTCAAATTGTTTTCTTTCCACACTGCAGTGAATGACAGTAAGAGCTATAGCGTTGAATTTTGCCATCTTGTTTTCTTCATCGGTCCAAAGCTCTTCTCCCTTTGGTACATCTTTCCCATCATCGCCTCTGGCAACAGGTGCTGTCCACCCAGATTCCACTGCTTTCCACGCCATATGGTATATACCCTTGATTGTCGCCTTCATACGCGCCTTCCAAAATCTGTAGTTCCCCACTTCAAGGATCACCTTTAAGTGCGACAACATCTCACAGTAGCTGTCCATCTTACTCCGCAGGATCTTACATGTTTAAAACAAATACAAATACCAGCTCTGATACCACTTGTTAATGTAAGATAATCAAGCTACACTAACTAGAACACACATTAACACATGGATATTTCTTTTCAACAAATACGACTAGATTAATCCTTTTAAAAGCACATACAAGTTCTTCTTAAAAGCAATCCTTCAAGCAAGCTCAAAACAAACCTTGACTTGTTGACTAGTCTCACTCGTTCACAGACTTGATGCAGTCTATGAACCACTCAAGCTCTGAACCCCTAGTGGCTTTGCTTCTCCTTATTCAGACTTGCAAACCTTGCTATTGCTAAAAGTTCTCTCTGTGTGTTAAACGGCCACACAGTGCCAAGACCCCTCTTTATACTTTTAGAGGAAAAACTCTAGATGTAAAATCTAACTAATGGAAACTTTCCATATATGCTTCTTCAGCAAATAAGCCAATCTCCTTTTCCTCTAAGCTTGATTGTTTTTTCTACAATACTTTCTTTAAGCTGAATTCTTCAGTAACTCTTCCTTCAATGCTCGTTAACCGACTCGACCAACTCTTATATCCTCGTCTGATGTCGTAGTTCATGTCATGCTTCATGAACTACTACAGCTTCGTCTTGACCATACATCTTCAATATTTTCTGCATGATTCAAATTGAAGATTTTATCAGAATATACTTCTATTTTTGTAGCTTAAGTTTTCACAAAATGATAGAAAATAAAAGTTTTGTTTCAAAAAATAAACTATTAGAAAGATGAAGTTATTATTAGTGTAACAAGCTATTCTTATGGAAAAAGGTAACAACATTTACATTTACAACTGTAATATCTAAAATCTGTTTAAATGTTCTATTTGATTTTACTGTCGAGCTTTTATCTATTTGTTAGATTTATTATATACAAACATTTTCAGTTAAATTCTAATTCACCATAGTTTATTATTTCTTTATTTTTCTGGTCAATGATTTAATTGTTTAATTTTGTATGTTAACATGAATAAGTTTATATTTTAAAGCAGTATTATAATATTTACTTTTATGTGTTAGCATATATCTTAGTATTTTTAGAACAATGTTTCAAAAACATGTATGTTGTATATATTTTTCAAAACTACATCATAGAAATTGTTTCAGTACTTCTAAGTTTTTGTATGAATGTTTATCTAGGTTAAGAAAAAAAAATATATATATATATATAATCTATTTTGATAGTCATTACAATTTTTCAGATAGTTTAGAAGACATTAAAATTGGGGGATAATACTAGTAATAGAATATTGTCCCACTATATGTGCTACTTTTAAAATAAATAAAAATAGTTTACGACCCAATTTTTACTTAGGGGAATTAGACCGTATATTCATAGGAAAAATAGAAATAAAGTTTATAACCATAACATTGCATTGGCTATGATATTCTGTGTATTTGTGTATTAATTGCCTTTTTACCCTTTTATCACACGCACCACTCTTTTCTTCTTCTCTCGCTCTTTATAATTTTGTCTACTTCATATCTGATCTTTCATTTTCTTTCGTAATATCACCACAATCACCTTTGCCAATTATTTCCGTACAATCATCTGATCCAACAAGTGTGTCTGATCAATTTTCTTCATATCTTTGTTTGGATTTACAATTTTACTACTTTCGATATATATGGATTAAGAAACAGAGGATGCGTAAAACTATTGGAGAAGATGAACAATACGCGTTGTGTTGTACTATTCTATTTGATAAACATAAAATAGTACAATGCAATGTATTGTTACATCATCTCCACGTCTTATCCTCCTCCTCCTCCTCCTCTTCTATCACCATCAGTTACTACAAAAGATCCCACATGTAACATCGCCACGTTCAGTTGTTTCATCACCACCACCATCTTCTCCTTTTCCACCATTGCCACCCGTAATCTCCTTACCTCTTCCCAATATATCTTCTTCTCTCTTCCACTTTTCGTAGTAGTTTTTCTCCTTCATTATTCATGGCAACACTCTTTAATCCTTCTGCAAATTGTATTTTTTATAAGTTTCATGATTCTTAACATTCATTTTTCACACTCAAATTTAATACTTTTTTGTTATTCTATTTGAAAAATAGAATAGAAATCGAACGTTCTCTTTCTTTCTTCGTCTTCCTCCGCCCGTTCTCTTCTTTCTCCTCCTCCTCCTCCCCTCCCTCCCTCCCTCCCTCCCTCCCTCCCTCCTCTGATCTCTTCCTACCTCGTCGTTCTCCTCCTCTTCCTTTTTCTCCAAATAGTATACAATATATAGATCGATGTATACTATTTCTCTTCAAAAATAGTATAGTTTTATTTTTTGTCTTTCATATACACAATAGACGCGTCGCTAAGGAGAAAGTGGTCCAACTTTGCTTATAATTATCACATCAAAGAGTAAACACTGTAGAATGGCTATATTCTTCATTTGTGGACCTCTTATGAATATCCAGCAAATTGACTCTTTTACTTAGGAATAGTTGAAACTATAACCTTTCGTGTTACTGAAAGAAACGTTTTTTTCCATCTTACCAAAAAAGGTAACACTGTTTTGAAATGCTTCGTCTGTTTCGTTCCACGGCCGGTATTGCATCCAAAGCCTTACTATCGGTAGCTTTAAGTCTTTTGATTCTGTAACAAGTATAATTTAGCAATCTTTTTATTCTTTTTTTTCAATGGCAAATGATATTAGAGTTTGTCTTGTTGTCAAATACATTTGTGTTTCTTCAAAAAAAAAGAGAGTCAAATACCTTTGTGTTAAACGTTCAAGATACATTTTGCAAGGACCGTCTCAAACTCTACAGAGACCCTGTTCAAAAAAACAAACAAGACCCTTTATAATAATCTGAAATAATTTATGTTTTTCTGACAAAATATTGTTGTAATATATAATAAATACATCAATCTAATCTAAGTGGAAGAAACATCTTTTGGTTTTATAATTAAAAACTTATGAAAAGCACCTTTTCGGGACTATGAATTTTTCAGTTTCTTTTTTCTTTTAATTTTTTTTTGTATCCACAATCATAAGTTATAATCTATATAAAAAACTAATATAACATTAGAACCTGGATAGTGGTTAGAAAACAAAACCGTGGACTCTTGATTTGATTAAGCATGAAGTTGGAGATTCCTCGGTTTTCTTTTCGATAGAAGCTTAGACTAGTGTTTCTTCTTTGTGTTTACTATTTTTTTGTAAAAGTTGCTGAAATTTTATATATTTCTCTATTTATTTACAATCACTAATTAATAATAGTTTCCCAAATATAGAATATTAACTTTCTAAATTTACATTGAATATTAAATCGAACACCGACAATTATTTTTTACTTTCCAAAATATAATTGATTTAAATATTAATTTCTTCCTGACTTATTGCATTTTTGTTGGTTATGTAAGCAATTGAAGCATGTGTCGCTCCCTTGATAAATCCGGTCGAAGGGAACGGAACACACTGTTGTAATGCTTTCAAACGTAGAGAATCGAGTAAATGTATGCGTACACTCTTTGCGTCCAAGAAATTTTACGTAAAATTTGGGACGGAGCATATTTGTCGGATGTGTGCTAGCCTCAGCAATTGTAGCCATCGTCCAAAGACATAGATATTTATAACTTCGTTTTCTTATATAGTTTTTAAATATATTGAAAATACTTAAATTTTCTGTTTTAATCACAAATGTTTTGTTAGAATTTGTTAGATCATCCTAATCCTGTTGGACTTTACATATCCTTGACCGACTTGTATACAAAAAAATAAATCTTCATCAAACACTAACTGTTCCTCTTCTTGGGCTTGTAGTTGGCTGTTGCAGTTAGTATTATCCCGTACTTTTCTCTGAGTATCTAACCCAAATATTGGCCCATAAAAGTTGAAGATGGAAGCCTAATTCAGACAGCAACTGAATACCTGTACGATGTTTTCTTCCGGTCAATCATTGCGTGACCGAATCAACTTAAGACGCATACATTTTGCATCATGCAGCAGATAAAAATAAAGCAATAAGTTGTTAGAGCACCATTAACCAAGGGTGCTTAGGGGTTGCTTAAATTTTTTTAAATTAAAAAAAATAGGAAAGAGAAGAAGAAGAAGAAAGAGGAGTGCTTAATTAGGCATCGCAAGCACCTGTTGCTTGCACTATTTGCGGGCCCCACTAACACGTGGCGGCCCGCGATTGGTTCGTTTTTATTTTTTTTATTTTTTATTTTTTTAATCTGAGAAAAAACTAAAAATAAAAAATAAAAATAAAAGTAAGCACTCCACATGGAGTGCTAGGGTTAATGGTGTTCTTAGGAGCTAGACCGAGCAGTTAATAGTACGTGGCAACCTCCTTAACGAAGGAAAAAAATGACCATACATTTAAAGAGAAGTAGTTAATGCTGTCTTTTACGCAGTTTGAATAAAACCACTAATACTAGCTATGACTTAGCGCTTCCGAAGCAAGTGCATGTTCAATAAAATGGTGTGTCTGTCATAGCTCAAAGTCTCAAACATAAGAAAAAGACGTTTCCATATTAAAATCAATCGCACCTCTCAAATTTAACAGATATCTCTGAAATCAAACTAATCCTCTTTGCCAATTTTTTTTTCAAGAACCAAAGAAAAAAAGGAAAAAAAAATGTTACTCTCGCCAAAGAGCTATGTGTGGGTATGCTTCCTTGTTTCGTTTACTGCACTTTCGGTTTCAACAAGGCAGTCTCGCACCGATTGCCAGTCAACTTGTGGAACCGTCAAAATCGAGTACCCGTTTGGGGCCTCTTCTGATTGTGTTGACGAAGGAAAGTTTCTCCTAAGGTGTGATGAGAAGGAGCAAAAGTTGTTTTTGAACAACTCAAACTTAGAAGTGCTTCGCATCTCCTCGGACGACGGAGAAGTAGAGGTACTGATGAATGTTATTTCCCTATGCAACAACATGGAAGGAGATGGTGGAAATAAAAACCGATCTATAGAAATACCTGGTTTTATGTTCTCGAACAAGAACCAATTCTTTCAAGTTGGTTGTAATATTTATATTTTTTACATTTTCACGACGAGGTATGGAGGAACCATCACATTTACATGTGATACACATTGCGATTCTCTACGACCAGTATTTAAATCATGCTCTGGTTTAAATGGTTGCTGCCGTACTTCAGTCTCTAATGTAGGCAGCCATATATCGGTAAATCCAGTGAAGTATATTGATTGGTCGTCGTCGTCCTACTCGTATCCTTGCAACTATGTTTTTATGGTCAAAGAGGGATATTTCATCTTTTCTGAACCGGAGGATCTTAAAAATCTCCGCAACATTACAAGGTTTCCTGTGATACTTGATTGGACGAAACAAGGAACATGCCAACAGGCTGCAAACACGAGCTTTTGTGGAGAGAAGAGCAGATGCAGCAATAATGGACCCGGGTATTCTTGCAAATGTCTAGACGGGTTTGAAGGGAATCCCTACGCCCAACATGGCTGCAAAGGTAATACTCGTTTTTTTTTTACCTGCTCTTTCCTAAAATATTTTCATCTACACACTAATTGTTCACTGTTTTTGTTCTTACTAGACGTGGACGAGTGCAAAGTGAATGTTCATTCTTGTGGGAAGCACCAAACCTGCAAGAATGTCGATGGAACCTTCAGGTGCAAGAAGAAAAAGGAATGGACAAAAATCATTCTTTGTAAGTTTTTAGTTATAGCGTTGCGTTTTATTTATATATCTCTCTCTCATATTTAACTAAACCCCGCAAGGATACATATAATTAAACCAGTAAGCGTCATCGGATGCTTGGTGGGAGTGTGCTGCGTACTCCTGAAACTCAAGTTCCGTCAACTAGCCAAACTTAGAGAGAGGCGCTTCGAGTCAAACGGTTGGCGCAGAGACTCCTAGAGTCACCGAATCAGTGTATCAAGATATTCACCGAGGAAGAGATCAAGCAAGCCACTCACGTCACGAGACCAGTTTTCTTGGTGGAGGAGGCCAAGGAGTCGTATTCAGAGCCACTCGCGATCAAAAGATCTCGAAACTGGGACCCTGACCAAGCTGGGCAGTTCGTTAACGAAATCATACTGCTTTCCCAAATCAACCACCCTAACATACCTCCACTTCTCGGCTCCTGTCTCTATAGTTCACCGTGACAATAAACCTGAGAATATTCTCTTAACTCAAACCTTGTCTGTGAAGCTATGTGATTTTGGATCCTCTAGACCTGTTCCTACCAGAACAGGCCAGCTCACCACATTGGTCCAAGGTACCTGGGGCTACCTTGATCCGGAGTATCTCCGGACACGTACCTTAACAGAAAAGAGCGATGTTTATAGTTTCGGCGTGGTCTTGCTGGAACTGCTGTCTGGAGAAAAGGCGATAAGCTTTAACCCCCCACACGGGGAAAGGGTTCTGGTCAGTCACATAGACGCCGCGTTCAAAGGAAATCGCCTAAGTGAGGTGATGGATCAGAGGGTGGTGACTGATGACAATCAGGCAGTGATCCACCAAGTAGCTCTTCTGGGGTTGAGTTGCACCAGAATGTGTGGAGTTGAACGGCCAGATATGAGGAGAGTGGCTGAAGACCTTCGAGGTTTACAAGCTTCAGGACAAGTAGTACTGCAGGATGAGGCAGGTCCATCTGGATCCGCTTTTGAGATCGAAGAAATTAACTAGACATTGTCCTCTACATCTCTATCTTTTATGTTTTTGTTGATTATTATCTTATTTCTTATTTTTCTTGTGTGTTTTATTCTCTGCAGCCTTTTTCGTTGTTTATGATGTTTGAACTATGTTGCAATAAAGTGTTATCAAATCTCAAATCATTCATGTGTCTAACAATAAATTGAAGTCTCTTTCTTTTGTGGGAAATTGATGACAATAGAACGTGAATTTAAAAGTCATTCTAGCTCCTAAATACAATGTGACACTAACGTTTAGTCAAGACAAGTTGTCAGTTTTTCGTATAATTTTAATTGCATCGAAGAAGTTAGGTTCAGTAGAAAACAAAGCTTTTAATTTCTTTAATAGGCTTCGGTTTAACCATTTATTTATAAAAAAAAAAAGAAACTTATATTCTACATAACAAAAATTACAAAATATTATGTAGGCTTATGCACAGACCTGGCTTGAAAAAGGAACTGAAAATTTTTGTTTTTCAAATTCTATGCAATTTGTTTTAAAATGTTTCTAGTAAATTAAAGTACACTTCTTTATGTCCCAGAGTCCTCGAGATTAAAAAAAAAGTGGGTGCTAAAAAGTAAAATTGTATATCTTAAAATGATCTGTAATGAATTCTCAGAAAATTTAAAAGATATATATTTTTAGTTCTTAATTTTTAAAATATTGTATTACTAATTATGATTGGTTTTATATGATTAAATTTATACCAATATTCGGTGAAGTAAATTTTTGCTTTTGAATTCTAACATTAAAATTAGAGAGATTATAGTTACGAGATAATTATGTTTCTTCTTCTCACAACTTAACCGATTGTGGTTTGACAGAAGTTTGCCTAAGTAATTTTCTAAGACAGAATTTTGCTCCTACAATGGTGTGTAGTTTCGTAGGTGTCTATCTTGAGGATACAACTATCGATCTCCGTACAACACACCCGTACCGAAACTCTAGCAAACTTTACTTTGTGTTTTTCTTAAGAAACTTGTTATGGAAAAGAAGAAGATTAAATCCAATTGATTCTCAGTAATCTTCTCTTTCATTTTATATAATGACTCAAGTGGTGCCTTTAATCAATACATTAGTTAATTCACTGTAACGAACAAGAGAGAGTAATGAGAAATATCTTTTCTTCTCTAACAAATTTTCTCATCACCTTCATGAATCGTAATAGGTGACGCGGGTGGTGACACAAAACTTGAACTAGTAAATATGAACAAATTCCAACTAAGTCATAGTATTTGTTTAAAATTGTTGTGGTGAATTTATTTACCTTTGTCGATTTTTTTTTTGATGGCATGTCATGAACAACAGAACAGGTTTCTTTTTCACCAGTTGAGCTAAAGTTGATAATATGGGAGATTAGGGAACAAGGATCCGTTGCATTTGGTTGTGTTAACCAAAAAAATTATTAGTCACAAACACATCTTAACTCATTCAATATCTTAATCTAGTTTTCTATTTTAATGGTAAATCTATGTTTATCCATTGTGATTTTATGAAGGGACATGAACTAATAACCTTCACCCAGCTGAGCTATTTTCGCGTGGTAGAATATAGTTTTTTTTTTTGTCAAAGAAACATTTTAAACAATAATATGAACATTTGCCAGTGAGATTATGTCTATATATACATCTACATTTGAGGCTCATGCCTTTTTTGTATAATGGTGAGCACGGCTCTGTATATACCTTTAACAGGTTTGGCGCCTTCGAGATTGTTTACACCGGCGTACTTGCAGGCTTTGCAGAAGACCACACCCCGCATGGCCACTAGTGTCCTGTTGAACTTAGGAGGTGAAACCGGTGGGAGAACCGGAGGCTTGATCGTAGCTATGGCAGGTGGGAGAGTTGGTATCTTGATAGGAGCTTTGGCCGGTGGGAGAGTTGGCAATGGTGTTATTAGTTTCATTGGAGGTTGAGCTGTAGTGCTGAAAACAGAGGAAATGAAGCAGCAAAGTGCTATGAGAGTTAGCAAAACACTCTTACCAGTGAAACCCATCTTTATCAAGATACCCTCAAGTTCAGTGAGCTTATTTTTGGTGCACTATGAGAAAGAAAATGATAGATTAATGTAAGAGATAAAAGCGTACATTAAGAGGGGAAACAACTACCCTAATTTTCGGTTAGCTAATTTTTTTTTCTGTATTTACTCTCTCATTCTTTATTTTTAATCGTTCTATCTCTTCATCATTTTTCTAACCGTTGATTGCATCAACAAAAATCCATATTTTTTGCCCGCACGGGACACTAGTAATATATTACAAGGCCTATGTGGTTCCAATCCATCATCATTCATCAAACAAAAGATATGCTTTCCCTCTTGTTTAACCGCTGTACCCTTCATAAAGGATGAAGGGATGTGTAGTGAAATTACAACACATTTTTTTGGTATTATATTCTCTTGATGAATTTTGTTTGATGAATGATGATGGATTGGAACCACATAGGCCTTGTGATTCTGAACCGATCCGAACATTGGTATTCTGTTCGGTTAGGAGCTCTGATATAGTTGGTAAATTTACAAAGACAATTTGGTCAGTATGGTTATTGGTTAGTTTGGTTTTCTAGTCAAAAAGTTCTAACCAAAATGATGCTGATTCAATTTAAACCATATCAGAATCATATCAAATTTTTAAACGGAAAAAACAAAATTACCTGAATTTTTAACCATATTAAACTAGAATTTAATACAAATGGCTATGAAATATAAAATGATGTGTAGATGAAGATGAAGCTACAAAAGTTTAATGCTATTCTTGAAATTTTTTTATAAAGTTCAGGACTTTCGATACATATACTCTCAAATAGTTAGGGGGTGTCATACTTTGTTTTGTAAGAAACAAGCATCAACTTTATATCAGGAACTCAGGAAGGTCACTGCACTAAACAGAAACATTAGTTACATTAAAACATGTCTTGCTCCAAGGGTCTTTAACTGAATGTGAGGCTGTTTTAGAAAAGACGGAGGGACATTTTGAGATTGTTCTGTTTCCATTTCGGAAGTGCATAGAACTTTGGTTTTGTCATTTCGAATCTTTCTTCGAACTCTTTCTCTGTTAAGTACGCCTGGAAGACAAAAAAAAAAATAATAATCTTGGAAGTTCATGTGTTATTCCATAATATATCATACTAGATCTAAGTTGACATATGTGATTGCAGGATTACCTCTCTTCTTGTTGCATCTATATCTGTCACTGGCTTCGGAGAATCAACTCTAAGCTGTTCGTATGAATATGCAAGTGACTCTAGACTAAGATCGACTTTGATTCCTCCCAGTGAATTCTCTTTAGATATGTCTGAATTCGAGCTCGTCGATCCTGCATCGAAAAATAATGTTTTGATGTGAGATTTAAAGCATCAAATAGCTTAGAGGCAATTACAACATTGAGGAATCAATGGAAGATTTGTTGGTATAATCATCAAGAAGTTTATGTTGTTACTATAGTTATATATTCTGCTACCTTACGAGTTATATGAGCAAGAAGGTCAAAGAAAAGGTTGAAATATGAAACCTTACCATTGTTTGTATCCACTGAAAGAGATTCTGAGAAAAGCTTTTTGACAAGTGGAGTAGAGTCACTGTTGCTTTCTCTGCCTTGTGAATAGCTTGGAAACTTTTCGCTGGAGCAAGATGATACTCCTCGCTCTGATCCATTTGACCGACTTCGCGAACCACGTGATGCGTTCTCCTTTGAGTCTGATCTCCACGGGCTTCCACTAGATCTCTGAAAGAACAAATGTTGCAGCCACTTAGAAACACGTTGATCATTTCTTATATTTGGTTAGTTTATGATCATTTATCTATTAAAACATCAGTAGTCTTTTTCACATTACTTTTGTTTTTCACAAACTAAATTCTTTCAACCGTGACTTACATTAGTGACTGACTCCTTCCCTTTCAGACTAGCAAGCTTCCTTTCAAATGAATTACCATGCATCTGCAATGTACCCATGCATGCATAAATTAATTATTAGTGCAAGTTCAGTAGACTAGTATCAAAAGCTTATGTTTGAGGTGATTTAGGAGGGAGGTCCCTTACGTTTGCCTTTTCAGGAACCCAATCAAAGAAACGGGTGAAAAATGGTGGCTCGTGGCCTTCTGTGACAACATATACAGGACTCCTCACTGTTAATAAACCTTCCTCCAGTATGTCCATTTCTAGAAATTTCTGCAAATATCACAAGTACAACAAACTAAGAAACACTAAAAACAGGAACATGAGTTTTTTGCTTCCTAAATCTTATATATGTTGTTGGATTAGTCTAATTATTAAGTCATGTTTACACCCTTGTCCAAAAAAAAAACAGAGGAAACTAACCAGACCAAGAGTAAGAGCTTGTTGCTTCGACTTTATGTTTGAGTTTAGTCCAATCCAGACATACACTTCAGTTTGGCAGTCCAGCAGTAATACATCTTCAGTAGTTAAGTCGTCTTGCACAAAATTGTATACTTCTTTCGCCTAAAAATCATGCAATCAGATGAGAGAGTATTCCAAGCTGATTTTATGCTCACTTAATTAATACACACGTGAATCGTACCTTGAGTACATCTGAAGAGAAGAGCAAAACGAGACCACTTTTACGTTAGGCATAAAAATACAAGTGCGTATAGCTGAACCATGTAACTAAACAATAATATATAATAATAAGATGAAAAGAACACAAATTCAAAGAGATGTTTACCATTACCTGAAATACAAGAACATGTAAATAAACGTGGTTCTTCTACTTGTTTTCTCGTTTCCTTTTCTTTAGGGTACTCTGTTTTGCCACCAAGCAAATCCCAGAATGTGTCTGGTTCACTTCCTTCCCTTGTGGTCATGGGTTGCCTAGACGGCTGCAGATGGAAACCAAGAAACATATTTGTTACTAGCAACCTGAAAGAAAAATAACTAACTCTTAATAAGCCGGAAGGCATGTATGTATGTTAAAGGTTACTTACATCAAGGAAATATAGCATTCTGTCAAGAACATCATGGTCAGACTCTGAGGTAAGTTTCCCAATCCAAGTGAAGACAGAAGCTTCATTTTTTAAAATGTAACAGTAGGATGAGTTCAAGGAGGTTGCTGCCTGCATGCAGTTGAACCAAAGACATATAATTATACTACCAAAACGTATTTATGACAAAGCAGAATCGCAGAAAGGACAAGAGAACCCACTAGGTCAACTTGAATTGCTTGCATGCTCCTTGAGCTTGTCCCTTGAACACGGAAAAGAGAAGCCTTGCTTTCACATTCGTTTGCATTCTCCACTAGAAACGTTGTTTTGTACCGTTTACTCAAACCACCCTGGAAAAGTATCAAAGAAGTAGAGTCGCATACTAAAATACAAAATGTTCAAGAAAGTATTGCAAACTGACCTTGAAAACAACTAGCGACTGGAACATTGAATAAAAGCGAGCAGGTTCGTTGCCCTGGTGTATATGACACTGGAATATGGAGAACGTCAAATGTAACAACAAATCAGTTAGTTCGAACCAAATAAGAGAAAAATAAAAAAAATGATATGATTAGGAACTAACCATTACAGATTCACCCTTGGTTGAAGAAACAATGGCACTAGCATTAGATATGGCATCAGCTCTATCTTCCTGCAATGAAGTGAAGTAAAAAAAAAAGAAAAAACAGAACCAAGGTCATTGAGGAACAACAAATCACAAATGATTGTTGAAAAGAAACAAAACTCAAAGGCTACATACAGCCTGCGTACCTCCATGCTTTCACAACCTATCCATACATATAATAGATATTCGTTTCTTTCATTGTAAGTATATTTATACTGCACAATGTAGCAATCGCCGCTAAACAGCTTTGCCTGGTCATGAATGGAGAGAAGCGAGACATCACCACCATCTACACGCCACACCTGGAATCAGTTTAAAATCCAAATTGATCAGGCTTATGCTCAGATACATTTATGAAAGTTTGATCAAAATATATATATATATATATTAGAGATGAAGTGTACCTTTACAGCGTCTCGGCAGTTTGTATAAAGAGGTTCATCTTCTTCATCAGAAAACTCCTCCACATCATATCCCTTCCGTTTAAACATTGCTGCATAAAAAGTTTTGTAAGTTAGTTATTTCCCATCTATAGAAACCATATCAATAATAATAATAATATGAAACACAGACCTGCCACTTTTTCTCGACCTTCATTGTAAAGGCTAGACTCTGCTGTCTGAGGCCACTCATCAAAAAACGATCTGAATCTAGCATTCTCTAGTCCTTCTGTTAGAAGTACTAGACTTGTGCTGGTCGAGCGTCCCTCCTTTCGTAGAAACTCCTAAACATTTACATTTTATGCTTCTGCATCAATCAACTTATATACTACTACCAAGAATGACTTACTTCTGAGGAAGAAATGGACGTCTTCCTTTCAGTGAGCGATGTGTTTCTTCCCATCCAAACGAATACTTCGCTGTCACAGTCCAGCATGTAGCATTTGTCCTTTTCAAGCATATCTTTGTTCAAAGAACTTGTTTCAGTTGGATGTAGATTCCCCCGAGTATCTATCCTGTTTGTTCATATGATGGTCTCTTTTAAAAACATCCTTTTAAACAAATAAATTAAACAAAAATCTTTACCATAACAGTTTTGCACATGTGGTTGGAGTCTGTTCTTGGTTTGTAGAAGATGAACACTTTGGAATGGGTGCATAACCACCAAAGAAAGTCCAGAACTCACCAGCATCTGCATCACCTAAAAACTTTCCATCCTCTACAAGAAACTAAAATAAATTAATTGTTTTTTTTTCAGTACCTTGCTTAAGAGGAGGGAAAAAAATCTAACCGATAGTGGCGACCTGACACCTTCCTGCATGCTTGTTATCCTTTATGTATTCCACAACCTCCAAGGCTTTAGCCTTCTCCTGAGTGCTTGAGTTGCAACCGGCAAAGAGGAACACTTTTGATGCAGTATCGAGAACAAACACATCGTCATGGTTCAGTGATGACCGTAGAAAAGGCACCTTGTGTACATCAAAATCAATCAACCATTAATGAAGAGCTTGAAGCCTAAACATGTCAAGCCTCATCATATACCTCTTTAACTCGAACAGCATGGTCTCCTTTGCACATTAGTAAGGTGACAGGGTATGTCTCTTCGGCCAGACCATTTTGTGGTGAATACTTCCCTTCAACGGGTATGATACAAGGTTTGAAGTATGAGAGGAACTTCTCAGTCTCTTGACCTTGAACTTCACGGTACTGAACCGTACAACATCCAAGTGCTGCATCTAACTCTAGTGCTTTGTCAGATGCCAAAACTGAGTCCACCTTCAGATTTTTTTAAAAATAGGTAAACAATCTTTAGTTATTCCATATACATTAAAACAGTTGTCAAGAAGATGAAGAAGCAAAAACCTCAGTTGCATCATGTCCTAGCCAATAGTGAATGTCATACTGAGGAGATCCGATCTTCCGCAAAGCCGTCTACACATCACACACAGAAACTAAGTATTATTTAGCACACCACTTGAAATTTCAAATCTAAGTGAGAGATGCATCTTACGCTGAGAAGAAGGTAAGCATTTCCAGAGTGGAATCTTCCGAAAGAAGACTTGGGGATCGATATAAGCTGATTATTGTGGATGCACCAAACCTCCAGGCCGCTAAAAAGAGTACAAGCATAAGAGGAAAGAGACAAACTATCTTCTTCTCGTGGATCGCATTAAAAAGAAAAGAAGCGTACCCTTTAGTTCCAACACCTTGAAATGCAGAATCAATGTCTTTGCTTAGCCTAAACATTTTGTTATCTCATCTTCCTACAAGGCTACAACACAGTGCAACGCTTAATTAATCTGAAAAATCATAAAACCAAAAGAGAAGAAGAAGAGTAAACATCAATCACACAACAGAACAACAACAGTGTTGTTCTAACCAACGCCGTTACATTTATATTTACGTTTTCTTTTTTTCTTGTTCCTGCATATGCACGCAAGCCTACTCTAACAAAACAATTTATCTCTTAGTTTCCCAATTTCTAAAGAAAAACTCATATAACGCCGAAGAAGATCTCTTACAAGAATGATGTGAATCGAAACGTAAATAGCATTAAAAACATAGAATGGACACTAATTACTAGCAATTAATAGAGAAACTGGAGATGATTGTTTGGATTTTTGAATACTTACAGAGATGAGATGAGGGCAGAAAGGATAGGAGAAGAAAACAAGAGATTTCAAAAGCTGAAGAGGAAGCAGCGGCCAAACAAACAGATGAGTAAATAATTATAATGCCTTTTTTATCTCTGCTGCATGCCACTTTGTGGGGGCCCCACCACAACGTTTCATTTCAAAGTAGACATAAAAACGCGCCTTTTTGGTTGGATTTCTTTGTATTATTATTTTAATTTTGCAACCCATATATGTATAATTGTATATATATATATATATTTTTTCTTTCTATAGATACTGAAATTTAATATATGGAGTATATCTTAATTGGCTGGAACATATAAATATACAAAAAAAAAATTGTTGCCTAATTTTTGTTATTTTTCATAGTATCCATAATTTCAGTGAAAGAAAACAAATCCATAACTAATTTCAGAGAAATTATTGACTTTTGTCAGCATTTTGTTCTCATTTTTTTTTTTGAACAACTGCATTTTGTGTTCTCATTAGTAACAGATTACAGAATAAAATCTATAAATTAAGTGTACTATTCACCAAAATACTAATTATTAGTATTATTTGAACTTTTAGAAACTGAAGTAAGTCTTCATTATCATCCAAAAGTTACTTTCAGTATAAACTCTTTGAATTATTTCAAAAAAAGGGAAGATAGAAACAATGATTTTCACTTTTTATACTTGATCCAAACCTTTCGCTGGTGGAAAGTAAGATCTCAGGACACTGTATCTAATGATCTACTCATTGTCTTTTGTATAACACTAGTGTAACCCTTTTAAACATAAACGTATGAAAAAATAGAGACAGCCAACCAACAAACCATACTTCAAAATCCAAGATGGATGGAGGAACATACCAAGATGAAGTCTAGTTTGATGATGGCAACACACAACGAGCACTCATTGGCTGATGATGGTTCTTACCATTCCCACTGGGATTCAACAAACTATCAAAGGTCCAAAATGATTAGAAAAATGACAGTTCTGGTAACTGATGGTACAGCGAGGAAGTCCATATATCATTACAGTCTACAGTGATGATCATATGATATGATTGCAATACAAAATTTTGACAATAAAAAGAATCTGAAATTTTCACCAGAAATCGTTACAAGAACACTGCCCATTTCTGAAATGGTGAAACCGATACCGGTCCCTCACTATGATCTCTCTATCATAGAGCTGAGATATCAGCTTAGCAACTGAGTGACAATCTCCACACACCCTCAGATTCTTAATCACCCTAATCGCCTTAGGAGCCTCCGTTGATATCAGTCCATAACAAATCGCCAACTTCTCACTATGCAGATTCAGAGACTGCTCCTTCATCTCTTCTTCATCGATGATCTGCAGGACCTGAGACATCTCTGGCTCGTAGCCATTCGCTTTCAAACTCTCCATAACCTCGTTTAACTTCCCGTACACCTTCTCACACATCGGGTGCTCGTTGTCTCCCGAGAGAAACTCGTGGATCGTCCCATCTATCTCAATCGAGCTGCATCCTGGCTCTTTCTTAAGTCCGGTGACTCTCATGTGCTTCCTCAGCTCAGAAACGCTTTCCCATTTCCCGGACTTCGCGTATATGTTTGATAACAACACGTGTGCGCCGTCGTTCCTAGGTTCGAGCTCAAGCAAACGTGTACACGCCCTTTCAGCGAGACTCAGATTGGCGTGGATCTTACAAGCTCCTAGAAGCGCTCCCCAGACAGACGCACTCGGAGGAATCGGCATCGCTTCTATGAACTTCACAGCTTTTTCTAGATAACCCGAGCGACCAAGAACGTCAACTATACAAGCGTAATGCTTTTCCTGAGGGACAATACCATAACTCGATTCCATTTCTTTAAATAATAACTCAGCCTCATCTACCAAACCACTATGACTACAAGCACAGAACACATTGGTGAAAGTCACACCGTTAGGCTTCACATTAGCCTCCTGCATTTTATAAAACATATCCAATGCTTCGTTTCCACATCCGTGCATCGCTAAGCCACCAATCATCGCGCTCCACACAAACACATCTCTCCTCTCTACGGAACTGAACACCTCACGAGCCTTTTCAAGATCTCCGCATTTAGAGTACATATGAATCAACGCACTCGTAACGTAAAAATTCAACCTAATGCCGTGCTTTTTGATGTAGCTATGGATCCATCTACCTAACTCCAGTGCCCCTACCTGCGCACAAGCCGATAAAGTACTCACCAGCGTGATCTGATTCAGCTTTATGTTCTTCTGAAGCTGCAGCTCATGGAACACTAGAAGCGCCTCGTTAGGCTTACCGTTCTGCTCATAAGCAGATATAAGAGCATTCCAAGCAACTATATCCTTCTTAGGCATAGAGTTAAGAACCTCTCTAGCCGCTTCGTAGTCTTCCAAAATCGCATACCCATCAAGCATTGTTGTCCACGTGACGTTATCTCTCTCCTCCATCTTATCAAACAGCCTCTTCGCGTCCTCTATGCTTCCACACTTGGTGTACATATCAAGCATCGCGTTAGCCAACGTCAAGTTCACGTTCACTCTGTTTTCTTCGATGTAAGAACAAACCCTCCTCCCGAACTCAAGATTCCGCGTCTTTGCACAAGCGGACAAGACGCCAACCATCGTGACGTGACTCGCCTTAACGTCCTCCGACTCCATCTTCTTGAAAAGCTCCAAGGCCTTATCTGGAGAGCCCTTCTGCACAAACCCTGTAATCATCGAGTTCCAAGAAACCACGTCCTTTTCTTGAATCGTGGTAAACACTTTACAAGCAGAATCCAAATCCCCACAGGAGAAGTAACAATGTATCAAAGAATTGGCCACGAAGACGTCGCATCCGACGGCTGATTTAACAGCCATCCCGTGAAGGGATTGGCCCAGAGATAAAGAAGAAACTTCTGCGGCAGCTTTGATGAGGAAAGGGAAAGTGTACTTGTTGGGACCGAACCGGCTGTCCGAAACCATGTCCAAGAAGACCGAGATGCTACGGAGAGGGTCTGGTCCCGAAGCGTAAGCGCGGATGAGTGTGTTCCAGGTGAAGGAGTTTGGCTGGGGAATTTGATCGAACACCTTGCAGGCGTAATCGAGACTCGCGAAGTGGGAGAGGGCGGAGATGGCGAATAGCTTGCTGGCTGAGTAAGGGTCGCTGAAGAGACCGGTGCGGACCATTTGGGCGTGGATTTGTTTTAGTTGTCGGAGGTTGGAACATCGGTCGATCAGGGAGATAGTGTGGCTGGAGCGGTCGTTATTGGCCGTTGGTTGATTGGGATTGGAGAAGGTCGGGTGACGTGGCAGTGAGAGAGGTTGTGCTGTGGAGAAGCTAGCCATTGCTTCGTCTCTCTTTGTAACTCCTTTTGGGTACTAATCCCTCTAATCCCTTATATATTAAAGGGAGAAACATCGTAATAAATGTATTCACACTATAATAGATATGTGGCAGCCTCACGATAATTTGATAATAAATATGCTAATGCGTTCACACTATATTCATAAATGTGTTTACACTATATACTTTATATTTTTAATATAAAACTCATATGCACGGTTCCAATAAAACTTTGGATTTTTCGTTTCGAATCAAAACAAATAACGAATCAAAATCTAAACTATATATATATTATTTTTATTGTTTACGGATAAAGTCAGGCAAAATATTTCTAAATTTTGTTTCCATTTGTTATCCGTTTTGATTTGAACCAAAAAATATGGATATCTGTAACTCTACGAAGCAAATCAGTTACTAAAATATAATTAAAAAAAAAACAAATCACAAATTCCAATATTTTTAGGAACGGATATCAAATTCGATCTGTTATATGCATATATGTACATATATGTACAGAATTATATATATATATATATATATATATATATATATATATATATATGTTATATATATTATAGTTTATATAAGTTTACAATATTTTATGAATTAAATTTATTATAATAGGTATTAAAGTTTAGAAAGTTAAATAATATTTTATTTTGTAAAAAAATGTTATTATTAAATTTTCAATTATTTTATAAAATTTATTTTATTTACAGATCAAATAGGATATTCTTTAAAATTCTAAATCATTTCGGTTATCAGAGTCACCGACTATCTAGGTGGCTAAAGATTGAATCGACTTGAATGCCTCCAAATACCCAGATATTCGATATGTGCACACCTCTATTTACGGATACAATTGATTTTTCTTTATATGGAAAAAATTCACTAATGTCAAGGCCTTTTTAATTTTTAATTAATTTTAATTTTATCTTTCATGTATTATTTAGAACAAAAATGTCATTTAATATTAATTAACAATATCTTTATATATTTGTCATTTATTCTTATATACTTTTACATACACATACATATGCACATTGATGTGAGCACCTTATAAGTATTTACCACCACTGAAGTATCTATTTTTTTTTGGAAGTTGAAATATTTTTTTTCTTAATGCTTCTTCCACTACCGACCAAATTGTAGTGAAATGATTTGTCTTAATAGTTTTTTTTTTTCTTGAACTATTATCCGCTTACAAACTATGATATACAACTATTAGTTCGACATGACGATTATCTTAAATTTATAACATGAAAATAAACAAATAATAGTAATTTTTGGTTTTTTCTAAAAAACTAAAAAAATCAAACATTCTAACAAAACAAACCAAAATAAAATATTAATTTAAAATAATGGTTATATTTTAGGAGAAACCAAAAAATAACTTAAAACCGAACCGATATCCAGATTAAACAAATTTAATGTGTTTTTATTAAAAATAACAAAATAAATAATCACATTCCGTGCAAGGCGCAGGTTATTACCTAGTCTATATTATTAAAACTGAAGTACACTTTAGTAATGTTTGGAAACATGAATAGTACTATAACTGAAAATTATTTGGAAACGAAGATAGCAATACTACATTAATTGTATTTCCATATTTCACTCATATTAATTATATTGTCTTAACAATATTTCACATCATTAATTATATTACCATAATAATAATAGTGTAGATTTTATTTAGTAGTTAATCAATATTAGTTTTGTGTCAATTATAAAATCAAAAAAGTAAAATAACTGAGTTTTGCATAAGGTTAAGCGTTTGTTTTAATTTGTTTTACTATAACATTTTTTTTTCAATCAGTGGAAAATTACGTAGCCAAAAATATAATTCAAAAACATGTTTAGTGAATAAAATCATAACTTAAATCAAAATAATAAAAATGAATTACATTCATTGTCACTTAATTTTTCACTCAATATAATTGCTTACTAAATAAAAAAAACTCTTTCAGTTTCACTTAATTTACCAAAACACATAAAAATATCATTTATATTAGTTTATAAAATCAGTTAGGCATGAACACTAAATATCCACTTAGGTACGAGTCGTTCCTTTCGGGTATCGTTTTATTTTGTTTTAAAAATACTCACTCCTTGAATATTATAAATTTATGTATAGGTTTTGAGTTGAATCCTTTTGAGTCTGGATGAGTTTGGTTCTAAGGTATATGACCCTAAAATATCTAAATAACCAATGTATTTGAAACGGGTTTGGATATTTGTACCAAAAATAACCATATTATCTGATTCGATCCGGATCTTTTGAATACAATTAGTTATATTACGACATATCTAAAATATAAAACACTAATTATGAAAAACAAATATTAATGTATAAAAATATAAGTATAGTTTTATTTTAGTAATTTCATTAATTATATTACTTTAACAATATATCACATCATTAATTATATTTACCGTAAAAGTAATAATGTAGATTTTTATTTATTAGTTAATCAATATTAACTTTGTGCAATTATAAAAAAAATAAAAATGTAAGATAACCGAGTTTTGCATATGGTTAATAGTTTGGTTTAATATGTTTTACTAAAACTTTCTTTTGTCTTAGTTCCAATTGGTGAAAAATTACATTGCAAAACACATAATTCAAAGGCATAGTTTATATGAACAAGATAATAATTTAAATCAAAATAATTAAAAAGTATTACATTTATTATCACTTAATGTTTCACTTCATATAACTATTTTATTAAATAAAAAATTCTTTCTATTTTTCTTATTTTTGCCAAATATATAGAAAGAGTTTCCTTTTTAATCTATTTGCAAAATCAGTTAAGTATGGACATTCGGATACTCATTGAGGTACAAGTTGTTTCTTTCGGGATTAATTTTTTTGGATTTTTAAATTAGGCGCCACTTGGATATTATAAATTTATGTATGATGCTTGAGTTGGATCCTCTCGGGTCTGAATGATTTTGATTTTGATGTGTAGAAATATAAAAATATTTAATTAACCAATGTATCTGAAAAGAGTGTATATTTGTACCAAAAATAATCTTATTACCCGATTCAATCCAAATATTTTGAATACAATTAGTTATACGACGACACATCTTAAATATATAACACTAATGATAAAATAACAAATAATTTATAAAACCGTAAAAATTAACACCCGCACTGGCGTGCAGGTCAATCTCTAGTTAATAATTATAGAGCAGAACTAGGCCTGCAATTTCGGTTAACGGAACACAACCGAACCGATTTTTTGGTTATCCTTTAGGTTACCGTATGGCACCAAAAATGTGGTTCAGTTTGGTTGTTGATTCATTTCAGTTTTAGCCTTTTAGGTTTCAAGACCAAGATTAACAATATTTTTTTTTGTTTTTAAATTCGGTTTAATTTTCCTTTAAAAAATCGTTTTAATTTTGATATTTTCATAAAATATGGATAATTCAGTTATGTTCAATGGGTTTATTTAAATTTATATATTGGTGCATATACAAATATTTTGCAGTCATGAATGGTAAATGAGCTTTGAAGTATTTGAAATAGGCTTTTTTAATACTTAACATGCGCATTTTTTTTTGATTAATAATTAACTGCACAGATTAGAAATATAAAAATCAACATATTATGAACGATCACAAAATTAATGGTTACTGTCTATTTTTTAATAATTGACTAATTTAATTATTTTAAGCAATCAATAGTTGGTAAGGGAATAAATATGTGTATTAATAGTTGGGTATTAAATATGTAAATTGATTGAGGAATAAAAAACTAAGATTTCTTAATGATCCATATAAAGTTTTAAGTTAAAAGAGCATCTAAATAGAACATTACAAATAATTAATTAAAGAGAGGTATATTAGAAAGAAAAAAAAAGAAATGACTAGATAAAACATTTTGAACTTAAGAGTATAACAAATTTTGATTAGGTAATGTTACGATCCATAGGTGTTATTAGATCGGTCTTATTAGATCCCTTCATTGTCTCTGTAATTGAATCTCTAGTGATGTTAAAATCTTTGTATTCATGTTATTGATGAACAAAAAAGTTGAAGTTGAGCAAAAATAAATAAATAATATCAAGTCTAGGATGAAGAATGGTTTCATATTTTATCGAATAGAGTCTAAACCAAGAATCTTATATATTAAAACAAAAGTCAAGACTTTTTTCATGTGTGATATTTCATTTTGGACCATCTATTAAAAATTCATTACATTCAATTTCTTTATCATTAATGTATATTAATATCACCTTAAACCCCACAGCTCTACTATTAAACAGCAAACAATCGTTTATATATTTTATTCTATGTCAAATAAATTAAGATCATTATCCCAGTTTATATGACTATAAGCATACATGAATAGAAGTATGTTTCCTAACGTCAACTTTTACTCTGTGCTCTATGTCATATTTCATGTTTATATTTGTCCTTTTCATGGTGAACAAAATTTTTTTTTGTCCTTTTCCTGTGTTTACACATATGCTTTAAACAAATTTCTATGAACATAAATAACTTCTGTTCATATTTGCACCATGTACATGTATTGGGATATTAGTATTGAACATGTTTCTTCCATAAATTGCAGTCATATTTACACGATGATGTGTATTGTTCATCAATTTCTTCCAAAAAATCATATTGCTCGATTCATATTGCTCGATTCATATTGCTCGATTCATATTTTCTGTCCGTGGATGTAAATGCAGAAGAAAGTTTAACAACTAATAAAATTATAATGGTTAATGACTTGAACATGAACATTTCTATCGTTTTTAATTATACTTTTACTTTATAAACCAAACACAGTAAGCATTTGGAGAAGATGATGATGGTACAGTTCAACTAAAATTGGATATAAAATAATTCATAAATTTGCATAATTTTATTCAGTTAAAATTAACATATTTATTAGAATCATAATTTATTTTTCACAAAATATGGGTTTGTATATTTAACTAAAACGTTTTTTAACCTACGTTTAAAATCGTAAAGTTAAAATCCAAGAATATCGTGATTGTAACTATATTTGAAAAAAAAATATTATCAAAATTAAATAAAATAATTCAGATATTACGAAAATATGGTTTAAAGAAAATCTTTCAAAGAAATATTGTTCACAAAATATGGATATATTTAGTTAACTAAAATATTTTTTCCTACATTTAAAAGTCGGATAATTGTAAACCAATCATATCATGATTATATCCATATTTGAAAAACTATTATATTAATTTAGTTGAATATTATTCTAGGCCTTGATCCGCACAACCGGGTTATTATTTTCATTTTTACAGACAAACTTATGTATTTTACGTGATTAACTGCATATAATTTTAATATTTACCATATTACTAATTGATTTTTTAAAACACAACAATTTTATAGTTCATATGCACTAATTTAATTTATTTGTTTTTATTTTCAGTAATAGCATATTTTAAATCATGATACACAATTCTAAATTGAAAAATGTTATTGGTCAAGGATCAAAATTCTAATTGAAAAGTATTATATTAAATTATTATCGCAAATTTAATATAAAATTTTATCTGAGTTTAGTTATAATTAAAAAAATTATTAGATATTTTAAAAGTTTATATTAGTTAAAATGAAATATAAATTTAATTTTTAAATAAACATGAAATTAACAAAATATTTCGAAGTTTTGTTTAAGTGAAAAATAAAATATACCTTTATTTTACAAAAGTATGAAATTTATTAAATATTTAAAAGGTTTATTTAATGAAAAAATGAAATATATATTTATATTGTAAATAAAAAGATATGAAAAGAATTTATCTGGATACAATTTGAGAGAAAATATAGGAAAATCTATTTGATTTGTTTATTTTAGAATAATTCAAATTATACAAAAAATAATTTAAACTACTTTCTAAAGGAAGATTCAAATAAAAAATCACACATGAATTAAGTCATGTGAATTTGAAATAATTAATTGAATAAAACAAACAAGCTATAAAATTTAGGCATTTGAAAAATAATATAGATAATTAAATATACATATAAGTAAAAATGAAATAAACACCCGCACTGTCGTGCGGGTCAAACTCTAGTGATAAACAATATGTGTGCTTAAACAGGTGTAGTAAAATGATTGATGACCTATCTATAAATGATTCCCGATATCGTGATATCGTGCGAGTGAAACCAAAGCACAGAAAAAGGTCATGTGATGATTGCATGGTCGGTTAAACATGAATTTCGAGTCTCCGGAAAATTAACACACGACATGTTGCATGAGATGGGAACTACAGGCCGAGTGAACGGACGTGGTGGTCCATTAGTTTGATTACAAAGAAACTTGATATCTGGATTGCTTAAAAAGCATTTCGGATCCTAGAGACTAAAACAAGGCCCCAAAATCAAAGAATCTAACCTAACCCATTATTAAGGACTACAATTTATAATTTAATTGGAGAAACAAGCAACAACAATATAGTTCGTAGGTCCAAACTCTTCTTATACCACAAGAAAAACTTGACGACAAGGAAAATACCATTTAGAAAATATTTGCCGAAGACAAACCCGATAAATGACAATGGAGGAGGCATGCAAGACTAACACATGTGCTAGATGAGAGATCTTCGTTGAAATTGAAACAAGAAAACCACGCAGGTGAGCACTTAAAGAACGCAAAGGAGCTGATGCTAGCTGTGAGCATGGAAAGACTATAGTCAAGCGCATGCAGTAGTTTATTCCCGAATCCGGCCACGAAACAAAGGAAAACCTCAAAGGATAAGAAGAGGCCACAGTGAAGCCAAAAGAATGACCCGAAATTTTAAGAAAGGAGTTGAGATATATTAAAATATATATCTAACATTTAAATTTTCATCGATTTGAATTTTCAAATTGAAAGTTCATCTCTAGTAATATTAAAAATATATATCTAACATTTTCATTAGTACAGAAAAATTTTAAACACATGAACAGACAATTAATATACATAGAACCTATGAAGACTTAGTTTTTCAGGTTGCTTGCTTTCTAATTTAATATACATAAAATCGACAATCAGCAGGTTGAAAATATGATAGACTTGCATGGACTACATAGTTTTATGAGATTTGAGAAATTGCACTCTCTGCCCATAGCTTTAGGCGTAATTAGGTAACTACCATTATGTACTATTAAGTATTGTTCAGCAAAATAGAAATACAATTATGCCCCTATCAAATGAATCCTTGCTGTACGATCTAAAAGATTATGCAATCCATAGGTGAAGATATTATAAGATTTGTGTATCATAATCCATATCCTCTTGTCAGAAGAATTGAATCTTCAAAAATATTTTCTTTTACAGATCTTGCTTTCAAATCCGAACTCATGTGGAGGGTTTTTATCCATATTCAATCCTTTTTAAATTCAGTTTCTGAATATTTCTTATTTTCAGTCCGTCTGTGTAAAGTGGCTTCGGATCCAAATGGAAAATTTAACAGAGGTGGAACCTTCGCTTGCAATACCGGAGAGGATGTTTGCATTTGGCGAAGAACTCGTTGGTGTGAGAGTCACCCCTTACCACAATCCGTTTGCAATCAGTAAGATAATCCGTGCTCTGGAAGATGATGAAGTCGATGTTCTGCGGCGTCCCCGCTAGGAAAGCTTGTAGAGATTGCAGAGGAACCAACATTCTCTGGACGTTTTGGCAGATATATTATATCACTTGTATTTGGCAGAGAAACCGTTTTTCCTGCTTCACTTGTATTTCCTTACCATTGTGAAAGTTAACCAAGTAATGGCATTTGGGTTGATTAAATCCAAATGATTTTGGGTTTAGATTTAAACCATTTAGTGATTAGATATAAAGGATTGTGCGTTTAATCTCTACTGCTATTTACAGTTATTGTTTTGGACAACAGTCATTTTTTTTAACATTGTAAAAGTGAACAGTGCAAAGGCATTTGGGTTGATTGATACAGAAGGATTTAGGATTTAGATTTGAACCATTTAGGGAGTAGATAGGAAGGGTTGGGCGTTTAATCTATAGTGAATTTGGTTAATGGTTTTCAGTTAGTAATTGGGAAGGTTATTTTAAAAAAAAAACAATAAGATATGTAATTGCCTTGATATTATTATTGGTAACCGGTTAGATAACTTTGAAAATAGGGATATAAATACCCGTTGACCAGATATAATTATAAATAACCGGATAGAAGAATTTAAATACGGTTATTGTTGTGGTGAACTGGTTTTTACTTACCAGTATGAAAGGAAACCGTGTGAAGCCATTTGGGTTGATTGAGCCTGAAGAGTTTTGGGTTTAGATTTGAACCATTTAGGGATTAGATATGAAAGGTTGGGCGTTTAATCTGTATTGATTTTGGTTAATGGTTTGGTGTTAGTAAGTTAAATGGTAGCAATTTTTTTTTGGATCCACATATCTTATTGCCCTGATATGATTATACGTAACCGGTTAGATAGCGAAATACGGTTATAAATAATTGTTGACCAGATATAATTATTTGTAACTGGTTAGAAAACTTAAAATACGGTTATTTTCTGGTAAACTGGTATGTAATTACCATTGTCAAAGGAAACCGTATAAAGGCATTTGGGTTGATTGAAACCGAAGGGTTTACGGTATAGATTTGAACCATTTATGGATCTGAGAATGACTCTCTGGTTACTTGATTTTATAGAGTCGAAGAGAAAGAAGCTTAAACCTCTCTCTTGCTTATATTTTTTTGTATGTAAAATCGGCAAATCTTAAGCGTGGATACGTTATTTAATGCGCTGCTTTGCTCAAAAAATATATGGTCCAGATTTAAGTTTGCCTAGAAAATCTAAAAAATATATTTACCAAATCTATTGCAAATCTACGAAATACAGCCTAAGATCCTAGAGGACTATAACAAAACTTATCTATCAGATTTGCAAAAGGACAGATATGTATATTCACTCCACTTCAATTTACTATTTGGCATTCTCATCGCATATACCTAATTTGGCCATTCTTTTTGTATTTTTGGCCAATTGACTCTAGTTTTATTAGTTTATGTGGATGTCACTAAATATTTAAATACTTAAATCTTTATACCATAACCAAATAGTTTCGCAACCCCAAAACTATATCCATACATTCTCAATTTAGAAAATTATGTATTAAATCTATACTATTAAAGCAGGATCCTATTGTCATAATTACCTTAGGGACATGTTTCCTTCACTAACATTGCATGTTTCATTAAGGACAATTAAGTAATATTAATAACAAATCTATATTGGGTCATTATTTTTGGATCCAGCCCAAATCAAATATCTCTTGGGCCATTTGGGCCTATTAAAAAATCAGATTCAATTCTCACTTTTTTTTTCCTTTAGGTCATTGAGTCCAAGTTCAAATAATTTTTTTTTCAACTATTTTTAATTATTATTTTTTTCTTTTCTTAATATAATTTAAGCATTCATAAAAATAATTGAATTTTTTTATTGAAAAGTATAAATATTTATTAAAAGTATATAATTTTTTAATTAAAATATTAACCCCATAGTAAAATTAATTTATCAGAGTTATACCAACTTAATTCATTAAAAATAAAGTTTAATTTTTTTTAACATAAATAGTCATTTAAAATGAAATACGATAAATAAAGATAAAAATTTTAAGTCTTTTATAAAATAAAACACAAATATATGAAAATGTGACATTTACTAAATATTTGTCAATTGAAAAAAAAAACAAAAATAAACCCGCGCTTTGAAAGCGCGGGTCAAAATCTAGTTAGAAAATTATAATTAATGCTTAAATTTAGGATTACTTAGTACTTCATTAGCATTTAGGTGTAGATAAGTTGTAGTTTTAAGAGTTAGTTCTAAAATATATTCCAATTTTAATAAAATACAATTTTAGAGCTAACCATTAAAACTACAATGTAATTACTTCTGTGACATTTAAGTATTATGTTTAAATATTATTAAATTTATGTTAAGAGATTTAATTTTACATATTTATTACTAATAATGTTCTTAGGCAGACGCCATCTAGGACATGTGATGGAGGTAGGGATAGGTATTTCAGTTTAATTACGGATTCAGTTTGGTGGATTATTTGGTCTAAGAAAACTTTAACCAAAGTCAACCAATATTAGTTGGGTTTGGTTTATTTTCGGTTTGGTTCAGTTTTAGTTCAGTTCGGTTTTAATTTTAGTTTGGTTTGTGTTTGATTTAATTGGTTTTGTTTTTATTTTTCAATTCCATAGAGTTGATTTTTTTTAGTTTTGTTCTAATTCAATTACAAAAATATAATTTGTAAAAATATAAACAAATCTTTATTTGAGATTAAACCATTATTTTCTTTATTTTTAAACGTAAAACCACACGTCACAATAAATATGTAGAAGATGTAATCCAATTTTTTCTATATAATTATCTTCATATCTAATATAAATATCATAAATAATTTTTCAGTTTTGATGTTAATGTATGAGATTCATATTCTTTTATTTTATTTTTAGTTTTGTTTATTCTAATCATTTTGAAGTAAAATGTGTATAATTATGTTTAGTTGTTTAAGCTAAATGGTTAAATATATTAGATATTAATATTATTAGTATATTTAATTAATCTAATTAAAAAAATATTTCGGTCTTTTTGGTCTTGGTTTGATTTAAAACCAACCAAACCGAACCATCTGGATTGATAAAATTTTGAATTAAATGGTTTAGACATATACTTTGGTTTGGTTAGGATTTATTTGGTTCGGTTCGGGTTATCTCGTAGAATTACTACCCGAGCACCCGTCTTGTTCCTCAAGTCGCTTTGATCCAAGCTCTTATATCTCCATCGACCAGGAGGAAAAGAACAAATCGGAAAAGATCGAAGTAACTCAAAAACAACTTTTGTCTCGCGAAAAACAGATCTGAAGATGGAGTGCGTGTTCGGTCTTGTCGGAAATGGATTCGCTATCGTGGCGGCAGATACATCGGCGGTTCACAGTATCCTTGTCCACAAGAACAACGAGGACAAGATCATGCTCCTTGACTCACACAAGCTCATTGCCGCAAGCGGCGAGCCTGGTGACCGGTAAATCCTCCTCCCTCGCCTCTCTCTCTCTCTCTCTCTGAATCAATTGATGATGGTGTTGTGGGAATTTGTATAGGGTTCAGTTTACTGAGTATGTACAGAAGAATGTGTCACTGTATCAGTTCAGAAACGGGATCCCCTTGACTACCGCTGCTGCTGCCAACTTCACTCGTGGTGAGCTCGCCACTGCTTTGAGAAAGGTCACCTCTTTTCTTATTGTCATTTTGAGCTTCGGGAATTAGGGTTACTAGATGCTTTGCGTTAGATGGTGATAGATATTGTCTTTTCCTTTTTTGATAATCTACTTATGGATTGGATCTTTCTTCTGTAGTGCTTTTTTGACATGCTCTTGGGTTCTTGGTTTTTGCTTCCTCCTCTTTATGGTGGTTGTTCATTCACATAGTTCTGAGATTCTGAGACATGAGTGTTAAGTTATTGAATTAAGTCACCTGGAAAATATGTTTCGAGTTTCCAAACAGAACTTTTCATTATCTAGTCATTATTAATATTTTATTTTGATATGATGAAATAATTTTTGCAAATGAAGCTTGGCTTTCTTTCAAAACTTTGTTGCAGTTTTGAAAGTTTTCATGTTCTGTGTCACGCAAGTGTTGCTCTTCAGGTTGATTCCAAGTAACAGACTTTTGAACCGTGATATGTCCTTATGGCAGAAAAAGATGATACTCTAATCAAAACTAGACGTCTCCTTATATCAAGTAATTGTAATTGCTTTGAAAGACTAGGAAGTTGTGTATCTGACTTAAGCAGATACTCATCATGCATACTAATTTGTGATCTTTCTGGCCGATTTTGGGTAGAATCTAGTATTACATGTGCGATTTGCTTTAGATTGCTGAACCTTCCAATGATCAAAAGTCCATTAGTTTATAACAATTAATCTGTTTGAATCCAGAATCCCTACTCTGTGAACATCCTGATGGCTGGCTACGACAAAGAAGCAGGCGCATCTCTATACTACATTGACTACATTGCAACTCTTCACAAGGTTGACAAGGGAGCATTCGGTTACGGCTCATACTTCTCTCTCTCCACGATGGACAGGCACTTCCGCAGTGACATGTCCGTTGAAGAAGCCATTGAACTGGTGGACAAATGCATAACTGAGATCAGGTCAAGGCTGGTGATTGCACCACCAAACTTTGTGATCAAGATCGTGGACAAGGATGGAGCTCGTACTCACGCTTGGCGTCAGTCTGTTCAAGATGTCACCACTGCTTCTGTCTAAGTCTGTTATGTTGTGTTTTCTACTAAGCTGGCATTAGCTTCTTTTTCTTTTCTTTCTTTCAACTCTAGAAGCTTATATGACTTGTGTTAAACTTTGAAATGACTTTCTTATGAGAGAACAACCTAAACATGTTCTTGTTCCACGATTCACAAAGCTAAAAGGAAACAATGTACAGTACTCTGAGAACAATGGTATGTCTATATCATCTTTGTTCGATTCACAAAGCCAAAAGGAAGAGATCAAGTATGGGTTTTAAAGAGACACCCACCACTAATGAACTTGAGATTGCAAAGGAAAGAAAGAGGAATGCTTCAGATACGAGTGAAGATAGAAGTGGGCAGCGTCATGATGATGGTCGAGAGAAAGCAGAAGCTTGTGATCTTTGGGGAGCCGTTTATGATGGATTCTGGTGTTGATGATAAGCTATCTGTTTCTGGTGAGGGTTGATCGGAGGTTGGTGAAACTCCGGCGGCTTCCCGTGAAATGGCGAACGATGGAGAAGATGCGGAAGCTCTATCACCTGCAGATATCAATGAAACTCGTCTCTGAATTCAAGTAAACTATTACCGAAATGGATTCACTCATACCGTAAACAAAAGGAGCTGTGAACTGAATGCTCTGAAGCGGCGGAAGCTCCGGCGACTCTGCATCACACACATAATTACAAACCCAAGATTGATTCAATTTAGATTAGAATCAGAATCGGAATCGGAATCAACCTGATGGCGAGCAGATAGACTCGAAAGATTCGTCGGAGCTAAGATCGCTACAGATCTGGGAAAGAGAAAGCAGTCGTGATCTATCCAACGGGAATCCAAGGATCATAGGTTGCCGGAGAAGATAACAGAGGCAGTTTCCGGCGCCGGAATGAACGGATGTGGAGAAAGCCGAGCAGCAAAGAGGATCCGGCGCGTCTGAGATGTTGTTCGGTGGAGCCGAGACGTAAGGAAGGCATGGAGAGAACATGACTAGCTCCTCCGTACAGGTGAGAGCCAGTGGAGAAGGTGCCTGCGTCTCCGTCACTGCGGAGGAGGAAGAGAAGGTGATCGCAAGTATGACGATGAGCACGACGGCGTTGCTTGTGGCGGCCATTGGAGCTTCTTCGTGATTTCAGTTACAACCTGAAACTGACGACTGAGACTCGCGTTAACGATGATGGCGGGAAAATAACGCCCTTGAGGAGGAGGTCTTGATAAGCGGTGAGTTGGCAGTGATCAAAACCACAGCGAGACGAGATTTGAAAGCGCAAATCCCACCATAAGAATGGTTTGGTGGATTTTAGATATGGTGGGATCTAAACTATACTAAAAGCAGAATACTAAGCCCTCTAAGGGTGTACATGTCGGATTGAAAAATTAGCCATTCATAGAGCAGCATTCATCCATGTCATTTTGATTAATTTTGGATACGTGTTCTCTTCTTTCTTCTATATTACCGGCGACTTATCACTTCTTCTTCTTCCACCACATATTTGTAACCGTCGAATTAACTACAGCTCTTAACTCCTCTGCAATTAAATATCGAATACTTCCTCATCCTTTCAGCTTCCATATTTAGGAACACGTTGGCAAGTCTCTGTTCATCTTTTTCTATTATTGCAATCTTCTATTACAGCTGGAGAGGGCAATGGAGAGGCGGAGAAGCTAGCTTGGGTTCGTTGAGAAGCAAAAAAACTTCCCGGGTAGTAATAGAGAGAGCACCAGTTGTGGATCCAGTTCGGTAAGTAACATTATCCTTCTACAAGATCCATTTATTTAGTTACCTCTGACAATGAATTCACGAATGGATCCAGTTATGCATTTCGCCTGAGTTTATTCACCTCCAGTTATTCTTACAATTGATCTAATTTTTTGAACTATAGTTGAACTTTATAAATTTGCTAAGCGATCATTCATGGGCATGATGAAAAAGTATTCGACTTCTGCTCACTCACATGCTTCCTCCTGTGCTGATTGAGAAAGGTTTACCCCAATTGCTTCAATAAGTGTGATTTTTATTTATTCTCTGAGAGATTAGCTATGATGTTTAAGGGGTTTAAGGGTTATGTGGTATTCTCTACTGTAGTGTCTCTGGACCACTAATTGTTACATCCTCCTTTTTCGTTTCAAGCACTTCATTTTATAAGAAATCTTTTGGTTGCTCTATAAATCTCTCCAAAACCATAAAGTTGCATCATTTATTTATTATTCTGCAGATGGTACTCAGAGAAGTTCGTGAAAGGACAATGAGATAAAGAAGACTGTGTTCCTGAGTGAAAAACGTAAATAGAATGTCTCTTGGTAACTCACCACTCTACTTCTCTCTTTTATCTCTATTCATGTTTTGTCTGATATTCCTTCCTAATCAATTTATAGGCTCACTTTCTGAGTTTCATTTTTTCTGTTCTCATGTATTCAAACAGGAAAGTTTAGATCGAAAACTTCTTACGCCTATTTTGGAGTTTTCTGGTGAGTTGAATCCAACTAAACAAACTGATGCAAAAGAATCATACTTGACCCTTAATGTTTCTCAATAACATTGTCATACTTAGGAAGGCAATCAAAGTAGAAGGAGAATGTTGTATTCTTTATTAGGCATCATCTGTAAAGCAGCATTCATTGTTTTCACAGAATTGTCTAGATAACTGTTGTTTCAGAGAACATTTTCTCTCTGTGGGAGTCGCATGTCATGTTAGTGATAAACATTTGGCTTTTAAACTTTCAGACATGATGGTTGCCCTTCTGATGTAAGCCACTTTGGGATTTCTGCGTTTGCAATCTGGTGAGTCAACATCTGATCTTATCATGTTATTTCAAACATGGAAGCGGGTAGATTGGGCTCCAACCATCGGTTAGAAGGCTTTTTCCCGGATTACTCCAGCAGTTCAATAATAGCTGATGTTATCATATGCGAAAATATGTTTGGGGTGCTGACTTCTTCTTCTTCATCAGCTGGTACTCCCCTTCGTTTCTTTGTTTATGACAAGTATTTAAAAGGACTAAAAAGGTAAATATACCTTTATATTTGAAATCTGAATTGGAAACATTCTTCAGTCAAAAGTTAATTGAAATCTGAATTTTCCAGAATCCTGGAACACTTTCTAAAGCAATAAAAATTGAACACACTGTGCTTACACTTTCTGGCTCAGGAACTCTAGAGTGGTGACAACATTACAAAAATACTTTCAAAGTATTTGGACCATTGGGATCATCACACTTCACAGCAGAGGGGCGTTCAAGGAACCATCTATTGAATATTCTGTCAAAAAATAGTAACACCACGTTATTCACTAATGATATATTGTTCGTACACTCTTACAAACAATGATGTTAACGTAGGGTAAGTTCGAGTTTAGCCCCATCTATTGTGTGCCACCAGATAAGGCTCTATGTAAAAGAGGTTTTCATTTCAGATTATTTAGACCGGGAGGTGGTGAGAGATTTCTCTTTGGTGTGGCCTTTCAAGAAATCTGTATTTCTTTTTTATTGATATCCATTTTAATGCAAAGCCTTCAACATATATATATTCTGTTACGATTTTTTCTATAAGTTTCTTAATATTAAACTTACGTTTCTGTATCGTGTCTCAAAGGTGCAGATCATGATAAACTGTATTGTGAAGAAAACTTTAAATATGATCTTTTTGAATTTCCTTCAGTGACAATAGATAAACTATGCTTCAACTCTTGACATTTAAAAATAGTGAACAATGTGATTTATCAAAATTAAATTGATTTGATCCTTTTAAAAAAAATAATATGTACTAATTTTCTTATACAATTATCCCTTATATATTAAAGGAGAAGCATTGTAATAAATGCATTCACACTATAATAGACATGTGGTAGCTTCACAATGATTTGATAATAAATATGCTAATGCGTTAACATTATATTCATAAATGTGTTCACACTATGTACTTTGCGTTTAAAAAAAAATATAAAACTCACATACATGGTTTCAATAAAACTCTGGATTTTTTGATTCGAATACAAATAGATAATGAATCAAAAGCCAAACTATATATATTATTTTTTATTTTTTACGGATAAAGTTGAGCGAAATATTCATAAATTTTGATTCGATTCGTTATCCGTTTTGATTTGAACCAAAAATCTGGATATTCATAACTCCACGAAACAAATCAAATACTAAACTACAATATCCAAAAAAAAAAAGCAAATTACAAATACCAATATTTTTAGGAACAAATATCTAATTCGATCTGTTATATGCATACATATACATATATGCAAATAATTATATATATACGTTATATATATTATACTTTATATCAGTTTTACAATATTTTTATGAATTAAATTTATTATATTAGGTACTAGAATTTAAAAAGTTGAATAATGTTTTATTTTGGTAATAAAATGTTATTATTAAATTTTTCAATTATTTTTAAAATTTTATTTTATTTACGGAAAAAATCGGATATTCTAAAATTTCGGATATCCGAGTCACTGAATATCTAGGTGGCTAAAAATCGAATGGACACGAATGCTTCCCAATACTCAGATGTTTGATCTGTGCCACCCCTATTTACGGATACAATTTTATTTTCTTTATATGAAAAAATGACTAATGTCAAGGCTTTTTTTATTTTAAATTAATTTTAATTTTATCTTTCATGTATTTTTTGAACAAAAAATGTTATTTAATATTAATGAACAATATCTTTATATATTTGTCAACTATTTATATACTTTTTATGGTGTCATTTATATACTTTACATACACATACATGTGCACTTTGATGTGAGCATTTTGTAGCTAAGTATTCACCATAACTGAAGTATCTATTTTTTTTTAAAGTTGAAATATTTTTTCTTAATGATTCTTTCACTACCGACCAAATTGTAGTGAAATGATTTGTCTTAATAATTTTTTTTCTTAAATTATTATCTGTTTAGAAACTATAATATGAAACTATTGGTTCGACATGACGAATATCTAAAATTCATAACATGAAATAAATAAATAGTTTTAATTTTTGGTTTTTACCTGAAAAAACAAAAAAAATCAAATATTTTAACCGAATAAACTAAAATGAATATTAATTTAAGATAATAGTTATATTTTAAAAGATTAAAAATCAAAAAAAAAAACTTAAAACCGAGTCAATATCTAGATTAAACAGATCTAATTTTTTTTATTAAAAATAATGAAACTAATAATCATATTCCGCGCAAGGCGCGGGTTATTACCTAGTTATATGTTAAAAGAGAAAGTAACATTCAATACTAAATACATACGCTCTTAAATTTCTCCCCCAAATATAAATTCCACTTTATTTTATGTAAATTTATGGATGTTTTATAATTTTAACAAAAACCTCTATAAGATACTCTTAAGTCTTTAACACAAATTAAAAAGCAAGAGATTCCCCTCTATCGTAGCGACACAACAGTTTTTGTTTTCGTTAGAGAACTCTGAAATGCAACTATGAAATTTGTGTTTCGTTCTCATGGTTTTACATATGTTTCTACCACATGGAGTTGCTTTACCCACGCCTTAGCTTCTTTCTCTCCATTATATATACGTTTAAATCTCAGTAACAAGCTTTTGTTTATCTACATTGTATCAAGCGAAGTTTGTATCTTAAAGTTTTGTAATTCTCAACCATTTTATTTGCTCTTGGACAGAAAACTTGGGAGAAGTTGAAGTTTGCTTCTACACACGATCACATTGGCAAGGTGGCTAAGATCTCTATTTTTATGTGGTTCTATACATAAAAAAGTTGTGATTGTTGAAACTCAGTCCATGCTACAGAACTCTAAAAACTTAGAGAAACGTGTTGGCTGGCTCGAGGAAGAAAGAGCAAAGAAAATAGACATATCATCAGCCTGGAAGAAAAATGAAACTTGTTAGGCAAGAGATAAGCCAAATGCAATATGCGGTTGGAGAAGCAAAGACAAGCTACCAAGATGAGAATATACAGAACATTGCAGATATGAAGCAGTTACGAACAAAGAAATGCATAAATCAAAAATTTCTTACAGAAAGACCGAGTTAGCTGAAGAAAATGTAACCGAGGTTTTGCACAAAGGGGTTTAATAGAAGTGAGGGAGTTTGATTGATAAGGAGATGGAGGCTTAGAGTCTCAGAAGTGAAATGGAGAAGAAAGTAGATGTAACAAACTCAGAAGCTATGGAAGTTAAGCTAACAAGAGTGAAAAATGGGAGTTTCCCAAGGCTGCGTAGAATGGAAGTTTCATCCTTCCATCCTTGGCTTCAATCAGTTCAAAGAGGCGTGAAATACATTATAGAACTTGAATTTGGTGAAAATTTTAATTAACAAATAAAATTTTACTAGAAAATTTATAAGATTAAAAAAAAGAAGATTCATTTACTATATATTTTTTTTTGATTTTTTCATCAAAACCTACTAATGGAAATAAAAACGAAAGAAATATTATGATATTTTCTTTTTCTTGTGTGGTTATCAAACTCAATCTTAAAAACATTGACATGAAAATTGAAAGAAAAAAACAACAGTGATTATTACATAATCAAATCCTTTTTTTAAGTACTAAAATCTAAAAAATAAATTTCTATTAATAAATTAGAATTTTTGTTTTTGCTCATGAAAACACATCATCAAGTGAAGAACCACAAATTGACACATCATCAATTTTTTTGAAATATTATAAAATTTGCTACATTTGGAAATTTATCTAATAAAATTTATCAGTAAAACATGAATTTTATTTTCTCCACTAAACTCTAATAAACTTCATTTAACCTTTCTTCAGTTCTAAATTTCATCACATTAATTAGAATCTAAAATAATAAAGTAGAAGATAAAGTTCCACAATACGTCACCTCACCCCTCATATCTCCTTTTTTCAACACGTGTCGAGCAGAGCATTGATGGGCCGTGTCGAGCATTGATTCCCATAGTTATTTTTGGGTTATTTCTACTTTCATAATTGTGGTCCGCTTTGGCAGAGTTAGATCAGTTTTGTCTTCTCCTTCCTCTTCGACCACATAACCATATCTTTGCCATGGTCTCCGATTAGATTATCTGTAACGTTTTCTCTTTTTCTTAAACACATGCTTTAATTCAGTCATCAAACTCCACCTCACCTCTCCGCCTCAATTATTCAGGTTCCCGAACGATTTCTGTAACATATACAAGCTCGACCGATAAATAAGTCTTCTGGATACGATGAAGACCTACACCGTACACATATCTTACAGCCTAACCATCTCACACATCACCATTATTGCCTTTGCTCATTCTAAAAAGTGTTCCCTTGGCTATTTCTTAATGTTTGTTTGCTCTTATGGTGCATCTAAATTTGAACATAGCAGATTATTATTAAGTAAAAAAAACAATTTCACGTTCAAATTTGTTAATCTTTGAGAATGACTTAAGAGATTAACCTTACCCTCCATTATACCAATAGTAAAATTTCTCTTATAATATGAAAATAAACCTATTATACGAATGCCACCATTGGAACATCGCCTCATCTCTAAAAACAGTTTCAAAGAGATATATCTCAAAAACTCGCAGCCAAAAAAAAATGACAGCAACAAAGGTAGCTATTCTAAGAGGCAGTTGAATCTGAGTCAATTGATTATGTACATTCTCTAAGAACACACCAAAGTCAGAGACTCGGAGTTTCTACATGAAACAAGAACACCAAAACTGGATTTAAGTTTGCTTTATCGGCTTAGTGTTGCAGATCATTGTCAATAAACTCTTTCAGCTACAACCAAAACATAATAATAAAAAATGTTAAGCCTCCAAATAAAAACATAAAAGATTTTAAAATTTAAGCAATGATATATTGATGAGTGGACCATTTTCCTTTACAACACAATTATCTTTACAATACAACTATTTATCACTAATCCTCAAGTAAACAATTTCATTACCTGCCACAACGATTTAAATAAACAAGATTAAAGCATAAGTTGCAAGATTAAATAGTCTCCGAATTAGAAAAAGATTTTACTAAATACATATTCAACAAATCCATAATAAATTTGATTTATTAATGTATACTAAATATTTTACATAAGTAATTGTTAAATATTACAGAAGTCATTTTTAACTAAAATAATAAACTTACCCTCTTATAAATTGAAAATCTAATATAAACTGAAACAAACATATATTATAAAACATCATTTGTTGTTACATAATATGTCCTAATTATTATTTATGACACTGTTGAAACTATTTGCCTATTATTTTTAAAATTAAATTTTATAATTTTATCACATTATATTTGATTTTCGATGATTTGGCCTGGAGTTGGTGTATTAATTTATTATTGTGAAAAAATTAGTTATTGTAATAATATGAAATTATTACTTTATATTTTTTCAACTATATGATATTAGTTATTGAAAAATCTGATATTCTTAGGAAAAAGTAACTATTCTTACTTTATATTTTTTTCAACTATATAAAATTGAAATAGAAAAAAATAAAAAATATAAATCATTTTATTTTTCTTAAATTTTTATTTAATAATTTTGTGTTCTCTAACAAAAATATTGTTAGTGGTCAACTCAAACCAACAAAATAAAATTTTCAATATGCGAGGGCTAATAAACAAGAAGCCGAGAACTTCTATAAACAACATGCAAGGGCTAATAAACAAGGAAATGAAGAACATGATTAGTTCACTCCAGTACGAGCCAAATCATAAGCTGGAAGAGTTATTAAGAAGATGGTTTGAAGTAACAACTTATGAGTAGTTTTTACATCTATAGAAGAGTTTTTCAGTTCTTAAAAGGGTCTTATTTGTATATAACATTCTTTTGATATAGTTCAATAAATTTGAAATTTCATTAAAAAAAATTACCATATAATCTTAGAATAAAAACAGATTATATTTATTACTTTCAATATAAAATAAAGTTTCAATGATTTATAATATTTAAATATAAACAGTTTTAATGTGAACTCACCCGCCCGTAGGGCGGGCCAACCTCTAGTTTACAGAAAACTAGGATAGTACCCGCGGTTTGAAAGCTCAAAATTATTTTTTATTGACAAATTTAATAACATATATATTTGTTCATTAATATGTTTAAGTATAAGCTTTTGGTTTTGATTCGCTTCTAAATTGTATTTTCTGATCTTCAGTTTGGTTCGGTTCGGGTATGGGATAGTCTTATTTGGCTCATCAATTCCATAATATAATTAAATTTTCAAATGTAGAATATTACTCCTCTTAAGTTTCATATTAAGCGCCGTTTTATAATAAAATTTCTGTTACAAAATAAATGTTGCTTTAAAGTTTCAATACTAAATTTATAAACATTATTCTTCAGTTTCTTTTTATTGATTGAAATATGGTTAGAAATATAGGTAATGCCGTTTTTATTTATAAAATATACAAAATTATTAATATGTGTGAACAAATTTAAACGACAATTAAAATGAAACATAGGGAGTTAACTTAGTAAAATATGAATAAAATTACAATAAAAATTATGTAGACTAATACATTTTTTTATATACAAATCAATACTATAAATACTTAAAATCTAATATTATTTTGGTATTATTAAAGAGTGAAGTATACTAATATATAAAATTTAACCACGTTGGGCGTGGGTGCAATTAATTTACAAACTAATGAATTTATTGTGTAAATATCCCATTTGGTTGTCCATATAAAGATTGAAATTTTATTGTTAAAGAACTTAAAATACTTGAATCTCTTTACGATTTGTTTTCATTTTATATCTATAAACATTGGAATATATTTATATAGTTATACGATATTGCTTTGTTTTTAGTTCTACGGATTTGGGATATTAGAAATAATAAAGAGGATATAATATATTAAAAAATATTTATTTGTCGCTGCTGTGTAAATTTTTTTACACAAACTATATGATGAACAACGAAATTATCCGGAATTTTATTCTTCAGGAAGCAAAAATATTTGAATCTGGAAAGTAAACATGTTTTATAAGTCATTATAATGTACAAAGTATAAGATAATATCAATAAGGTATATTTGAAACAGAGTCTTATATAACATGTTTTATGATTCACATAATGTTAGGTCAAAACTATAGGGTACAATGAACTCGAATATAAAATTATCATATATTTTAATCTACTGTTGAGTATGAATTTCAAGGATATTATCTATTTAATTTGTCAAACGATATTTATTTATATGATTTAAATTGATTGACTAAATAATGTGTTGAGAGAAAGTATATATTTAATAAAAACTAATTTAAAGATATGTACAAATAATAGGAAGGTTAGTAGTTAATACGATATATATAGAAATATGAGAAAGGCTAATTGATAGATATTAAGTCACAACATTTTCAATATGTCTGAAAAAAATGTCATGGTAATTTTCAAATAGGACTGTTTTAATAGATTAGATTTGAATATAGCTAATTTTGGTAAGCTTTTAAAAAGGACGGAAAACCTTAATGATGATTTGAAATAATTTTCTTAAATTTCAGAATAGTTTAGATGTTTTGAATAATATTTAACTCTAATCTAATATATTAAAACAGAAGTCATGACTTCTTTTCATGTGTGATTTTTTTAGTTTGGACCATTCCTAAAAAATATCATATTTTACATAAGTTCATTATTATATCTTTTAATATCTTTATCTTTTTATTTGAAATACAAATGAATATATTTAAAATGTTCTAACAAAATCTTTTAAAAATCTTATTAGAATATTTTTAAATTTACTTTCAAAAATTAGTTAGTTTTAATTTAAATTATCATAAAATATAATTAGAAATAAAAATTGAATATAGTTTTGGTTTACAAACGAAAATTTAAATAAAATGAAATTAATTAATTTCAAAATACATTTACTAATATTTTTTAAAGATTTTGTTAGAAATTAAATATTTATATCTATTATAATTTTTTTCAAATTTGTTTTCGAATAAAATAAAAATCAGGATTTTTTGATGAGTGATATTTTTATTTGGACCATCATTTAAGTTTTCTATTAAATGTATATTACTAATGCTAATGTATATAATATTTTTAACTACTTTAATCATAATGTCTTTTATATCTTTTAATTGTTTAAAAAAAAAATAAAATTCTAACAAATATCTTGAAAAAGATTATAGTAAGATCTCAATTGTCATAAATTGAATATAAATATTTTCAACTATTTTGTAATTAGTAATGAAATGTTACTAAAAGAGTAAAATTATATCATATTTTATTAATTTTATAATAATATCTATAATTTTAAAATAAAAACGTTATATTGAACAAAATATGAAAAAAATATTTTAAATTGATAAGTTAACATATTTTATTTTCATAAATATTAAATATTTATGCTTAAAATATAATATATTGGTAGAACGGGTTAATATTAGTAAACTATATAATACATGTATAAAAACTTATCTTATCTTAAACTTTTTAATATACATTAATTTATTATATAAAATTAATAAACATTAAAAAATTACTAAAAAATATAGCGATTTGAATTACGAATCATGATTATAATAAATTAAATACAAATTTTGTTTACATATGTGTTGTTTCATGCATTAAAAAATTTAGTTTCGTAATCAAACGCAAATTCAATAGGACCAATATATAATAAGCAACATATATATATGATGATTTTAATTTACAGCATGAAAACTATAAAATTGTTATATTTGGCATAATTATACAAATATTTAAATACGTGAGTAACATTAAAAACATATAATAATTATGTAAAACAAATATCTATATATATAAATTTAAAAATATATACCCACACAACCGTGCGGGTGGAAATCTAGTTTAGATTAAAGCCGTCACTTTTAAAGTACTCATCCTCAATGTCAAATATTTTTCACCCACAAAACAGACACACACACACTAAAATATTTATGGGATAGTTATTATCTATTCATCAAGAAAATCGCATAAAAAACTTTTAAATTGACATCCACTAACACGTCAAATACTGAAATTATTAAACTAGCATATTAAAATTTTAAATTGATTTTTGTATCACAAAAAAATTTCAACTTGGCAAAAATGTAACTTGTTGATCTGTAAATAAAGTGACGTGTCACTTTTTCTCCAAAAATATTTTTATTTAATTAAGCAAAGCACTTAATAAGAAAATAAAATAGGAAACATAAATAAAAACTAGAAACTACAACAAAAAAAAATCGATTTTTTAAAAAATCATAAAATTAAAAGTGTTTCATTTTTTAAAAAAAAATACAACTTGGCAGAAAAATACTAAGTTTTTTTTCCTAAAAATATCATATAAAATCTCAAAAAATCCAAAAAAAATAATATTGAACATATCACCATTAATATTTAAAACTAACATATCACCATTATTATCCATATGTCAGAAATTACTTTTTTTTGGAAAAAATCATATAACTAAGAATTTTTACATTTCAAAATTATATAAAAGCGTTAAATTTTTGTTTTATATTTTGTTTTTGAACATATGAGTCCCAACAGAAAAAAAATTGACACCTTATTTTATCAACATGTCAGATTTTCAACTTGAACAACAAGTGAATCATGTTGAAGGCTTTTTATGATAGAAAAACCAACTTGAAATTTTAATAGGGCAATTCTCCTAAATAGATCATTTTCAAGTTTAGATCACAAAAATAGATCACATGGAGAAAAATGACTAAAATGTTTCACTTAATTGGTAAAAGGACCATAATATCCTAGATATATAAAAAAATAAAAATAAAAAAATAATAATAAAAATTTAAAAATAATAATTTTTTATAGTTTTAGATTATATGTTTTCAAATTCGAAATTTTTTATAAAATTTTATATAGTTTTAGATTATATTTTTTCAAATTTTATTTTTGTAGTTCGAAAATACTTTTTGAAAATATTTTAAAATTTTTTATTTTCAAATTTTTAATATTTATTTTTTATTTTTTATTTTATAAAATTTTAAATCTCAATCCCAAATCTTCACTATTTAACTCTAAACCCTAAGGTTTGGATTAGTTAACGTTAAGGATATAAGTGTACATTTACCTCTTTAATGAAACATTTTGGTCATTTTGGTCTTTAAAGTCTATATTTGTGACATAAACATTTTTAGTGCTATCATAGGGTATTTTCTAATTTAATATGCTAGTTAAGTAGCTTCAAATTTTAAAGTGTTAATGAATATTATTTTTAAGTTTTTAATGCAATTTTCCGTTTGTTCATCTCATGTTTTTAGCTAAAAGCTGCCAGAGGCAAACTATAAATCGAAAGGAAAGTAAAATTCTTGATCAGTAGCTCGTTATCCTTTAGAGCATCATTATTTCTAGTTTCTGAGGGCGGAGTTTTTAAGAAAATATAAAAAACTGTTTCGCGGAGTTTTTAAGAAAATATAAAAAACTGTTTCTTAATTTTTAGTACTGTATTTAACTTTTTAATTAAAAATTAAAAAACAGTTTATTATATATTTTCTTAAAATCCCAGCTCTAAGAGCATCTCCATCAGTAAGAGACTAGTAAGGGTTCTAATGAATTATTTAGTAGTTAATTTTGTGATTTGAAAACTTAAAACCCCTTGTTAATCTAATTAAATTATTCTCCTCCAATGGGAGAACCCATTGAAGTTCTTAAAATAAAATTTATTTTTTTAGAAAGTTGAATGATTTTATTTATAAAATGAAAGAAAAACATACATGACATGAAGTTTGATCAAAGGTGTGAATGAACAAAGAGTCATGATAAGAAGTTTGATCAGATGGTATCAACGAATGGAACAGGAAGAAACCTGCAAACAGATTGTAAAGTGAATCTCACTATGAGTCACCTGATAAGCCTCTGCGTTCCAATCGACCATCAGGATCATCCCGCTCTTCATAGCTTACATCAGAAATCCTGACTGCAAAAAGTAGAAAGAACAACTCATGAACCCAATGATTAATGTGTAAACAGTCTTAAAACAAGAGGAAATTGCAGAACTTTGAGTGAACACAGGAAGATGCATGAGCGTAAAGTGCTTGAGAAGTCTGGAAACCGATGCACCACACTGAAGTACCTCCCTAGAAAGCAGAGTGCAGGGGACTAATGTTATACCAAGAACAACCTAAGAAAACCAGACTGCCAAACCCATGCTCTTGTACCTGCGTTGTTAAACATCCATTCAAATCAGATTGTGTAATTCTAGAAAGAAAGTAGAAAGAGTATCATCTCTGATGGGTCTCAAAAACAAACCTCCTGGCTAGAGAGAAAGTAGAAAGAGTATCATCTCTGATTGTGTAATTCTTCATCACTGTAATGCAAACATGAATCTCTCAACCGCATAGCAACGATAAACTCTTTGAAACCAAGATACCCTTGTCTCTTAGCATCTGTAATTGCCCAGACCTATCAAAGAAGGAAGCTTGAGAGGTCTCTTCGAAGGCGTTTTAAGTGTTTTGTAATCGAGCATCACAGTCCATCCACTCCCATCGTCCGCTTCTCTCGTCATCACCTTCTTGTAGAATCTCTTCCCCACGATCGACCCCGTCATGAAAGACGTCGGAATCGTCACCGAATCCGAATCGTTGTTCCGTCGTGGGTTTGGACTTTGGAGCTTTCACGAGGATGGGCTTCTTGTTTTCCTTGTCGAACGTGAACGGACTTTAACTCGATATGCCCCATGCCCTCCTAAAAAATCCCCTTATGTCCCTTTAATATAATACTAGGTGACCAGTCCGCACCCTGTGCGGGCATAAGAAAATAATCGGTCCGCACCCTGTGTTCTCTCTCGGTCCGTACCTCACGAAAGAGAACACAGTAACGTCAGTATGAAGAGGCAGATATTGTGTGTATGTATAATTGCAACATCACAAAATATTTTGTGTGTTTACGAAGATACTTTCATTCAAAAAATAGAGTAAATAGTGTATATTTTGAAAAGTAACAGATTTTATATTATCATTAATTAGAATTATATTGTATATGTTTCGTAATTCTTTATTTTAGGTGAATAATATTATTTTTCTATAAATACTAAACAAACATTTATGTAGACATATTAAAAGAAAATATAATAAAAATCAAAATATTATCCATAAATAATATAAATTATGAAGTACATTTCTCGATAAAGAAAGCAAATTCAATTAGAAACTTGCAAAAAATTAAATAAATTTTGTAAGCAATTTGACGGGTTAACATTATTTGATAGATTTATAAATTTCTAAATTTTATTGAACATGAAATAATATTAAATTGACATACCGTCATCGGTCTCCTAACTCATCACAACCCATCTGGCAAATACAAAAAATAAATAATTGTAACAGTTTATATATTTTAAAATTTGTATTTGAAAAAAAAGTAGATTAAAATTACGTACCGTGACTACGGAATATTCTGAAAATTTTGTTTGTAGACAACATTCAATGTTTTTGTCTTCGGCTTCCCTTCTTTACCAGTTATTAAGATTTTTAATCCAGATCTCGACTTAACTCTTGAAAGTGCAACTTTGCCTTGAATTTTGTAAGCATTTTATAAATTATTTTAAAATTATGATAAATTTATTCTTTAAACAACGATAAATAATTTAAAAATAATATTAATAAATATTTTTGGATTTTGTAATATTTAAAATAGTTATTATATAATTATATTCGAACACAATTCATCAAAGAGAGGATAAAACTATTATAATTATCTTATATAAAATTTCGTTCATTTTATTTTATAGGTTATAAATATTAAAAGTAATAAATAAAACATTATTAGTCTTTCAATAATTTCGAGAATAGTTTCCATAAATTGTTATTTGTAATATTCGTTAGATTATATGGCAAGTGATGTTAAACGTCAATAAGTTAAACAATTCTTCCATATTTGGAAAACATATATATATATAACAATGACAAATTAAATGGTAGAGTATGTAAACACCTGTTTTCTACCAGCGTGAGTTAGAACACCGCTGTATTTAAGAATCATAAGGGCCTCTACAGGTCTTTATTCTTCGCCTTCATCATCCCACTTCAGCGGCTTCAGTTGAACCTTCCTGTATATCCCTGAGAAATTTCCTCCCTGCACCATTCCAAAAAGTTCTCTGCTGTGAGAAAATGACCTCATGAATTAAATAAAAAATGCATAATGCTAGCTTACTTATAAGATAGTATATTCAACAAAAAAAATGATATAAGATAGTATTACTAAATAATACTATGTAATACTTTCCCGGACAATATTCAACAAAGAGAGAGAAAGTACTAAAGAACCTCTTCAAGAACTGATTTAACTTGGCGAAGCTTCTCAGCATGTTCAATCAAGGTTTTCTGGATCACTATCACTCTCACGACCTGGTCTACATATAAAAAAAGGAAGACCATATTGTCGTTACCAGTATTCAACACATGAAAAAAATAGACCAGACATGCTTTTTGGAGACAAGACACAAAGAGTTGAGTTCATGGGTCTAAAGATGAGGAACCTTTGCGTCTAAACACATTTTTCTTAGCACACAAGCAGCATTGTCGTAATACTTTAATAGTATGAGAGGAAAGATTTGTGAATAATACTTTAAAGAATGAAAAGAAAATGTTTGTATTTTAAGACCTTGGGTGTCTCCTATATATATACAGTCGATTTATTCTCATATTAATAATTTTAATATTTTGCACAATAAATAATAAAATCGTTTAAAGAAATATATTAAATGTGTATTGTCAAAAAATGATTTGTATATGATATGATTTTAACTTGCGCAAGTAATCCATATTAGAGAAGTAAGTTATTAAAAACAAACAACCTAATTAGAAACATTAAAATATTTTGTGAATAAGTTATTTGCATATTTAATGATTTCAACTTGCGCAAGTAATCCATATTTGAAAGGTAAGTTATTAAAAACAAACAACCTAATTAGTAGGGGTGAGCACTTTAACCGATATCCAAAGTGGCACCCGAACCCGATCCGAAAAACCCGAACTGAAATCTGAACCGAAGTAGCAAAATACCCGAACGGGTATTGAATAAGGAGAGATTGGATACCCGAATCCGAACGGATAATACCCGAACCCGAATGAATATCCGAAGATAACCGAACATATGTATAATTAATCTTATATTTCTAGTTTACATCTCTCATTTTATATAAAATATTTATATTGATACTACACATACTTTAAGTTCATATGATATACATACAATTACGAAAAAAATGATTTGCTACTCACTTAAAATGCATGTCAAGTTTTTATTGAAAAAATTAATAAAAAGTTACATCCCAAAATTTAAAAAAAATAACTAAATTAATGCCTTTTTAGTTTTAAAATGTTATGTCCAAATCTATTAACTATTTAATCTATTAAAAATAAAAAATTAGTTAACTGAAAGTTTTAAATGTCTTTTTAGTTTTAAAATGTTATGTCCAAATCTATTAACTATTCAATCTATTAAAAATAAAAAATTAGTTAACTGAAAGTTTTATTTTTAAATATAAGAAACTTGAGAAATGAAAATTTTAATTTTTTTTTTTTCAAAATCTAAATATCCGAACCAGATCTGAAATACCCGAACCCTACCCGAAAACAGAAATACCCGAACGGGTTCTACACCTCTATACCGAAATACCCGAAAATCCGAAATACCCGATCCGAACCCGAACGGATACCCAAGGCTAAACTAAATCGATAATTACTATCCCCTAGCTATATATGGGCTTAACGAAATCGACAATAGTTTTGGGCTTGTCTACATAAGCGATTGATTAAAATAAATAAAAAAAGAAAAATTCAAAAAAAACCAGCCAATAGAATTATAACGTTTTTCCTGAGAATCTCTATATGAGTGCCAACTCAGCAGAAATCACTAAAGTGACTTCTCTTTTAATGTATAGGGGGATAATTTATTTTTTATTTTTTTTAAATGGATAATAAGGCTAATGAGTGGCTAAAGACGAATTGCTCCTTGGTAAACTAGAATATTTACACAGCCCAATCTAAAGATCCGACCACCCAAACCCAATCACCAAAACCGACCCATCTAAAGCTAAAATGACCGCGTTTCGTTCAACCCATTGAAGCCCTCCGACAAGAACAACTGAGAACGTATTTGTCACTTTCTATTCCCTCTAACCAATTTTTTTCCAGAGAAAGTTTTTCTATAACGCTTTCTCTTCTTCAATTTGTGAATAAAAAAATTGGAACTTTCGATTCGTTTTTTCTTCTGTTCTTTCGCTGACCGACAAGATATCAGCCGGGACGTGGAGAGCCGCTGAATCCTAATTATCAGTCGTACCAGCAGAACCATCAGCAGCAACAACGGCAAAAGTGGTCACGTCGCGCTGAAAACGATAATGAGTCAAGAAGACGACGTCGACGTCACTCCTTTAAGCCACTGTCAAACTGACTGGCTTGGGGCCTGGGGGGAATCCTTTCTCTTATCCTCAAGGTATGAATCTCTTCTCGTTACTGTCTACCCTCTCTCTTCACTATCGGTTCACAGCGAGAATTGAACATAAAAGGTCTTATCTTTGGGCGGAGAAACCAATAGTGACTGGTTTTTGCAGAAAATTGGTCAATTTTGGGTCGAATCTAACAATTGTAAGTTTTATGTGTGTTTGACTGATAGCAGAAATGGCGACAAAACAACTTATAGTATCACCAGTTACTGTGTCAGCCAAGAGCTTAGCCTCGCTCAGAGTTTCGAGTGCCAAGTTTGGAACTTTGAAACCAGGCACCCTTAAGCAGAGCCAGTTCCGTTCTTTGGTTGTCAAAGCTGCTTCTGTCGTTGCTCCTAAGGTACGTACTACTTGCTCATTTGATTGAACATGTGAAAAAACTTATCTGAATGTTTGGATTTGCTGTTTCTATAGCTCTGGCCACATGAAAAAAAAAACATAGCTTTAGGTTATTTTTACAAGCTTGGTTTGTAAAGATATTTGGATGCGTTCCTTCTCCCTTAGTTATGAATTATAAGTTTTTGATTGTTTCTTGTGTTATTTACAGTACACTTCAATTAAGCCATTGGGAGATAGAATTTTAGTGAAGATCAAGGAGGCAGAGGAGAAGACAATGGGAGGTATCTTACTTCCATCTACAGGTAGGAGGCAGAGGAGAAGACAATGGGAGGTATCTTACTTCCATCTACAGGTCAATCGAAACCTTAAGGAGGTTAAGTCGTTGTTGTGGCTGAAAGGGGAATTATTGGGAAAAACAAAGTTGATATCACTGTCCCTATAAGTAAACCTCACAATCCCCTTCAAGCCGCTGCTCTTTCTTCGTTTGCTTCGGTTTCATGCTAATATTGGCCTTTCTTCTTATGGTGTAGACTGGAGCACAAATCATTTACTCCACAGGTACGCTGGAACTGAGGTGGAGTTCAACGATGTGAAACATCTCATTCTTAAGGAAGATGATATTGGCCTTTCTTAGTTTTTTATCTTTTATTTATGTATTTATGATGTTATTTAAATATTTTGGATGTTTCAAATTTGGTAGGATAATGCTTTTGAATTTTTAAAACTTGGTGTGTTGCATGGATTTACTAGGTCTGCTATGCCCAAAAATGAGTTAGTCAGATAACTGGATATATTAGGTTTACTATGCCTAAACCCCACTATAAAATGAAATACCAAAAATGATTAACACATGTAAAACACTAAAACATATAATATTAAAATAAGGAAATTTTTTTAAAAGAACAAACAAATTTCACATGTAAAACGTGCAGCCGTCATAAATAGATTTAATATTATATTTAACATTCAGTAATTCATAGTAATCTTCAAGGAGATAGTAATACTACTTTACACATAGTAATACTTTGACCATTTTTACGTTTATCTAGTTAAACCATGACAAAAGAGAAATTTTTGTAGTAAAACCAATGATTTTACACTATGATTATTGGTAAAGAAAACATTTGCATCAAAAATTAGCCAAAAATACGTATTTTGTTATATTCTCCTTACTATAGTCTAACAATTCACATACTAACAATGAAAGTTAAGGAAGTTTTTTTTTAGAAAATGATAAGTTTTCTTAAACTATTGAAAATGATCACCAAAAATAGTTTTAAATATACATATTTACTATATACGTAGTCTATTAACATAAATATATGGGTTCTATATACTAAACACACGTACTACTTTCAATATATACGGTAGTCCGAATAACACATAATAAAACCAATAATCTTTGTAATCCGACTTACACATAATAAAACTAGTAATCCTAATAGTCTGAATTACACATTATCCTCTTTGTCTATATCATTGTTGAACTCCACATGTGAAACACTTTGTTCATGATTAACTTGCAGTAGATAACCAAAAATGTCTTCATCATTCCAGATATATGATGACGTATTGGAATACAAATACCATTGGAAAGTAACTAAGCTTCGCTTCCATCTTAGATTCATCTACCTTTAACTTTCTGCAAATACGCTCAACCAAAGCAGAGTATGTGACCTCTTCCACTGATTTCTTTAATACAATCGTTTGAATTTCATCTTCTCCTTCACCATCTCTCGATATCCATTTTATTTCAGCCTTATCCTTCATATAATATTTCTCGTAATCAAAACAAATGATTGTGCAAGGCGGATTTTGCATTTTTCCTGAAATAAAATAGAATATCATTAGAATTATCATTATTAAGATGCTTAGAATTAATTCTCACCCGTATAATATTCTCTTACTAATGCTAATTTAATTCAGTACTATACATAGTAATACTAGAAATACTAGTAAGAATATCAATACAATAATCCTAGTATTTCCAGTAAAACTATTTTGCCTTAGTAAAAGTAGTTATACTAGTAATACCCAGAACTTATCCTTGTACTAATTAATCCGCTTTAAGGACGATATTGTTAGGATTTTACATTACCCTTGATATATAATTCATCATAAATGAAATTACACACAGAAAATCATCAAAACACACATAAAATATATCCAAAATCTATAAACACAGTTTTCAAAATCTTTTTTAATCTATCATAATTTTGATTGGATCTTTTTTTTTTACACTAGCGGAGATATACACTTGTTTTAATAACATTTCAGCAAAAAAAAATCATCAAAAACGGACATAAAAATACCCGAAAGCCCTAAACACAGTTTTTTGAAATCATTTTAAATCTCTCAAATATTCATCAAATCGTATATTTTAAACACTATCCATGATATACACGACATTTTAATGTTATTTTACAAAAAATAAAATCATCTCAAACGAACAAAAATTACCTGTTTTAGGAGCTTCAAAATCGCCAATGGAGGTTGAAGAGAAGGAGAGAGTACGAGGAAGAAGAAGGTCATGTGGGCCAACTGAGCTCTCATTGGTTGAGGTATTATTGTGGGCCATGTAGGTAGTTGAAAATTGTTGGTTTATTTAATTGAAGAAATAAATGAAGAAAGGCTATTTTGGGAAGTGCAAGGATAAAAGGGTAGAGAGAATAGAGAGGGGACAATAAGAATTCATTTAGGGGGGTATGGGGTATATGGAGTTAATCCCCAACGTGAACGGAGATGAGGAAGAAGGTTCTGATGACTGACCATCGGATTCGGGTTTACGAGCAGACAACGATCTTCGTCGGATCAATTTGGATATTTCTTCTCCAACATCGATTTCTCAGAGAAAAAAACAAAAACAACTTGGAAGAGGAAGAGGAAGAGAGAGAAGGCAAAAAATTAGCCAATAAAAAAGTTACGCGTACGGGGTTTTTAGTGATTCCAATGGTGTTGGTTTAGGCAGTGGTTCTCTTCTTTTTTCTTTTTTTCCATTTTTTTTTTGGTTTTTTTTCAAGAACTCTCTTTTAAAACCTCTTGATGGAGGTGGTCTAAGAAACCATAAATAAAATGCTCTTCATATATTTAAACAAGAAAATATTACATCCAAAGGTAATTTTGAGTTTTTATTAACATAATAGAGCAGTTCTCACTACTAAGGTAGTTTTATTTAATCAAAGCCTACTTTCTGTTACAATCTAACTAAATAAGTGTCTAATACACTAACTAAGTGGATCCCATATATCTTTTTCTACATTTTCTTAGTTAAGAGACAAAACAAAGTGGACCCCCATGTATCTTCTTCTTCATTTCTTGCTTTTGAGTTCATTAATTTTCTTTTTGTTAAATGAATGTTAGTTTTCCAGAACATTTTTCCAGAAAATATGTTCATAATCAATATCTTTATTATCCAACATATCTTTTGAGATATGTCAAGCTATATCTCTAATGGTGGTATAATCATGGTGTATAAAAGCTCTCTCTTTCAATGGATACACCTCTGTCTCAAACTCTAAGACGAGATTCAAAACTGTGGCACTGGTTCTGAAGCTCCGGAGGTGTCATCGCTGTGCCCCTTTTTGTCGCAGCCACCACTTGTGAGAAGCTTGATAACAACAATGGTCAACTTTGACATTTGATGTTTGTCAGATCTTTTAACTAGTTTTTTTGATATAAAAAGTATTCGAATAAATAATACATCAGAAAGAACCACATAATAATGAAAAGAATCTAACAAATGGGATATGAGTTATGTATCATTATTTCGATGTACACATAGATATTATTACTTCTATGTACACATAGACATCATTTACAACTGTGTATACGGATATAGTTACCATTACTTCCATGTACACATAGATATCATTTACAACTGTGTACACGTTTATATTTACAACTGTGTACACGAATATAGTTGATTTGACTCATTACTTCGATGTACACATAGATATCATTTACAACTGTGTACACGAATATAGTTATCATTATTTCGATGCACATATAGATATCATTTACAACTATGTACATGTTTCCATGGGAAAATGAGGAGTTATGTATCATTACTTCGATGTACACATAGATATCATTTACAACTGTGTACACGAATATAGTTACAACAGTGTACAAAATGATACCTTCACAACAGTGTACACATCGAAAAAGCCCACAACCACTCTGTCTTTAATGGTGGCAATTTTGTAAATAACATGTCTTCTTCCTTTTAGGTTACAGAAAACTCTGCAACTTTCTATTCGAGCCACCATCAATTTTTTTTCACTTAATCATCATTTTCTTTGCTATTTTAACACAAAAACCTTACAAATCTTATTTAGATTAACCAAAAAACAATTAAAATTTTTTTTCAACAAATCGAGTTTTAACTGATTTTAACCAAAACTTTTTTGTCCATGTCCGCCAAATGATTCTTTGATTTCTGGCCACCACCCGCGTTTTCGAACACATGTAAGAGAGTTACGACACAGTGACAATGTGGACGATTAGATCTTGTCTCCGGCGAGAGCTTGTCGACTTTTTTGTATGACTCTTCACAAGAGAGAAGGACGAACAACATGGTTTCCTTCTTTTGCCATTAAAAGTCTTTTTATCCTCTTCATTCTCTTTTGTCATTAAAATCATTGTTTTCTAGATTTTTTATTGGGATTTCTCTACCATTAAAAATTATTTTTCTTTTACAGAAAGAAAAAAAAAACAAAATTAAAAACTGTGGGATCCATTTAGTTTCAAGAAAGCACGTAGTTAGCTTGTAGTCGTGAAAAATAACTCTTTAAACAAAGCCCAATATGTGGCTATTCTGTCCTCACACGCAAATTCAGCGCGTATAGCTTACGGGCGGCCCAAAGTAGTTGTAGTCTTGCAGTGCAGAGAGAGAGAGAGAGTGGAGCCAAGAAAGACCCTAATCTTTTTGAAATGTCGTTGACAGCCATCGGTTCCGGTGAAGAGCCACCGTCAAAGAAGCTAGCAATAGAACCTACAACCAATCTGCCACTTCCAGATGAGCTAGTATTGGGTTGCTTCGCCCGCGCCTCGAGATTGCACTACCCGATTCTCTCACTCGTCTCCAAGACCTTTCGTTCGCTCACTTCTTCACCGGAGCTTTACCAGACCCGATCTCTACTAAACCGCACCGAGAACTGTCTCTACGTGTGCCTGCAGTTCCCTAATGACCCTTGCCTCCGCTGGTTCACTCTCTGTCGGAAACCCGACAAAGCCCTTAACAACAAGAAAAAGAAGAAGAAGAGTTCAACAAGTGGCAATGTCTTGGGTCAGGTTCGGATTCTCGGTTCTCCTCCTCCAGTGGAATGGTCAAATCTCGTAGCTGTTGGTCATAAGCTCTACGCAGTCAGAGATGGCCCCTGCTCTTCTGACGTCTTCTTTCTCGACTGTCGAACACACACGTGGGTTGAAACTCCGAGCTTGAGGCTTGCTCACACCTTTCCAGAGTGTGATGGGATGATATATTTACCAGGCGGCTCCGAGAGCCCAGATTCTCTCAACTTTGTGCAAGTGTTTGACGTAAAGACACAAACTTGGAAGCCCGTGCCTCCCGAGAAGAAGATATTCAGACTCAGAGATTTACAAGGAAGGGCTTACCAGAACAATGATGTAGCGGCGGCGTCGTCTCGTAGGTGGCTTGTGGTTGCAAGGCTAAAGGATCGTACAGTGTCCGTAGAAGGGTCTGGTACTCTCTGTTTGATAGAGAAAGCATTCTATCGATATGCATCATCCAGTGGGGAGCTACTTTGGTCTAACCGTAGCACCGAATCAGATGTTTGGAGGAAAGTTAAAGGCTTGGAAGGACTGCCTAAGTTTACCCGCTATAGCAATGTTTATCTGGTTGCAAGTGGTGGTAAGTTGGTGGTGTTTTGGGATAAGTATGTCCCTGCACGTGGTGGGTATAAGGAGAAGATGATTTGGTGTGCAGAGATTTCGCTGGAAACGCGCAGCAGTGAAGAGGTTTGGGGAAAGGTAGAGTGGTTCGATGCTGTGCTTACAGTTCCAAAGTCTTACAAGTTCGTGTATTCTATTGCTGCTACCCTTTGAAGGGAATGAATCAGGTTAACTACTCATGAGACAGGTTCGAAGGGAATGAATCAGGTTATGTTTCGTTATTATGCACTTCTTGAAGTTATGTCATGTTCTTGTAAATGATTAAGCTTTTTATGTAACTGTGTATTTGATTTCAAACTCTTTAGGCTACTCTTTGATGAATGACTCATGAGACGAGCGGCTTTCAACCTATGACAATAGTGTTAGTGACAATTTCTGTTACTCGGCTAATTAAGCTCTCACAAGTTGTTATCTAGCTAAAGGCCTTAAACAAAACCAACATACACAACTACTGTTTGTTTCTCATTTGTTTAATGACCAAGTTGCAAAAGAAAATGTGATTTAATTAAAGCTTGCGTTCATCTATTGTTTGTATAAAAATAGTTCAAATTATGACTAAAAATTCACTTTATCACTCTTCATCCTAGACTTTTAATATTATTTATTTATTTCTGCTCAACTTCAACTTTTTTCATCAAGTAAATCAAATGTAAGATGATTTAGTATTCTCTAGAGTTGGAACAATCCATAGCAAATATCAACTCGTCGATGAATCTTTCAATCGCAACAAACGAAGATCCACCGTCCATCATAGCCTCTTTTGCTGCTTCCGCAATCTCCTTCAGTTTCCTCCTCGGCACATCTTCACCCTCCATTAAAGATCGGACGGCTCTAGCGATTTCATCAGCTTTCACTATTTCTCCATCTGCCAACACGTAATCCAAACGCATCTCCACGGCCAGACCAAGCTCCTTCACCATCGTGAACGCGTTTAACTGCTGTTCCGCGTACATCGGCCACGTGGCGATTGGGACGCCGAAACGCAAACTCTCAAGTATTGAGTTCCAACCGCAGTGAGACAAGAAACCTCCGATTGCTTTATGGGCCAGAATCTCAACTTGTGGAGCCCAACCGCACACAAAGCCCAGATTCGAGACTCGGTTCATGAAACCGTCCGGTAAAATTTCGATCGGGTTCGGGTACTCCTTTGGATCTGTCCGAATCGACCAGAGAAATCTGCATCCAACGATCTCTAGAGCTCGAGCTATCTCCTGAATCTGAGCCGCATCGAGATTCTTCAAGCTTCCGAAGCAGAGGAACACTACCGATGACTCGGGTTGCTCGTCGAGCCACGTCATGACCCGATCTCGCTCCGATGGGTTCAAAATCGGACGGTCGTTGAAGCAGAGAATCGGACCCACTGGGTAAACGGGTGGGTATTCATTTACGGGAATACGATAGAAATAACCAAAGTTGTTAGAGCAAGAGCATTAGAGGTTCAAGAGGGAGGTTCACACGTTTTACGAGAAAAAAAAAATATTAAAAAAAGCAAAAGTGATGAACTCACTCCTTCTCACCTCTTCTGCATGATACCCTCTCTCCTAAAGTTCATCACTGTAGCGCGGGCCCCACGACACGTGGCGGCCCGCGATTGGTCAATTTTTTTTTTTTTTTTTTTTTAAAAAAAAAAATCAAAATGAAAAAAAGAAAAATTTTAATAATAAAAAATTAAGAAGGTGAACCCCAAAGGGGGGTTCACTGATGCTCATGCTCTTAGGCTCGATAGCAATAGACGAATTTACCAAAATACCCTTAGCTTCATGAAACCTTCCGGTCATATCGACCCACGCGTCGTAGGACTCGCTCGTCAGCAGACCAAGTGGCAAAACCTTGGTCGGAACGGAGGCGACATATCCAGGAACTGTATTCTCCTCCTCGCCGGAGCTCCGATCGAATCCGGACTTCACAAGAAGGTGCCTCTCCGGGATGTGTTTCGCCAAACTCAAAAAACCGGCGCTACAAGTGAGGAAAATGTACGAAGGGAGGCACAACTCGTTTCCGACATCCATCAAAGGGACACAGAACATGTCGAGGACAATTCCCACGACGCGAACCGAGTCTGATCCATCACGGGAAGAAGACAAGAGAGTCGAGACAGCGTCTCTCACCAAAGGAACCATTCTCTGGACGAATTCAAGAAGGTAAGCTTCGGGAGCTCTTACGAAGAACTCCATCGGTGGAGGGTTTGCGAGCTCGGGTAAAGTGACGATACGGACTCGAGGCTCTGACTTGGCTAGGGACTGGAGGGAAGCGTAGTTGTTCGACTGAGGGAGGAAAGGTAAACCCCAGTTGAGGATGGTGATGGTGTGGATCCGACGAGGGTCGTGGCTGAGGATAATTTTTACGAGTTCGATGGTGGCGAGAAGGTGTCCGGTGATCGGGAAAGGGATGAAGATAAGCTCTGCTTCTTGCTTCTCCATCGCGATGGCTTCTATAGTTCTATTGGTTTAGAAATAAACGTATGAGTAGATGGTTAAGAATAGTGAGAGTTGGACGTCGTTTAAATTTAAATAAGCATATGATTATACCATGATGACACGTGACTTTAAGGTAGCGCCAAATAAGTTAGATAACTACAATATATATATGTGACGTCTGTGTTTTTCTCAGCCATTCGAGAATTCTATAGATGTAGAATTCTATGATAATATATATATGTGATATGTGTGTGTGTGACTTTCTCAACCATTCGATTGGATTTAGAAAGAGGGTTTAGAATCAAACATTTGGTGAAGCCGGTAAGGATGTGGGCATGTACATATCTCGGGATAGGATGGGATGAGAAAATATCAAAGCCTTACAATATCTAAGGATTTCGAGACTATTTGACTTAGTTTCTGTGGTGAGTTTCTGACTAAAGGTTTTTGTGGATTTGGTTTTCTGATCATACTTAATCAAAGATTATAGGTTACGTCACTACTCTTTGATTTCGTTTGTAGCAATGGATGAAAAGGATAGATCATCTGTCTTAATTTATTAAATGCATTGCGTGCACATCAAACAGATGGGTGTGGAAAAACCTACTACTTTTTTAATCAATTTTGTTTTATAAAGAAAACTGTTTTAAGTTAAATAAAAACTCTAGTCAAATTTCATCTGTGCACCCATTGTTTTTAGTTTGCCCTCCTAGTTTCATGAATTTATGATTTTTTTTTTTTGGAACGCAAATATGATTTTGTTTTGTTTTAAAATTTTCATGAGAATGTGCTCCATTATTAACAATGTAGAACTTTGAAAGAAAGAGGCATGTGTTTTTGATGCCATAGCTGATGGGACTTTGATGTATAAAACATACATACAGGCAGGAAACCGGCATATATTCTCTTAACAATTAACAAAAAAATGGTTCATGTAAATAAATTGAATGCAGCGTTAGAGTTACTCAGTCTCACAAGCTTAAAGAGCTGGAAGGTGTAACTCAAGAAAGTGATCCACATGAGAAACCGATGATTGTAGATGAAGGTCGAAGAGTAAAACCAAGGTGGAGACTGTTGAGTACTTGATTTAATATTTTGACTGTTATAAGGAAGAAGCAAATTAAGACTTGACCTAGCTTAGAGAGACAAAAGAGATAAGGTCGAGTCTTTGAAGTTGTAACAAACTTCTTCAGCTTCGGTTGCATTGGTTTATTGTCACAAAGAAACACTAGAGGACAACTAAGGAAACTAACTGATTTGGTACAAAACAAATAGCAAACGTTGTAATTAGAGGCAAAGAAGCTTCATGCATGAGACAACTAATGAATGTTTAAACCTCAACGAAAGGAACAACGTTCAAAAGTAAGCAAATCCATAGGACCATAACATAAACAAGATTACATAGCTTATGGACAAGAAAAAAAGGTCTATGGCTTGACTCCTATCACGTCCTGTATGAATTTCTCAGTAGCCAAATACGAACATCCACCATTCAACGTGGCTCTCCGCACCATCTGAGAGATATCCATCACTCTCTTCCTCACTAAACCATCATCCTTGCTCATCACACAACGAATAGCTGTCTCTATCTCGCTTGCACTCACAAGCTCATCCCTACGTGCCCTGTAATCAAGCTTCAGCTCCACCGCGAGGTTCAGTTCCTTCACCATCAGAAACGCATTGAGCTGTTGCTCTGCATACATCGGCCACGTCACGGTCGGCACACCAAACCATAAACTCTCTACTATAGAGTTCCATCCGCAATGAGAAACAAAACCTCCCACTGCCTCATGGTTCAATATTTCCACCTGAGGAGACCAACGGCATACCATCCCCCGTCCTTTGACACGGTCGAGGAACCCCTCGGGCAAAGAATCATCATCCTCTTCAGTGCGGAGTGACCAGATGAATCTGTAGTGACAAAGCTCAAGTCCGTGTGCTATTTCCTTCACTAGTGAGCCCTTTAACCTCCCCATACTTCCGAAACAAAGGAACACAACAGACGCCTCGGGCTGATCGTCAACCCATTTCATGAGCTCGTCACGAACCCCAAGGTCCTGATCCGGATGAGGCTGGGCCTTGGGGTTAAACATAGGGCCAACAGCATAAACAGGAGGGTAACTCTTTTCACTACTAAAATGATTCACGGAGCAAGGCTCAATATCAATGGAGCTATTCACTAGTATTCCATTGGTTTTGTTAAACAACATGGCAAGTTTGAGGTAAGCGTCATAACCATCTTCCATAAACAGAGCTGTCGGGAGAACATTGACTGGAACAGGGTTTACAAAGCCAGGAATCGATAGCATTTCTCCAGAATCTCTTACAAAAACCGATGTATCGTTACTATGTCTATCTGCTAGATACTGCAGCATAGCTAGGAACCCGGAACTTGTAGTCAAAAACACATAGAAAGGGAGAGTTACGTCTCTTGCAACTTCAACCATGGGGAGGCAGAAAAAATCAGCGACTATTCCCTTGACCTTAACTCCATCTAGTGCAGGAGACGATAAGATGCTCAAGACTATGTTTCTCACGAGAGGGATGTTTCTCTCAGTAAAGTCGTATACGAAGGCTTCCGCGGATTGAGTACTGCCAAGTGTTGGTTTATCTTCTAGCTCAGGGACATCAATGAATCTAACATAGGGCAGAGACGAGGCAATTGAGTTAACATAGGCGTCCAGATGAGACTGACCTTGGAGCTTCATCACGAGGACTGTGATACGGATCCTATCGTCCTGATCAATGAGACGCCTAGCAAGTTCAAGAAACGGAACGAGGTGACCAACGGTTGGTGTTGGGATGAAGATGAGCTCTGTGTTCCTCATCTCTAACAAAAGGTAGCTTTTGTTCTTTCCTCTCCTCGGGCTTTTTTCTTGTAATGACAAGAACAGCAAACTAATTACGGAAAAAGAGAGTTAAGTTTCATCTTGACATTGTCACACGTGATGATTACTGTTTCAAAAATGTTGAGGTGGTCCTCGGCACTTTGGCAGTTTCAAGAGAGAAGATAAACTTTAAAAGATAATGGCCGACATCAGCAAGTGGGATCCACAACCAACGAAAAGAAATCTATTTTCTTGCGTCTCTCTTTCTTCGTTCTGATAAACTAATCACAGAGCCTGCGGTTTTGAGCCAAACCGAGAATGTCTCAAAATTTCCGGAAATCTAAAGCAAACCAACTTATACAATTATTTCGAATAAACTAACCAAAATTATCTAATTTAACCGTAAATTTAAAATTTTGGTTCTGCTTGAAGTAATACAATTGTATATATATATTTTTTGGAACACGTGATACAACTGGAAGTCAATTTGGCAAAATTCTCAGTTTCCACTAACCAAAAAACCGAACTGTCCAACCCGAATAAACCGAACTAAACCAGATCGGAGAATGAGAATCTGGGAAGCTAGTTCTTGTTGTGCTGCTGTGAACGTTTACCTTCTAATATTGAGTCAACAGAATCGATCAAGAAGATAAATCATAACAAAGAGACATTAGGATCTAGAAGCCATACTTACATTGCGTTGAGGTACAATAATTAAGCAAGAGAAGAGACACAAGAGTGGAAACCCTAAAGGCGAAATCGTAAAATCAAACATTACATCGAAGAGTTTGAGCTAAAGTCACGGCCTGTGATCGTAATCGAGGACTTCAGAATCAGTAACCGATCTCGAGTGCTGCACGATGGACCTACCGATAGAGTTGATCCACTCCTCTTTCTCCTTGTCGTTATCCGCCACGAAGAACAAGGTGTAGCTCCCGCTGGAAATCTCGAAGGCGAAAGGCTTGTTCACCACGTCCTCAGCTCCTTTGACTGTCAGACAATCCCCCACCGAGATCACGCCGCGCGGCGTGGATCCGCGGGTTTCGGCGGCGGCTTGGTCCTTGAACCAGAGGAGCTTCCCTCGCTTGAGCACGAACCAGCGTCGGCGCCAGGTCTTTATGTAATCGCCCTGCTTGGTTAGCCAACCGGATCGCTCTGGGTTGGACCAGAACTCGATCCCTTCGTAATCTTCTCGGTTCGGATCTTGACCAGTCGCGATTCGCCATAGATTCTCCATCCTCTCTCCCTTAAATCTCTCTCGCACACACGGCTCGTCTCTCAAGTCTCAACTGCCTTGATCGCTTCCTTTTTAGTAATTGATTTCCTTTAAAACGCAGCGTATTGGTCACTCTTTCTATGAAGTCGGTCGTGTAAGTGTTCACGCTGCGTATTATCGGGACACGCAATAACTGTTGAGAGATTTTCATTACTAATCGCTGCTTATTACTGCCCTCCCTTTACACGGAAATTACTGCAAATACCACATTCATTATACCACTTTTTATATTTACATTAATTACTTTTATTTCTAGAGTTAATTAATCTACATTTAGAGTTCAGAGTTGAAGTATATGATAAAAATTTAGGAACGTGAAACTTAAGATTCTAATAAATATATAAAAAAATAATTAAAAAAAATATAAAAAATAGTTTCAAACATGATTTTCGATTTTCAAGAATTTTTTTTGAAAAAAATATAAAAAAAAATTTCGAAATTTTTTTTTTTAAAAAAAAGAAATTTGGTGACATGCACATAACAAACAAAAAAAAAATCAACAATATAACCATAACCTTCATTAGGCTATGATATTTATGTATTAATTTCTATTTTGCCCTTTCTCATTTTCACCTCTTCTTTTTAATTGACTTTATAAGTTTAAAAAATATTTATTTGAATTTTTTTAATACTTATAAAAAACATAAAATAAAATTATATATAAAAAGTTTTGAATTTTGTAAAATGAACATATATTGATAAATTAAATACGTACAGTTATAACAAGAAATAAGATTTTGTTCTATACTATTTATGAACCTAGAATATAATTGTTACTAGAGCACACCCGCCCTACGGACGGGCAAATAAATAAATTATTAATAAAAAATATTTTAAATGTGTAGTTTATTTTTAAATATTTATTTTACTATTCATTTTTAAAATTATATATTTGTCTTTGTCTAACTATAATACTTGTTAACTATAATGATTTATTTTCTCTCGATGTTTATTTTAGTTCAATTATACTGAAAACTAACATCAATTTTTTATAAAATTAATAATTTTTGTAAAATTAATATTTTTTACAACTTTATAATCTTTTGTAAAATTGCTATCCTCTCTTATTTATATATTTGTTAATTGTTTTTTTTACCATTTTTGAAAAAGTAATAATTTACGTCATGAGAAAGAAATAATTTGTTTTATTATAAGTAAATATTTTAAGACAGACAAATAGATAATAGAAAAATTTTCTAGGATAGTATAAAAAGTTTTTATCACAAATATAGACCTTAAATATCAAAATGACCAAAATATTTTATTAAGGGGTATGTTTTTGTGTTTAGGATTTAGAATTTAGGGTTTATGGTTTATGATTTAGGGTTTAGGGTTTAGAGTTAAGGAGTGGGGTTTTGGGAGTATTATTTCAAATTTTAAAAACTAAAATTTTTTAAAATTTTCAAAATAAAAAAATCTATTTTGGTCATTTTATTTTTTTAGAACTATTTTTGTGACAAAAAACTTAAAAAAGTCTATTCGAGAGAATTGCCCTAGATAATATGAAACTATTATTATATTTGAAACGAAGTTAATGTTATCAATATTATTGATTAGAAGTTTTGAAATAAATATAAATGACTAACTTAAGATTAAAATGTAGAGGCAAAGGTTTGTAATCTTATGTGTGGAATAAATTTTTAGTGACTTCACTAAATTTTTTGAGCTTTTCGGGTTAAGAGTTGCTTAACTTGCATCTGAAGATATTTTTTCCTGAGATGTAACCTTAAGAAGCATTGTAAATTATATGTTTTTAAAAGTATTGATATAAGACCCAAATTATCATTGTAACGATGCTCCAAGTTTTGAATATCACAACGATAGCTTGGACTACCGAAGTTAAAATGTGTAATTCGTTGAGAATGACTTGCGTTAATTAAACAGACGGTTCAAACCAAAGTTTAAGACTTAGAAAAAGCACACACTAACAACTCCAAATAAACTACTGGGTCCGAAAATGAAACGTAAAAAGTTATAATGGTCTTCATAAAGTTCATCTGATCCATTATCTTCAACAATGGAATATTCACCGGTCTAAATGCAGCCGTTTTGTATATTATATCTTTCATCTGTGCATTTGCCTCTTCATATGGCTCGACACTATCATACAAAGAAGTTGAATGTTGGAAACTGATCTTTAATGAACCAACTCTTTCTTTATTTGTTCTTGGTTTCTTAGACTTCCATTGATTCTCATCAGATATGAGCTTGAAACTTCATATCTCAGAATCATTGTGAGGATGGTCACCAATAAGGATGTGACTTCCTGTCTTGTCTCTATTTCTTTTCAAAGATTTGAGTTTTTGTTGTTCTCTGTTTTCAGGCTTCTGTCGATATTGCTGTTGTTCGTCGTACAATCGGGTGATGATGGATCTATCAAAGTAGCTCTGTTACCAACATGTTGAATCTCACAAATGACCCAAGATCAGGCATGAAACAGCGGCCTAGATTCGTGTCACTGAGTAGGTGGGAAGACGAACAGAGTTCTTAGCAATAAGCTCCTTTTATCCCCACATCAGATGTGATCCTTGATGCTCCATCATTTTGCTCTCTCGGGTCATTCCATAGATAGCTAGTGCGTAAAAGTGTTATAATCCTTCCATTGGATCAAACACAGCCCTGAAAAAACCAACAATGCCAAAGTGAGAAACAGAGCAAGTTTTGCAAAGAGAAATTATCATTTCATGGAATTGATCTCCTTCTATATTCATGGTCATCTGTCCACAGAAACCAAATTTTCAGGATCAAAATTTTCCTTAAGATTAATATATGTCTTGCATACATATATGTAATGTTCGTGGTCATACCTTATTTGCAGCCAAGATAGAAGGGAGTAATGGTAGGGGAAACATCATTGGCAGACTTGAACTCCTGCGACTCCTTGAAGTTCAACCTTGGCTGCATAAAGCTTCTTCTTCCCAACACCAATGATCTCCAGGGCGAGATGATGCATTGTTTCGCTTAAATGCTAACATAAACCAAATATTTTAAATTATAATCACCACAACAACATCACATACAATAATATGAATCAAGAACAAAATTTGGTTAGTGTAAGAATCAAAATTAAAACTTAAAACTAAGAGCGTAAAACAACTCTTACGGAAACAGTGACCCTGTACATAAACTGATATAAGATTTTACCATCAAACCATTTCCACTGCTCTGTGAGCTTCGTGTACATGAAGCATCGTGAGCTTCGCCGGCAACATAGTCGCCTGAAATATAAGCAATGAAATCATCAAAGCTGAGAATTCCTCAGTTGAAGAAACAAAAAATAGGTACGAAAGAAGTTTGTAATAATATGGATCCAGCATGGTGGAACATATATAAACATCAACTAACTGTCTGAAACGGTTTATTTTCTCAGCCGTAAAAATACGAAGATTAGAAAAAAAATATATCAAACATCAATAGCTGGGAAATGGGTCAGCCATTATTCTACAGCAAGAACTCCAAAACACAATGAATTATTATTATCTGGAATCAAGACGGTGGCGATTTGTATAGAATTTAACCGGAGATATAATCAAAAATCTAAACAAAAATAGTAGTAAACAGATAACCTGAGAATTTAGAAGGAGCATGTCGACTTTCATTAGCTCTCCCCCCACGCTGGACGTTTCTGGCCTCCCAAAATCGGAGCAGGCGAACTTGAACAGAGGAGGAGGAGCAGCCAGTCTGAAGATCGGAGAGTAAGACCACACCTTAGCCATGACTCAAAATTTAGTATACTGATTGGTTTAGAACGAAGGATGATTATGAAAGCATGAACTCGTACCTTTTTATAGCAGAGCCTCCACCGCCTTTGCACTCTCCAGGATCGCATTGAATGGAAATCGTGTGTAATTGATTAAGGAGGGTTTTATGAGGGGTATCGGTTACTGCTTCATCTCCCACCGAAGGAAGGAGGAAGACGAAAGATTGGCAATGGAGGAAGGGTGGAGACGGCAGAGAGAGAGACTCTCCAAGCACTAATTGAAAACGCGACATTTAGTGATTGTAGAGGTAGACGGGCCTGATCATGTGGAGGCAGCCCAACAAAATTAGAAAAGAAACCCATGATCAAATAAATGGAACGCAACATTTAAAGCAAGGGGACAGGTGTCGCAACGTGGTTAACCGATTTTCTGACGTGTCTCCTTCCCGTAAGAGAATCCCTCTTCTTTATAGTATAAGATTATACAATCTCTCTTTCTTCTATCTCTCACTCTATCTCTCTTCCCAATCTCCATCTCTAAATCCCTTCATCATTTCCTCTGAATCAATATTTCTTTTTTTTTCTCTATCTTTCTCTCTTTGTATATCTATATATCTTTCTCTCTCTGACATGTAATATTAAAAAAATGTTATTGTATTAACTACACATTCTGTCTCTCCTTTTCTCCCTCTCCCTCTCCCTCTCTCTCTCCCTCTCTCTCCCTCCTCCCATTCACTCTCTGCATCTCTCCTCCCTCTCTCTCTCTCCCTCTCTCACTTTTTTCCTTATACGTCCACGTAACTATATATATGGCCACAATTAATAAAATAGTATTTTTTTTCTTTATCATCTCATTTGTTTTCATACTTCTATTTCTATTTGTAATCTTTCTTTTTCTCATATTTTTATATATACACCGTACTTTTCATATACGCCATACTATTCCCCATCGATTATTTTTATCTCCTTTAATTTCTTTTCTTTTATTTCCTATATACGTTTGCATACTATATTATTTAGTCATAAAATATAGAATAATATATTTTATTATTTAGAATATATCAGTCAAATATATTCTTTAACGTAATTTTAATATACACTAAACATGTTTTAGAATTTTAACACTTCTTAATAAAACATATTAAAACTTACCTATAAATGCATAGTTTTTTATAATTTTATATTTTTTATATTTTTAAACCAATAAAATTTTAAGAAATGCAATTAATGTTCTTGAACTTCACAATTTTTCATTATTAGTTGAAAAAAATTATATTGAAAATATAAAATATGTATCTTTTTAAAACAAAAATTTTCTCTAGAATATAAATTTTTTAGGAACGGAGAAAGTACTATTACTTTATGAACCGCCTTAACTTTACCATTTCGCTGTTTTGTAGCTAGCCATGCGATGTCTGCTTGGGGGGGGGGGGTAACCTTGTGAGCAAATGCGATGTCTGCTTCATCTACTCTTAGGCTCACTCTTTAACTTATCGTTCTGAGCTTCACTGAGTTTCAAAATCCCTCGTGCCAATCCAGACTGTCTCTTTCAGTTTATCTTTAATTATATAAGTATACAACCAACAAAACATGAGAGTTACTCTAGCTCATTATCTCCTATCAGTTGATGTGTATTCTTAATAGGAGTTATTGTAGGAACCTTATTTTACTACCATACGACAACTGATATTTGTAAAGAATAATAAGAACATAAACTAAAATTTCAATACCAAAATATAAAAATAAAGAAGAATTGCAGAGTCGAGATAGTTAATCTCTTTCCTTAAATCTTTAAACGCCCCGTAGTGTGACGGTTTTATGGCGCTCAGATTCCCAAGATACAACTGCAGCATTGTTTCTGTTTACCATCACCGAAAAACAGAATCTATCGAACCTATTTCTGTGATGTACTCTCAGACTCAAAAGAATAAAAAATACTAGCATAACTATTCTGAGTGGGAGAAATGTTCTTGATTGTATGAATGTGTGTATTTTCTAAATGGCTCACAAGCCTTTATATAGAAATATAATGAGAAGCACAAGTTTCATTTTTCAACACAAAAATGAAACCTCCATAGTGCACTAATGGAGTTTTTAATTCTTGTCATTATTATGTGAATTTATTCCACATTTTGACCAAGAAATTAAAGAATAAAATTATTATTGTTTTGATCAATTCAAACAAAATAATATACTTTAAAATGGATTTCTTTTTTATATTTTATCAATATAAAAGATCAACATATATTTGGTTTATAAGATTAAGTCAATGAACATGAAGTCCAACTAACAAATCAAAAAACCCAAATCCAAGTTCAAATATCCAATGTGTGTATTTGCTTCTTTATACAAGTTTTTCAAATCACACACATTAGACCTCCATTTCTCATTCAAATAAAACTTCTTTTTTTTGACATATGAATACATTATTCATAATGTTCAAAAAATAGTTCCAACAATCCCCCACATGAATAGAAATGACTCTAGACACTAGACGACTCGACAGACTTTCTAGACAAGACTCAACTTCCTAGACAAGACTCGACAAGACCTAACTAAGGACTTTTGAGAGTACAAACGAAAAATCCACTGCATGATGAGTTGGTAGCAATTTTTCAGCCTTGAACCAGTCATTGTTAATAGCTATCGGATTTACTCGGCCAGGAGGTGGCCATGATGTCTTGAACCTCCCGGGCTTTGGTGTAAACCTAGACAATAGCCATAACACAGCTTCATTCTCTCACAGAACTAGGTTCTCTATTGTGTTCATTTTGGCCGTGAACAGTCTTGGTTAATCATGAGTGAACTTGGAGAATATAGCCTTTCCTTCATTCTCCTAGAAACGGCCCCATTTCACACTCACAAGGTGATTTGCCATTAACTTTGTTTAGAGGAGTATCATGTACTACTCCATTCATATCTCAAAGCTATGGACACAAATCATTAAAAGCTAATGCTTATCCTGTATTCTTTACATGTAGCACTGTTTAATCATCATAGGAACTGGGTATAGACCGAAGTCTTACAGTGCTTTGGACAGACTTAGTTTCACTTAGTTGTCTCCTTGAACCTATTTCTTGGGATCTCCAGTCAGTTAGGTAGAGTTACCGCGAAACCTCATCTTAATTCACAGGCGACCCATTCCTTTTGATGATATAACAATTTGATCTCATGACACACCTTTAATTAAAGGATCCTAGGTTGTCACCATAGTGAACATAATCTCTTGAGATTAGTGGAGATCAATTGTCTAATGATTTTTGTCATCTTTTATTCAAGATACAATTAACCATTATACACAAAACTCAGTGTATGACACTAGCTTGTTTTTTTTTTTAATAAAAAAAATTATATTGTGATAACTATCACTAAGTTCATATGACCTCTTGCCAACGACTTTATATGGTAAGCAAAGCTTCCCCCACATTTTTTGAGATAGCTCAAAACATGCATAATTACATTTAACATCTCTTAAGAGTTTAGAAAATTAATCTACAACTCCTTTAGATTTAAATGAATTAAAAGCAATTTCAAAAATTATTACAATTTTCTTGAAAAAATGTGTTTCATTCTTAGAAATTCACATTTTACATACAACTATTTTCATAGTTCTCTCAAGTTGATTTATAAATCTAACTTGTATGTTTTGGATCTTTTCCAAACACATATTTTGCTTTTTTAACAAATATACACAAGATATTATTTGTGTCATCAAAACCACCATTATATATGATTATTTTCAACCATATTGACTTTATAAACTACAATACACATGTCAGTTTCAATCATATTGGTCTGAAAATTATCATTGTTTTTGCATGGTCAATCTTCTTGTAACTTGCATTTAAGCATTGATGAAATATAAATGTTTATGACCAATATCAACAAACATTTTATTTCCTATGGCAAATGATTTATATGTGGCAGACCTCTCCCAAACTTAATTTGGGGCGTCGACTCACTAAATCCATTTCCATATATATATCATTCGATCTCTTAAAAATCGAGATTTTATTAATCACTTTGGTTTAGCTATATTGTCATATGGGTTTGTTCACTAGAAACCAAACCCAGATTAATATACTACTCAATACCAAACATATGACTAATAAAGTTTAAACAACAACTCCACAATAAGTAATCCAGAAAAACGTTTTATTCCACATATTGTTTTACTAATTAAATATCAATAGTTAAAACATATCTTTGACCAAAAGCAATAACCTTTTTCCTTTGCAATTTGTAACGGTTGGATATAAAATCTACATCAGTTTTTTTTTTCTCTTTTTCTTTTCAAAAAACATATTGAAAATGATAAAAAACTGACATAATTTTTTTTAAATCATCAAATTTTGCAATTTAATATAATCAATAATCAAACACCACAACCTGCAATTTATCTTCCCGTTCGATTGCTAGAACCCACGATCAGCACCTGTTGACTAGTTTCATAAAACTTAAACCAGTGTTACTATCATTAGTGCTGAAAACAAGATCGATCACTGCTATTGACTGAACAGGAATAAAACTAATAACCAATAAATCATGCAAATCACAACCGAAACACGTAAGTGCAGGAGAATTATTTTAAATAATTCAACCGATCCTGCAAAAAATAATGTTAGCTCAAGAACACAAGCTTTACACAATCTCAAAAGCTGGTTGAAGAAAACACAAATCCAGATTTTGTTTCGAGACCGTCGATTAACCTGTTCTTAAAAAAAAACAATAACTTTTAACAAATATCAGTATTGTTAGTGCAAAAGCATAAACAATTTTTAAAGATTTAAGAGTGTAGGAACCTTATTTTACTACCATAGGACAACTGATATTTGTAAAGAATAATAAGAACATAAACTAAAATTTCAATACCAAAATATAAAAATAAAGAAGAATTGCAGAGTCGAGATAGTTAATCTCTTTCCTTAAATCTTTAAACGCCCCGTAGTGTGACGGTTTTATGGCGCTCAGATTCCCAAGATACAACTGCAGCATTGTTTCTGTTTACCATCACCGAAAAACAGAATCTATCGAACCTATTTCTGTGATGTACTCTCAGACTCAAAAGAATAAAAAATACTAGCATAACTATTCTGAGTGGGAGAAATGTTCTTGATTGTATGAATGTGTGTATTTTCTAAATGGCTCACAAGCCTTTATATAAAAATATAATGAGAAGCACAAGTTTCATTTTTCAACACAAAAATGAAACCTCCATAGTGCACTAATGGAGTTTTTAATTCTTGTCATTATTATGTGAATTTATTCCACATTTTGACCAAGAAATTAAAGAATAAAATTATTATTGTTTTGACCAATTCAAACAAAATAATATACTTTAAAATGGATTTCTTTTTTATATTTTATCAATATAAAAGATCAACATATATTTAGTTTATAAGATTAAGTCAATGAACATGAAGTCCAACTAACAAATCAAAAAACCCAAATCCAAGTTCAAATATCCAATGTGTGTATTTGCTTCTTTATACAAGTTTTTCAAATCACACATATTAGACCTCCATTTCTCATTCAAATAAAACTTCTTTTTTTGACATATGAATACATTATTCATAATGTTCAAAAAATAGTTCCAACAGTTATTACCTGGTCGTTTAGCACTGTACACATGTTAGTGAACTCTGTTATTCCAGCTGGAGTGATCATTGAAGATTTACAAATTTCCAAGTATAACCTATTTAACTGCATACAAGTGTGTCAAAACAGAGGCGCAAAACTTTGTACAATGTCTTTTAAGACTTTAGTTATGTGTTTTGTGTATTGTTCAATCAATAAAAATTATTACCTCTGCAATGGTTCTATCCTTTTTGCTTCCTCTAAAGGCCTTTGCAGCAGAACAAACTACGACCTGCAATATTTCAATAGAAGCAATGTGATTACAGTCCACTACTAACTTTCAGATACGTCTACTTAGCCATCACCAAATAAACACCAGCATCTGGTCGTTAAGTTTCTTTCTGACTTATATTTGTTCTCTATAGCTTTTAGAATATGTTTTGAAAATATGCATGATGCAAGCATGTTAAGATTTGAGAACCAGAAGTACCAGATATCAATAAGTCTACGGTGATGTAACTTACTTGCTGATGTTGAGGAAGAGCCTGAATGGTGTCAACTACTGGACATTTGAAGGTTTTGGCCAGTGCAGCTACCATATGATCCATCTTGACCTGTAGAGTTATCGATGACAACAATTATGACATAACGTATTCTATGGATCCTTCATATTAACATCGTCAGTAAAGTAGAGTGTGAAAGTACTAACCACTTGATCTTGATTTTGTGGTTCGGATCTGTGAATCCTTTAACTTCTGTTTCTAAGATTTCAAAGGCACTCCTGAACATCAGATCAGTATGGAAAAATTGGGGTTGTCAACTTCAGTGTGATAATTTCAAGAGTGGACAATTACAATATATTAAAGATAGTACTCTTATTCATTTTAAAAGAGTAAGTCACCTGCAGACAGATAGAGCCTTTCTCATCATCTGATACTTTCTGGCACAAGGCAAAAATATAGAACATCAATATAGAATGCCAAAATGAAAAACAAAAGTTGGCCGAACTACACAGGGAGTGAAAAATATCATATATATTCTTACTCTGGCACAAAGCTCTATGGCTTTTGGTTGAAATGCAACATAGGGAAGTTCCTGTTATAAGAGATTTGAAGAATAAGAATTTATGATCAAAATCGATTAGGTATGAGATTTAGATTGATCAAAATTTATTTACATGGTTATGAATCTGCTATTCATTTTTACTTGAGTCTCTTGAATACAAACTACTTTGAAATTTTTTCTTTCTAGCATTGCTTACGGAAAGCATATATTTTTAACGGTGCGGGTGTTATTTTCAATTTTATATGTATATATATATATATATATATATATATATTTTTTTTTTAGATCATTAGTGGTATACATTTTTAATTTTAATCATATATTTAAATGTTTGTATAACTATTTCAAATATAATGATTTATAGTTTATATGTTGTAAATAATCAATTGTTTAAAACTATCACATATATTTGTTGCTTTTTATTATATATTTATCTTATTGTATTTGCATTTAGTTATTAAACAAATTAGTATATGGATGAAAAGACATATTTTAAAATTATTTTTTATTTAATTATGTTAAATTTTTACCATCCTTTAAAATTAGATTTCATTTTAGTAATATCTTTATGTTTATTCATTTTACATAATATATTATTGTACATACAAAAATCTAAGATATGTTAATTTTTATACATGTATTGTAGTATTTCATCATATTATATATATTTTTAATATAAATATTTTATATTTATGAAAATAAGATTTATAAATTTATTATTTTAATATAATTTTATCATATGTAATTAAATATATTAATTTTATTTTAACATAATTAATTATGATTATAAAATAGATAGAAGTGTGACAGAATATTTTTTAAAAAAATATAAACAATACCTGTATAAATATTAATGCATAATAATATTTCATAGCTAATTACGAAACTAATGAAAACATTTACATAAGCTTTTTGAAAATTAAAACATTGTTAAAATATTTAGATCAACATAATATTTTTTTTAATATGATTGATTGTGATTATATAATTGATAAAAATAGGATAGAATATTTATTTTTCATTTAATAAACGATAACTGAATATATTAATATATAATAATATTTCAAAACTAATTACGAAATTAGTAAAAATATTTACATATAATTTTAGAAAATTAGGATCTTGTTAAAATCATTTTAACCAGATTTTTCAAAATATTTAATATATATATATATTATAAATGAAAATATATCAAAATATATTATGATTAAAGTAGTTCAAATATTATATATATTATTAGTCTTATTAAAATACATTCAATAAAAAAATTAAAGGTGGTCCAACTTAAAAATCACATATGAAATGAGGTTGTGACTTCTATTTTAATAGAATAGATGATTATGATTATAAAATAGATAGAAGTATGACAGAATATTTTTTAAAGAAATTTATAAACAATAACTGTATAAATATTAATGCATAATAATATTTCATTGCTAATTACAAAATTAATGAAAACATTTACATAAGCTTTTTGAAAATTAAAACATTGTTAAAATATTTAGATCAACACAATAATGTTTTTTAATATGATTGATTGTGATTATATAATTTATAAAAATAGGATAGAATATTTAGTTTTCATTTAATAAACAATAACTGAATATATTAATGTATAATAATATTTCAAAACTAATTACAAAATTAGTAAACAATATTTACATATAATTTTGGAAAATTAGGATCTTGTCAAAATCTTTTTAACCAGATTTTTCAAAACATTTAATATATATATTATAAATGAAAAGATATCAAAAGATATTATGATTAAATTAGTTCAAAGATTATTTATATTATTAGTCTTATTAAATGCATTTAATAAAAAATTTAAAGGTGGTCCAACTTAAAAATCACACATGAAATGAGGTTGTGATTCTTTTTGACTTCTATTTTAATAGACTAGACTAGATCTCGATCCGCGCCACCGTGCGGGTTTTTGTTTTCATTTATTTTTATATAAATATTTTGTTTTCAATTTTAAATTGGTATGTATTATAATATATGTTTCGATCAATTTTTAAAACATAATAAGTTTACGGTATATTTTTTTCATTGAATAGATTGTTTTAAACTTTCACAAGTATTTGTATCTTCTTCTATATATATATTTTCGGATTATTATTTCATTATTAAAATTGTAACTATATAAAAAGATTAGTAAAATATTGTTTTATTGTCATATTCAAAGATATTGTAACATTTCACAAATTTAGAAAGTTTTTAAAAATTAAACTTTTCGCTACATAGATTTATACTATCGAGTAAATAATTAAACATTTAGTTTTTGTTTAATTTTTAAAATAAACTACATAGTTTAAAATTTGTTTTCATTGGTTTAAGGTAGTAAAGATTAATCATTGTTAGATAATATGATTTTTGTTATTTAAAAAAAGTATTTATAATTTTAAAAGTTAACATCGATAAATATTTAAATATTTAACATATGAATGTCTAGTATTACAACATTAAATTATATCTATTTAATTTATACTATCTATAAATCCAATAGATCATCTATTTTTTAAATTCAATTATTGATAGCCCAATAAAAATTTCTGGTAGTCCCATAATTTAAATGATAAGATTAGAGATTAAATGTAACATGACTTTCTATGAATATATCCATTAGGTCTATTTTTTAAAAAATCACATATGAATCAATGTTGTGACTTCTGTTTAAATAGATAAGATTTTGTTTTTGTTTTTGTTTTAATTTACCCTCCATAGATTTCTCGGACGTTCGATTGATTCGCTCTGGTTTGGGTTTCACTTGAGTGGATGACGTTTACGGCGAGATGGTGTGGAGTCAGTGAGTTCCGGTGGATCCGGGTGAATCGATGGTTGGTTACCCGGTGGACTTTCGAAGCGAGTGCGACGCCGGAGCCGCAGCGTTTGTCCACGCGGCGGCGGAGTCTCGTGGAGCCTAGGGTTTCGTTGCTGGGCCTTGGGCCCGGAATCTTATTTTAATTTTGGCCCGTCTTTCTTGGGCTTTTGTATTTTGGACTATGGGGGTTTTTTGGCCCGTTAATCAAATTTATAATCGACGGAAAAAAAAAAGATTTCTCGGACGTTTAGTGTTTGATTTTCCAATTTGTCTTAATACTTTGGTCTTTCTTGTCATTTCCCATCAGCAAGGACTTTCATCACTTGCAAAATTCATAACTAGATAAAAGAGAGACGACGGACAGCCGTTGCACCATATCCGAAATACAGCTTCTTCACCACCTGAAACAACAACCCACAACGCTCATACAGATCCAAGCCAGAAGGAAACAAGCGAGAGATGAAGCGGAACACTAACAACCGGTGATTGAGACCTAGAAGACCAAGACCCAGCGAATCTTGCAGACATCCAATGATCCAAACATCTCTAAACCAAGGGAAAAACAGCACATGCAAAGTCTCTTACTCTAGATCTGAAAATCAAGAACTAGGTCACATTAAAGAAAATACCAAGCTGTAAAAATGAACCACCACATAAACAAGACAATTGAACTTCATGTTTTCACAACACATTTATAAAAACCCAAAATTCAACAATATATTTCATATCCGATATGCTTAAAATTAACTAGTCACGAAACGAGATAACTATCATATAAAATCCATATGTCCCCTATTTTTTCTTATGAGTTCTTCTCGATGGTCCAAATATAGACCATAATAAATAAATAAAAGTATGAAATTAGGGCGGGGCTAGATTCCAACGTACGTGTTATAAATGAAATTGACCAAACTTAGGGAAATTTATATCAGTGAGGTGAGAAGAGTCCAATGAAAGAAACAATAAATATCAACTGCTAAGAAGATATGAGCAACTACCAAACGAGAGCCGTCAATTCTTCACCTTCTTCTAACGTTGCTTTCTCAACGATGTACGGCAAGTTGGTGCATATATTTCTCTCCTTCGCCACCGTCGATTTTTCACCCCTCTTGTGTTGGCACGTTCCAACTTCCCAAAAAGATATCCATCACATCTTGTGTGCGTTATTGACATTTGATTTTCAGTTTGGTTTGTTGGTTCATACACTACAAGAAACAAGATATATCATTTATTTACGTTGTTAATATCATTTTTTTATTGACACAAATATGATTCTGAAAATGATGACTCGAATACTGTTATAGTAACAAATGATGCAATTAATTTAATTATTTATTGTCAATGATGTTAATATGTACTTATCACTAACGGTAAACGATACTAAAAATTGTATCATTTCGGAGTAAATAATACTCCCTCTGTTTTTAATATATGTCGTTTTACAGCTATGCACGTAGTCACGTAGATTAAGAAAACCATTAATTTCTTATATTTTCTAAACAAAAACATTATTAATTATTTACCTAACCACAATTCAACCAATAGAAAAATATAAGATATATTACCATTGGTCATACAACATTAATTCTTAATAAATTTTACATAGAAAACCGAAAACGACATATAATTTGGAACAAAAAAATTTCTATAGAACGACTTATATTAAAAAACGGAGAGAGTATTAATATTTGTGTCAGTTGTAATAATTGATATTAAATATTTATATCAACTATTTTAATTGATGTAATATTTTAGGGCAATTTTTCTCAAATATCATTTTTAAGTTTTTGTCACAAAATAGCCCTCAAGAAATAAAATGACCAAAATAGTTCTTTTTATTTTGAAAATTTTAATATTTATTTTTTATTTTTAAAATTTGAAATCCTAGCTCCAAAATTTTACTCCTTAACTCTAAACTTTAAGTCTAGATTAGTTAACCCTAGGATAAAAATAATATATTTTTACCCTTTAATAAAATTTATTTTAATCAATTTCTTCATAGAGAACTATTTTTGTGACAATAACTTAAAAATAGCTATCAGAATTTCTCAAATATTTATATCAGTTATAAATAAGTGATCCAAATTTACTATCGGGTTTTTAGATGATTTTGAGAATTCTATCATTTGTAAACTATTGACAGTAGTTAAATATCATTTATTTAAGTGATGAATATGTATGTGTCTTTTTTTTACAAGTGACACTAAATGTATTATTTTCATTATATATTTTTCATATCGAATTATTACTAATTATAATTCAACATGATTTTTTTATTAAATCTAATGGGTTTTTAATATTTACATGAGTTAAAGGATTGAGAAAATTAGCATATGTTGTCCATGATTTTGTTGGTTTTGTTAATCCGATTGATTTTGATTAATTTTAGTCTCTTTCGGTCTTGGTGTTAAATTATGTGTGACATGTAAATACATTTGGGTATATTTAACTTATTAGTTTTTCATACAATTTTGTGTGTTTCGGTTTGGTTCGACTGTATACTTAATTCAGCCATTACAGAGAGATGGTTATCTAACCTATACTAAAAAGGTTATATGAGCATCAGAGAGTGTGTCCACGTAGGACAATTAAATCATCCAATCAGAAAGGTTGCTTTGTCCATGTCACACACGGGAAAAAAAATCTCCAATTTCTTATTTTTCTCCTAAAATTAATGTATGTCATTAATTAAATATTAAATACCTAAATTGATGTAGTTCCCTTCATATTCCAAAGGAATCGGGATAGTATATATGAGAACGAGCATTTTGATTATTATCATTCTTATCATTTTGGATGTCTTCAATGTCACTGGTAAGTCTTTCTCTCTCTCTCTCTCTCTTAAGCGACAGTTTCACCGGAGAAAATTGAAAAGGCCGATTAATTGTTTAATTTTGTATTAGAGCTAGTGAAGCTCGAGCTCAAGCTCGATGAAGATGGTGATGAAGAGAGCGAGAGAGTAAAGTTTGTTAGAGATTTCAAACTGTAATTTTCACTTAATGAAAAATAAACGTATACAATCTGTATTTATATGTACATTGCTAACCGGTTTAATCATATGTACAATCCGGTTTAATAACTCTAATACCCCCCCCCCCTCCTCAAGATTGATGTAGTTCCCTTCATATTCCAAAGGAATCGGGATAGTATATATGAGAACGAGCATTTTGATTATTATCATTCTTATCATTTTGGATGTCTTCAATGTCACTGGTAAGTCTTTCTCTCTCTCTCTCTCATAAGCGACAGTTTCACCGGAGAAAATTGAAAAGGCCGATTAATTGTTTAAGGCCGATTAATTGTTTAATTTTGTATTAGAGCTAGTGAAGCTCGAGCTCAAGCTCGATGAAGATGGTGATGAAGAGAGCGAGAGAGTAAAGTTTGTTAGAGATTTCAAACTGTAATTTTCACTTAATGAAAAATAAACGTATACAATCAGTATTTATATGTACATTGCTAACCGGTTTAATCATATGTACAATCCGGTTTAATAACTCTAATACCCCCCCCCCCCCCCCCCCCCCCCCTCAAGATGGAATGAATAGCCTGTGAATACCCATCTTGGACATCAAAGTCTTGAAGACACTCGGTTGAACCGCTTTAGTGAACAAATCAGCCAGCTGATGTTCACTCTTGACGTGCATAGTCTTCAAGAATCCACTCTGCAACCGTTCCCGAACTACATGACAATCATTCTCAATATGTTTTGTCCGTTCGTGGAACACAAGGTTAGAGGCAATATGTAGTGCAGACATATTGTCACAAAACAATGTTGCAGGACCAGAAGGAGAGCTATGAAGTGACTGAAGCAAAGATGATAACCAAATGAGCTCACAAGTTGCATCCGCCATAGCACGGTACTCTGCTTCAGAACTGCTTCTAGAAACCGTCGGTTGTTTCTTCGAACGCCAAGACACTAGAGATGTACCAAGGAACATACAATACCCAGTAACAGAGCGTCGAGAGTCAGGGCATGTCGCCTAGTCTGCATCACTAAATGCAGTCAAGGTAAGATCAGCGTTAGCTTTATGGAACAGACCTTGTGCTGGATCATTTTTCAAGTACCGAAGCACTCGATAAGCCGCCGTAAGATGATCCGAACGAGGAGCCGACATGAACTGGCTGAGCTTATGTACAGCATAAGTAATGTCTGGTCGTGTGTGAGCCAAATACAAAAGACGACCCACAATCTTCCTGTAGACAGAGGCATCGGGTAATAGAGTACCAGTAGACTCAGATAGCTTCTGATTTGGCTCCATAGGTACTGTAACTGGCTTACACCCGAGATAGCCTGCATCTTGAAGGAGCTCCAATGTGTACTTTCTTTGGTTTAGTGAGATCCCTGTTGAATTGCGAGCAATCTCAAAAACCAAGAAATACTTAGCAGGACCAAGAACACGTAGCTTGGATGCGGCCTGAAGCACATCTTTGAAGTGAGCTATAGCTGCTTCATCATTCCCTACGATCAATATATCATCAACATAGATCAATGCTGCGAGAAATAGAGTTGGGGAATGCTTCACAAACAGAGAATGATCTGCATGAGATTGAACAAAGCCTTCATGAAAGAAAACAGCAGAGAGCTTATAGTTCCACTGTCTTGACGCTTGCTTAAGACCGTAAAGAGACTTGTGAAGGCGACATACAGAGCCCGGTGAAACTGTCTTTCCTGTTAATTCTTCATATCCTTGAGGAATCGTCATGTAGATTTCCTCATCCAAATCCCCATTGAGGAAATCATTAATGATATCTAGCTGGAGTGTGAACCAGTTACGAGCAGCAACAAGACTAAGGAGAAGTCTGAAAGTACCCAACTTTGCCACTGGTGAGAACGTATCGATATAGTCAAGACCCTCCAGTTGAGTGTAACCTTTAGCCACTAAACGAGACTTTGGACGTTCAACCGTTCCATCAGGGTTATACTTGTATTTATTAACCCATTTACATCCCACCGGATGCTTTCCCTCAGGCAGTTGACATATAGACCAAGTGCCAGTGCTTTCTAGAGAATCCATTTCAGTTTTCATTGCACCCTTAAACTCATCGGAACGGATAGCCTCGTGAAAAGTCTTTGGAGCAAAGGTGGTGGTAAGGTTTAACAAAAAATTTCTATGATCCGCAGACACATTATCATATGACAAGAAAGCAGATATTGGATATGAAGTTGTATGAGATGAATGAAATGGAAAAAGAGACTTTTGTAAAAGATAACAATGATACTGATCCAAGTAAGCAGGAACTTTAGTTTGGCGTTTAGAACGATTAATAGGTTCAACAGGATTGTTATCAGACACAGCAAGCGGTGAAGAAACAACAGGATCAGGTTCATCATAATGAAACATAGAAGAATCAGATGAAGTTGAGGATCCTAGATCAAAGAATGCTGGAAATGGCGAATCAGGCACAGGAAGAGGTAACACATGTTGACCAAAGATATCAGATTCAGATGAGGCAGGAAAATTCTCTGAGAATGGAAAAGTAGTTTCATGGAAAATCACATTGCGAGAGATGGAAATCACATTTGTAGTAAGATCAAGAACCTTGTATCCTTTAAAACCATTAGGATATCCAAGAAACACACAAGGAGAAGCACGAGGAGAAAATTTGTTTCTGTCTTTAAGCAATGTTGATGTGAAACATAAGCAACCTAAGACACGCAAATGATCATAGCGAGGTGTTTTCTTCATAAGGAGCTCATATGGCGTTTTATCTTTAAGAAGAGGAGATGGTGTACGATTGATGAGATAAACCGCAGTTTGTACACAATCACCCCAGTGTATAAGAGGAATGTTAGCTTGGAACATAAGCGATCGAGCAACATTTAGAATATGCTGATGCTTCCTCTCAACAACTGAGTTTTGTTGAGGAGTGTATGCACAAGAAAAATAATGAATAATGTCCTTAGTCTTAAGCAAAGAAGTAAATGACAGTTCAGGTGCATTATCAGATCTAATGGATTTTATCTTGGCATTAAACTGAGTCTCAACGTATGCAAGAAATTCAGGAAAGACTGTTTGAACAGAGCTTTTATTTTTCAAAAGATAGAGCCATGTGACACGTGTATGATCATCAACAATGGTGAAAAAATATTTGTATTCATCAATAGTTGGTACATGAAAGGGACCCCAAATGTCTACATGAAGCAACTCAAAAGGAGAAGTAGAAACATTTTCTGAAGATTGAAAAGACAAGCGTTTTTGTTTCGCTAAAGGACAGACTCTACAAATATGACCATTTGGTATTTTCAAAGAAGAAATCTCTAATGTTTTAGCTAGTTGTTGAATCTTGTTGAATGAGGGGTGTCCCAAGCGTTGATGCCAAGTATCAGATGAAATTTGAGCAAGTGTATGAGTATGTGCAATCGTGTTGTGAACAGGAACAGAGGACTCCAAAAGATATAGGTTTTGGTGTAGATTACCCTTCCCAATCATGGAGCCCTGAGTATGCTCCTGAATTAAGGGCAAGGGATTAAAAGGAAAGATATAGCAAGAATGTGATGAAAACAAAACAGAGATAGACGTGTTGGCAGTTAACGCACTTATGCTAAGCAAGTTAAACTTAAAATGCGGCACAAACAACACATTACGAAGAGTCAAATGAGCAGAGAGAATCACAGTACCAGAGATAGTAACATCAATACGAGTACCATCAGGCAAAGTCACAACAGTATTCGAGATTAGATGAGTATCAGTAAATCTAGTGAGATCAAAACATACATGACAACTAGCACCAGTATCAATCACCCAAGCAGGAGCATGTAAAGGTAAACTATGTTCAATTTCCGCAGATGAAACATAATGATTAGAAGTAGACATAGTACCTATTTCAAATTGGTTTGAGGTCTGAGGAATGAGATGAGGTTGCGGCTTTATCACAGAGACTGAACCATCCGAGAGTTGAAGAGTGCTGCCTGAAACCTGAGATATTTGTTCTGACACTGGCTGAGTGTTGAGAACACTTAGAAGCTTCTGGATTTGATCTGTCGTAACTGACCCAAGATGAGCACCGTTGTGGTCATGCATAGAAATACATCCAGTATCCTGTGAAACGAGATTAGCCACATTGTCTCTCTTAGGTGGCCAAGATTGCAGAGACTTTAATTGAGATGTCATCTGCTGATTCCTGTTGCTGTTGGGAAGCTTATAACCCGGAGGATAACCATATAGCTTGTAACATCTGTTGATGGTATGACCAAGAAGACCGCAATGAGAACAAATAGGCCGAGTCTTCGGCTTATGATAACCTCCAGAGTAAGCAGCGACAACAGAATCAGTTTGGATTGTATCCTGAGAAGCTTGAAAGACAACATTGCTCGTAGACTTCATTGATCTCTGACGTTCTTCCTGAGAGCAGAGATTAAAAACCTTTGCGAGAGTAGGTTTAGGCTCCATCATCAAGATCTGTCCACGGGTTGCGGTAAAGGAATCATTGAGACCCATGAGAAACTTCAAAACTTTATCTTGTTCATCCCGCTGAGCAATGTGTTTACTACTAGCACATTCTGGACTCCCACAACAACATGTATACGGACTGTCATGATTCTTCAGTTCCTCCCAAAGCTGTTTGAGTTTTCTGTAGTAATCACTGATACTCTGAGTGCCCTGTACTTCAGCAAAGATCTGTTGCTTGATATCAGCAGTACGAGGACCGTCGCTTTGCTTGAACTGATCATGAATATCAAGCCACATCTGACGCGCCGTATCAAGATACATGATGTTCCGAGCAATTGGTTTATCAACAGCATTAACCAACCAAGTACACACAATGTTGTTGCAGCGTGGCCAAGATCCAAAATCAGAATGATTCCTATCTATCTCAGGATACGTTCCATCAACAAAGACTGCCTTATTTCTAGCACCCAAGGCCATTAACATCGATCTACGCCAGCTATTAAAATTGCCAAGACCGCTAAGCTTCTCAGAAACCAGAGAAATACCAGCATGATCCGCATGATGAACATATAACGGATTCGCATGAGGATCAGTGAGCGGCGGCGGGATCGGAGAGGACAACGGCTGAATCGGAGATGATTGTGGATTCTCCATGATTCAGAGGTCAAGAAAAAGATATTGCGGCAAAGAAAACGCAAATCCAAGGTCAATGAAGATGAAAGAACAAAGAAAGAAAGACGATACGCGCAACAATCCGAAAGAAGACGACGATCTGAACACAGAGACGATCGAGAAGAACGAAAATCCTCGGATTGAAAGCAAAACTCATCACCAAGATCGGAGAAACAATGATCGAAGCGGAAGAAACGAGATCAGATTGGCTCTGATACCATATTAGAGCTAGTGAAGCTGGAGCTCAAGCTCGATGAAGATGGTGATGAAGAGAGCGAGAGAGTAAAGTTTGTTAGAGATTTCAAACTGTAATTTTCACTTAATGAAAAATAAACGTATACAATCTGTATTTATATGTACATTGCTAACCGGTTTAATCATATCTACAGTCCGGTTTAATAACTCTAATATTTTGTGTTCTTTTTCATCTTGAGAGGACGAAGTTCTTCGTCGAATGCCGCTTCGATTTGCGAAACTTCATATCTGACTCGATCCAAGAAAATCCAGAGCAGAGTCATTGGAAGCATCACTTCCTCTCGATTCATAAGCAGGTGTACATGCAAATCATCAGCAAATCCCTGATACAGGTCCTCCTTGGCTTCTTTTTTTCCATCACCTCCACCCCTACTACATACATATAAATCTTAGTGTCGAGATTTCAGTTATTTGTGTCCTATCTGCCAAGTTTGGAACTCATGTTTCAAAAATACCCACTTTTTATATTGTTCTTGAACAGAGATTTTAGGAGAGGCTGGTGTTACCGTCTACGCTCGATGATGTTGGTATTGCTCAGCTTTCTACTATTTTTGGTTCTGTACATAAGAAAGTTGTGTGCTTTATGGATCAAAGACTGATTTTTAATTTTTTTTTTTTTGTAAATTTGTTATTGTTAAGACGACAAGAAGACTCATTTGTTGTTAAAAAAAAATTAGTTGTAAGTTGTAACTCAGATAAAATGGATAGTGGTTAGTGGAGATGACAAGTTAGAGCTACACGAGCGTCGAAAATCTGAAGAAAATTTCCACAGCCCAAGCTTCTGTCAATTATGAAGGTAACGTTGGTGGTATATATGCCAGATGACGTCATTCTCTGAAACATTATCTACGATACTTCAGTTTGTGTTGTATAACATATAATTTCATTTCTCATGTGCAGTATCCTATTCAGATTCCAAACCACAGAAACACACTATTTGAAAAGGTATATATACTGATGACTGGATATCTGTTACTGGATGTATAACTCATACATATTAGATTCCTCGAAATTCTTACTATATCTTGATTAGGAATATTCCAATAACATTTGTGAGATCATGAATGTTTTTATCCGATTGATTAACTAAGTTTTTGAAATTTATGTTAATACATATGTTTGTTTTTTGCCAAACAAATTTTAATTCCATATGATCTATCAATTTACTAATATGGTTTCAGGTTTTAGTTAGACATGTTACTAGAGTCTGTGAATACATAAATTAAGCGTGTGGAAGCTTTTTTGGAGACGATCAGCAACAACACCATCTCATAAAGACACCAATTAGTATAAGAAAAAACACTTTTCAGGGAAAAAGTTACTTGATCATATCCTTTGGTGCTATTTATGTGATGATTTAATAGTGTTGAACGTTATTTGTGATAATTTATATGTGCTGAACGTTACTTGATCAAAAGTTACTTAATGCAATTATATGTGATGATTTAATAGTGCTGAACGTAAGGTGCGTTGAACCGGTTGTGCGGGTATCGTGGGCTTGACGTTATGGAGTTTCGGAGAAGAATTGTCATATCGCCTCATCGGTGATACTAACTCACTTGAAGAACACAGGACAAAGTGTGGCTCTGATTTGAGAAAAGAATGGTCTGTCTATATGCTAAGAATCATCACAAATCACTGAGATCACCTAAGTTTCTATTTCAAGCAGCAGGACTCCAAAATTCTAAGCACAAACGGTAGTTTTTTTACAAATTTTCACTCCAAATAACGTTATCTAAGTCCTAATTACCTACCTAAATTTGGTTTGTTGAAAACCGTCGTTTCTTTGCTGCACTTTAAGCTATATAGAATAGTTCTTCATATAAAGGCCTGTTGATTGCAAGTCTTTAAGAAAATGTGACAAAACAATAACGGCCTATTGATTGTAAGTCTTTACGAAAATATGAAAAAACAAAGAGAATGTCTTGTATTATTTTAAGGGGAAGTTTGCATATGATCAATCTGGCAACTAAACAAATACACTTACAACTTGTGATAAAGAAAATGAATATAGTAAAATGAAATCTAACAAAAAACTTAAGAAGCTAGCAAAGGTTGGTTATAAAAAATACTGCACTAATACAAGAAGTAACGAGTTCCTATTCTGATGGCAAGTATTACATTTCCATCATTGCATATGTCAATCTGGAAAATCAAGAAGACCATGAATAACCAAAAATAATTGTCACACTTTGATATACTACAACCTCTAAACATCAATTACAAAGAGAACCCCGCTTATCACATAATGTGAGCATTGATCATGATTGTGGATATGAGTTTGGTTATAAATATTAGTTATTAAATATATTATTTAAATTTGTATATTACACGTGCATGCAAGCATCTTCATAGCACTAGATACTATAATACTCCGTCCGTTTCGATTTAATTATCGTTGTAGAGGAAAAATTTCGTTTCAAAATAAGTATTGTTTTAGAGTTTTAATGCAAAATTTATTAATAAGATTCTCTACTTTATGTTTTTATTGGTTGAAAAATGGTTAGGTGTATAGGTAATTATGTTTTTGTTTTGGAAATATACAAAATCATATGTTTTTTTAATCCGTATGCATAAACCTAGAACGACAATTAAAAATAAACGGAGGGAGTAGTTAATATCTCTATAATGTGTTAGAGATATTTAATAAAATAGCAAAGAAGAGAAGTGAACCCTAGATAAATATATTATTTATATAAATATAATTATATATTTTCATTTACATAATAGTTTGTAAAAAAATATTTAGTGTAAATAATATCATAATTTTATAAAATACTAAAATAAATTGGGCTGGTTTTCAACTTTCAAAAATAAAAAATATTATTAGTAAACTTAGAAAAGAATATATCAAGAATATTCCTTTTTAGGAGAGAAAATAAAAAATACATCGGAGACAAATCTATCTATATTACGAAATTCTTCTATTTTAGAGAATAAATAGAGGAATACATTAGAGATGGTCTAAGGCATGGCCGACGTAAATGATTGACGTTGAGATTTCAGCTTTTCTGATTCTTACTATTCTAATGTTTCAATATAATTTGAATATTCCCTTTGTTTTATAATATAATGGTTTAAAAGTATTTTTTGTTTCACTATATAAATTATTTTTATATTTCAATATAACTTTATATTTGTTGGATATTGTGTGGCCAACTAAATTATGTAAATTACTGTGTAATTGATTAAATTTATATATTAAACGACATTTTTCTAAAGTAATAATTTTTAAATATTATAGATTTTAATTAAAACTCATTACATTTTGAAACATATATAGTAATCTATGGATACGAGGACAAAATTCTAAAGTGGTCTCAACTTGAATTTCTCTCATTCTGTGCATTCCTAAATGGAAGGAGATAATCAACATCAAATATTATGTTGGTCTCAGTATATTAGAAATCGTCGAACAGTAAACTAATTAAGATGATGTAAGAAAGATATAAAGATGTATTTCATGTTATCACAAATATAGAATCAATTGACAACAACTTAGTTATGTCCAGCGTAGTACAACAAAGAAGAGTTTCCATATCTTTTAATATTATAATATCTCACTATATTAGTGGCTAAATCAGTTTTTTCTAGCACAAATTCTCACTTCATTCTTGGAGTTTAAGCTCTTCTATCTGATGATATTAGTAGTTTGATCCCAAAAAAAAAAAAAAACCGTCGAACCGTACATTGTAATTGGAAAAAAAAAAAACAAAAATCAACCAAAGACTTTTAAGGTATATGAAACAAAAATTGGAAATAGCAATTCTCTGCAATTAAAGAATAAGGCTATAAAATTATAAAAATACAAAATAAAACAAAAAATATACACAGAAAGAAAGATTTAGTAAAATAAAATCATAATATAATTTCCACAATTGATAGTGCTCAGTTACACTAAAAAATCTAAATTTACAACATACAGAGTTTTATTTACATCTTTAAACCTATTATCTAATTAAAATGATTCTAAAAAAAGTGTCAGCATGAAGAGTTAGAAAATCTACGATAAAATATAATACATAAAGTTAAAAATACATTATCACTAATCACTAAAAAATCATGTCAGTAGTAATAAAAATGAAATGACAACATATTTATTAAAATCATAGAACGACACGCAAGAAGGTGTTATTAAATATACAAACTACAAATTAAATATGCTCAACGCAAACACACATAAAAATGAGACATCATATTTGTATATATTTAAATAAATAATTTTAAACATATTATATTCTTGATAATTTTAAAATTACTTAAAAAGAAACTAAATTATTAAAAAAATTAATATACAAATAAAACTAAAGCAATATTTTGTAACGCCAAAATAATAAATGAATAAATATATATTATGTTAATAAAATAGATTATACATTTTAAAGACTTTTAATTCATGTTATATTACAAAATTCAATATTTGTTTATTACAATTAATATTTTACCATTAGATATATTAAAATAATATTCTAGATCGATATTCAATTGTCAGTTTTCAACTATTACACGTAAAAAAAATATTATTAAGTATGTTTTTTTAAAAGGGGGTTTTATATTTTAAGTAGGTCATTGGAGTACTTTTTCTTTTCGTGAATTTATTCGAGCTGAGATTCCCGATCTTTTAAACAAAGATAATTTATGTTCTATACATAATTATATTTTTTTTACATAACTCTAAAATTTCTGATTTGATTCTCATATTTTATTAGTTAATTGTGTTACATATAATTGAAATACTTACTTCAAACAAAAAATATATAAAAAAAAATAAAATTTAAAAATTAGTTATATATAATTTAATATACAAAAGTTTACATACAAATAAAAATGATAAATGTAACAAATTTAAATATATTATCCGCGCGTAGCGCGGAAAAAGGATCTAGTATATTTAATACAAGTCTGAGAAATGACGAAAAACAGCAAAAAAAAACAATAGGCTGGGCGAAGAAAGTCAATTTGGACACGTGGCCAATCTTGTACCGTCAGATGAAAAAAAATCCTCACGACGACTCTCCGGTTTATCATGTGAGTCGATTAATAGAACCGACTTACTTGTTTGTCAACATGTTCTTAACGTCGCTATTGAACCAGCTTTAACCCGACGATATTTGTAGCAGTTTTCAATTGATTTTTTATTTATTTTCCGATATTTTATCATCGCGTCTGCGTATTTAAAGGTCATCGTCTCCCTTCTCTCTCCTCCGCGTTCCACTTCATAAAAAGTGAAGCGTCTTCCTCGTGCTTCAACATTTTCCCGAGAAAGTTTCATCTCGAGAAAATTTGGAATGGGGGTGAAAGTAGCACCATACACTTCTCCCTTCCTCCAATGGGCGTCTTCTTCTCAAACCCTAGCTTCCGGCGCCATTTCATCACGACGACAGAGACTGAACCGTCCGTCTCTCTTCGGAACGCCACTACTCTATCGCTCCAAGTCCTGTGAACTATCCAAACCGACCAAAACGCAGTCGTTTCGAAGAGTTTCTAGCGCAAGCTTCTCCGACGAGGAGTTTTCGAAAAAGATCCAAGAGCTAACTCTCAGATTCAACCACGAGAGAGATGCCAACGAGATGGTGCACTTGTCGAGTATCGAAATGAAAGCAAACAGCGTCCATCTCCCTCTCTCCCTTCGTATCATAAAGAAGAAGCCACAATGGGACGAAGGAGTCAAACAAGCCGCGTGCGACTCCATGAGCAAAGCCTTCTCGTCGATGGTGTCCATGATTCAAGAGCTTCAGAGCTTCACGTTACACATGAGAGAGACTCTCTTCTACCAAGACTTGCAAGGGATCTTGGTGCGCGTTAGAGAAGAGATGCACGCGTCGTTCGTCTGGTTGTTCCGACAAGTTTTCTCCGCCACGCCTACGTTGATGGTTTACGTCATGTTACTCCTCGCCAACTTCACGGTTTATTCACTCGGTGCCAACTCTGCTTTAGCCGCCGCCGCGACGCCGACCAGCACCGTGGCAGAGGTAGCAACCGTCAGTGAAACAAACGACAAGATCGATTCCTCGGTGGTTAAATCGTTTTTTATTCCATCTCCCACGGTCGACGGTAGCAACAACGGCGGCGGTGGAAACATCAGGCCGGTGTTAAGCGGGACAGATGGTGATGGATTCGATGTACCAGAAGGACCTTCGCGGTTGTCATCTTCGACATTTGGGTCAACGATTAGTACAGAGACATCAGTGTCGGGACAAGATGAAGTTAGGCTGTGGAACTCGATTGTGGAGGAAGCAGAGGAAATGCAGTACAATGTGTTGGATCACGAGACGAGGAAGTGGTTCGTGTCTCCTTTGGATGCTCGAGTGGAAGCAGAGAAGGACATTGATTTCTTCAGAACAGAGCTTCTCTACCAAACAGGACTGTCTCAAGAGCCTGATAATCCTCTGCTTCTTGCTAACTACGCTCAGTTCCTCTACATCGTCTCCTATGATTATGACAGGTAAATAAACATTTTTTACTTTCACTTTTTGTTCATCTCAGTTTTTTTAGCTTCTCAGTAAACTCGAAGTTAGGATCGAATCTTCCTTTAAGATTCTTTTGTGAGCCTGCAAGTTGATGCTAGCAGTCAAAAGTAGGAGCAGTACTCGATGATATTTCCTTTCACTAGTGGGGCCATTTTTGTGGAAATTGAATTTATTATTTTAAAGCTTTAAATTGTCATAATAATTGATATATAACCGACCAATAGAGCTGAACCATTTATTTTCCTCTTCGAGTAAAGAAGACAGAACATAAAAATATCTATTGGCATAAATAAAGGAATAAGTTTAGTTCTAGGCTTCTAGCCAACGAGCTTTGAGGATCGATGGTGGAGTTTATGGTGGAGTTTTGAAGACTCCCAACCAAATTCCAACAAGAAAAAGGTTGATCTGTCCAAAAGTCTCTACCTCAGAATCTGTCCTCTAGATCTATTTCCCACCCACTCGAATTAACCCATGTTTTTGTCATTTTGGCTTTAATTCATACCTAAATTATTACTCTTTCCGTTTCACAAAAAATAAAAAATATTTTTTACACAAATTTAAAAATAACTAATAGATTTATTTTTTTTGTTAATTATCCATAGTTAACTCACAGTATTTAAAACATATATATTTATTTACAAATTAATATATTTTGGAATAAATATTAAACTTAAATTAAGTATAAATTATATTAAAATTTTAAAATGACATTCTTGTATAACAACAAAGTGTCAAAATTACACCTTTTGCAAAACAGAGATAGTATTTGTAGTTTAGATAATTGGTCTAGTATTTTATTAGACTATCTCCAAATATTCTTTTATTTGAAGAAAATATCAAAATATGAGAAAAAAAATCTTCTGTTTGTATCATTTTGAAGTAAAAATAGATCTATGTATAATAAATCTTCAGAATTTTACTATTCACAACATCATTTTACTTTCAGAATTTTTATTTACAAATTAATTACATTATATATTTAATTAAGGGGAAATTACCACTTTCATGTTACCACTTTTCATTTTTACCACCACTAATGAGACATTTTCAAAAATACATTCTTCATTAAGTGACAAAAGACTCTTATGCTTTATTATTTATATATAATAAATCATTATTTAAATAAAAAAAATAATAATAAAAAAAAAATTAAAAAAAAAATAAAAAGAAAATTAAAAATTATAAATAAAAAATAAAAAAATAAAAAATAAAAAAATAAATTTATGTTTTCGAATTATATACTTTTTCAAATTCAAACTTTTTTATAAAAAAAAAAATTCAAAATTTTTTTTTTTCAAATTTGTTTTTGAAAAACGAAAATAATGTTTGAAACTATTTTTAAAAATATTTTATATATTTTTTAAGTATTTATATATTTATTAGAATTATAAATTTCACATTCCAAAAACCTTACCCCACCCCTCAACTCTAAACCCTAAGTCTAGATTAATTAACCCTAAGGGTATAATTGTATTTTACCCTTCATTAAAAATGAGGGTAAAAGTGGTTAGTGTAAACATGAAAAGTGGTACTATGAATGTGGTATTTGTGGCAATTTCCCTTTAATTAAAACTAAATTTGTTTATATAATAAAAATTAATTGGGTAATTTAAAAAATAAAATAAAATAAAAAAGACTACTAAAAGTAAAGTAACTATTAATAATATTTGATATGTTATTTTTGAAAAAATGAAAAACAAATTGGAGAAAAATTTAAACTTATTTTGAGGGAAAATATGAAGGGAAATCATTGGAAATTTTATTAATTTAGTTTTTAAGTATTTTGGTATAGAGATGTATGAACAGTATATGTATTTATGCTTTTTTTTTGGGTTTTAGTTTTTTTTTTAGATTCTCTGTTGGGATAATACTATTGGAAATTTTCTAATATCTTACACATTTGGATTTATTTTGAACACAGTTCAGGTTTTTCGGATAATTTTAGCTAATTTAAAACAAATTTCAAAATTAATAAATTTGGGTAAATAATTATGATAAAAAGTAATTTTGTATACCTCAAATAAAAATATTTGGTTACTTTGAATAGTTTATTTTTAGGGTAATTTTTAATAGAATATTAGTTTACTAAGAAAAAAAAGATATTTGGTTACTTAGTTTATTGACATTATTCAGAAATTTTACTCGATTGGTCGGTTCATGTAATATTCCAAGCCTTGACAATAAATATTGCCAAAATGTCGCATTTCTCTTCCAATTTGGTTAAACACTCTTCTAACCAATCATTTTTGATATCATGACTAATATTGGCTAGATAATTATGTCACATTCTATCACCATTACGCTATTCACAATCATCATATGATTCTTTGGGCTTGTATTCATCTCATCTTTATACGTTCCACATGTGGTACTTATCTCTTGTGAATTAGTGTCTCATGTGATTCCATATGATAACAGAGCAGAGGAGTACTTCAAGAGAGCAGTAGGAGTGGAACCCAAAGACGCGGAGGCGCTGAGTAAATACGCCACGTTCTTATGGAGAGCACGGGATGATCTTTGGGCGGCCGAGGAAACTTTCTTGGAAGCAATCGATGCCGATCCCACCAACTCTTTCTACGCCGCTAATTACGCTAATTTCTTATGGAACACCGGCGGTGATGAGACGTGTTTCCCTCTCGAGGAGTCTCACGAAGACAACATCTAGTCAGAACTGTCCAACATCAAGTCTAAACGTTCCATACCAACTAATGAATATATATACATAAATATGTGCATATAAATGATGTATCTGCGTGTTTGCCATGGGCTATGTCCCAAACTAACAGTGATGAAAAGAGTTTAAATCATTTTTGGTTGTGCTTTAGCCTTCCACCGCTTCGGCTTTATGGGGATTCTCTTGCGCCTACTACGAGGGTACATTCAATACATTTCGTTTATTTGGTTGGCAAATAGGATTTTGTCACATTACCAAAATGGTAACGCAGCTTCAGCAGGTTCGGTTCTACCTCATTTATTTGCTATGTATTTGGTAATGGCCATATCCTCTAACCAATTGAACATTCCTAGTGTTAATAATTCTGCCTTTTCGAGGTTTATGTGCAACATGTAAAAGCTTGTATTCGACCTATCGATAAAATTAACAGTCAAAACAACTCGTTAAATTCATGTGTTGGGCGTAACAGGAAAATATATGATAGCAGTTGGTCTTGGGTACTAGGCTGGTTGCGATATGGTAAACTCCAATGCCGTAGACAGCGTAATATATAGAATTAGTTGAGGAGACCAGGATACATCATACTTGCTTGCCTTGAGACAGAATGTCTCACTTTTACCAAAGAAAATGCAGAGATCCCCAAGCAATCTTGCCTAAATAATCTTGCCTAAATACCATGAATCTTTTGGTCCTGTCGATGGAGAACAGGAAAAGAGTGACGGCTTTAGGAGTGATGGAGATTGGGACGAGAGTTTTTGAACACAAACCTGAGTAAAGGCCGTGACTGGACCACTCGAGCTTGGTTTACTAGCTCCTCCCTTCCTGCTTCCTAGGAGCCTTTGCAACTTCATTCGACTTTACAAATATCTCAGAAAATGAAATCGTATGATTCACAACTCTTTCAATTCTCTAAAGCTACAGTAATTCCAAGAGATATTTCTTTCAACGTCAACTTTCTAACAAAAGCACTAAATATAATCTTAAAGTGTTGCTGTATCATTACAATATTAACTTTTTCACAGTCACAGTTGTCTACCATATACTTTCTTTAAACACAGGAAAATAAAAGAATGATCAAACTAGTGGTTAACTTAACCCCTCCCTCTATATGATTTGGTCTCGTTCTTATGTTTTCCAGTCAACATCTATTAGATTCGGATTGTGACAGAGATAAAATCTACTATACATCAGAAACTACTAAACTTCAAATGTTTCATTTGGACGAAAATTTTAAATATCCATTATTCATTTGTCACATTAAATATCCATTATTCATTTGTCACATAACCTCTCAAAAGATGCTTGGATCATATTGAAATCCACCACAAACATTGTTATCATCTAAATCGTTCACACTTCACAATTACTTCTGAACCAAACCTCACAGCACAAGTTTGTAACACAATATAAACACACACGATCATACGCTTACACAGTATAGACTATCACAAAACAAGGAAGCACAGCCCTTGGATTAAACACCAGAAGCTCCTCATCGTCGATCCTCAACAGGGCCCCACTCTTGCTCCCACTCCCTTGCCCAACCAGAGAATCATACCCTCCGCCACTCTTGTCCACGTCATCATCCGCAATCAAATCACACCCGACCCGACCCGCCACGACCCGGCAAACCAGCATGGCCCGTTTCACGTTCATAAACCCAAACTCCTCCTCCACCTCCTCCGGAACCGCCACGTGTCCTCTCCACCCCGTCGCGAACGTCGCGATCCCGTCGAGCTTCGGCGAGAATCCGGATCCGATGATCCCGCAGATGCTGCAGTACTGATGGCCGCAGAGACCGGAGCTACCGTTCTGCCCTAGGCTACACATGAACGTCGAGCAGTAGAATCTCAGGAGCTCGTTCCCGTCGACGACGCACCGCTCGTCGTCCCACCGTCCGTTCCCGCTGCCGCGAGCGGCTTTCGCCTTGACGAACTCGCGATACTCCTCGAACCTCGCGAGAATCTTCGGGCTGTTGTGGATTTTCAGGATCCGGTGGATCTCCGGGATCTTCTTGTTGTCGCCTTGCTCCGGCCAGCCCGATTTGAATATGATCTTCACGATGTTGGTGCTCGACTCGCCGTCGACGAGCTCCGAGACGGCGTGTTTGATCGCGATGTGGTGCTCGAGGAGGGTTGTTTTGGGGAATATCTCGCCGCACGTCGTGCAAGGGAAGATCTCGCTGCGGAGAGGGAGAAACGGGGGAGAATCCGACGAGGAGATATCCGAGAACCCGTTTTCGGTACGGGTTTCCGGGTCGGGTTGTACGAGAGTGACGAGGGAGTTCTGAGACGATCTAGCGGAGGTCAGAGTTGTTAATGGGCCGTTAGGGTGTGTTTGGTTGCGGGATTTGGATATCCTCGTCGTGGATAAGAAAACCCGTTTTAAGTACGTCCAAGAAGAGGATAAACCGGAACCGGAAGTGACCGTTCTAAGCTTCTTCTTCTTCCTCCTCTTCTGTCTCAAGTCACCTCCTTTGGGGAAGAAGAAACAGCCGACGAAGAGAAAGAAGAGAGAGAAGAAATGCTGCCGTAACAACGACCCTAGTTTTCGCGCCGCCATTCACGAGGGTTGTTACTGAGCTTTTAAGACTTTGGAACTGGTCTGAAGAGAGAGAGAGAGAGAGAGAGAAGCAGATGAAGTTTAGTGTTTTGCAGTTTTACGCCATTGGAGAGAAGTCAGAGTTGTAAAGAAGAAGAAATGATGAAGAAAAGAGTGTAAAGGTGGTATGAAGACAGGAGAGATACTAAAGGTGTTGAAGAAGAGTAGGTGCGACGCTATTTTTATGTCTTTTTTTACTTTTTTATTTTTTCTATTAGTATTTGCCAGAATATTTGTCTCCCCACTTAGGTTTAATCTTTTTTTGTATGTTTATACGAATCTTACGATGCATTGATTACTGTGTGTGTGTGCATATGAGTGAGTGCGCATTGTTTTTCCCTTCATTGGATTTATAGAATATGCCATGATCTCTCATGATCATCTTAGTTTTGTATTAACATAACATGGCTGTGTCCATCGAATACTCTCGCAATTTAGATGAAAGTTTTCATTTGTTTTCTTTTTAAATAGTTAAACTCGGATCTATCAAAAACACAGATCTAACATAGCTGCAGTCCACAGATGGACATTTTCTCGGATGTTCAAATAGACCGTAAACAATGGATTCATATCCGCCTAGACACATATGAAATTAATATTTTTGTAGTAGACCAAAATCGATCTCTGGTCTGAACCAATATGGTAATTTCTTCTTTAATGGAAACCATTAAACCACTACGATGTGGTTAAATTTTCGTTTGTTCAATAAATCGTTAACAAATTCTTATTTTGTTTTCATATATTATGTACCACCAATTTAGTTAACCTTTTTTATTAATCTAAGATCATCATTAAACACATAAAAAGGATTAATGAATTTTAGTTAATGTTCCAGTAAGAAATAACAATTTCAAATGAGGTCTGGGGTATTCATCATGGATATTTTACTTGACTTCACATATATTTACATAGAGAATTGATATCTGAATGTTTTAATTTTTTTTTCTTTTTTGGTAAATTCTGTCTCTGTCGTCTCCGCGCATGTGCTATAGAGTGGATTGATTATCACACTGCCTGATCCTAGTTTAAAATTCTTTCCGACTAATACCATGGGGTGAACCTATCATCTGTTACGATCCATCATTTATACCGAACCTCAAACCTAAATTGGCAAAGTGATGATAATTTATTTTAATTACATTTATACAGTACTTTATTTTTTTTGTAGCTTAATAACTATATACTTTATAATCATTTTATTCTTTCTATTGATCATAATCTATTTTCCATTTGTTCTCAATTTTATAGTACGATGTTATCTACTATTAATTATTGTATTTGTAAAAAATAATTTATTGTATTTGTATAGAGTTGACGTATTTACAGAAGCTAAACTCGAAATTTTGGAGGAGGAATCCAAGGCTACCTTTTATGAATATTAATATCTGGTTTCACAAATTTTGTTGCTTAGGATATAGACGTAGACAGAGGAACACGTGCACATGTCTCATTTATAATCTAAGCTCATCAATGCATACATATGTGTTTCTTAGATCCATGCACATATATATCTATTAATGCATATGATCGATCATAACTAATTAGTAAAGAAAATACAGGCTACTATATTACTGATAAATGTTTAAATTCAGGTTAGTATAGGGTCATAGGCTTTTGTGATTATACAGAACGTGACAAAAATATAGGTTAAGGTTTCGCTTTCAGGGGAAAAAACGAAATAACCAAGTGGCGCCACTTAAGGGTGCTACGTAATATCAAATGGTTTTATTCTTTTAGTAGTAATAGCCGAAACATGTAGAATGTAAATGTCATCACCTTCTTGTTTTATCTTAATCAATCGTGATTAGATGATGGTCGTTCCAAGCGAATACCACATTTGTACAAACGAAGAACGTATGTCTTTGCTTTCAATACAACTAATTAAATTTTTTTGGTATATATATGTCTTCTAGCTAATAAATATGGAAATAAAGATAAACGGTAAGAAAGTTCGTGACGAATGATTGAAATGGTGAATGATAATTGAAGAAGTGGGCCACGTGAGGAAGTATGTACTTTTAAAGCGGGGCATTACGAAGCCCTTCCTGTCTCCATCCACATGGAAACGTTTGTTTCTTACGGTCTTGCCTTCTACTTTGGTGGTACGGTCCTGATAAGTAACATGCGACTGTAATTATTGTATTGTCTTGTGGGTGTGATTGGTAAAGAGTTAATTTCTCTATAGGACACATTTTTATCTTTTTTGACATTATAAGACACATTGTGCTGGAGGCACACTTTCACGGTTTTCCAAACAGCTTTTGTACAGAAATACCCTTTGCCCAAACACATGAAACAAAATAGTGTAATTGATTTTCTTTTGTTTAGTTAGGCGATGAAAAGTCAGTTTGTAATCTAGTGAAGAAAAAAAGTACATATAGGAAATAGTGACAAATTGCAACCGTTAGATGGTGGGCATACAAATTAATATGAGCGTCAAGATTTGTTGTAGTATTTCTTACCTCCATCATATTTAATTTATTATTATTTCATTTCCTAATATGTAAATAAATATACAATAACTGTATAAATGTCTAATTTTTTTTCTTTTTATTTTGATATCCATATATATATAGTTTTAATATTTTATTATATTTTCGAATTTTATTTTACTAGTTAATGGCTTCATATGTACATAAAAAATGTGGATGTGAATTTTGTTGACTTATGGAATGTTTGATAAGAGTGTTGTGTATAAATTCATATTAGAGATTATCTTTATTTTATTTTGCTAACATTTGGATCATCTTTTATATCCCATCATATTATGTTCCTTATTATTTGTTTTCTAATATGTAAATTCAAATGTAATATATGTATAAAATGATTTATATATATATTTTGATATCCATATACTTTATATTTTAATATTTTATTAAATACTGCAAAGTATAAGTTATTGAATATGTCTTGGTGGACGTGGACATAAAACATATGGATAAAAGCTTTATCGGTCGAACAAAACACGGGTGAGAAAGTTGTGTACACGTGAATGAGGTTTAGCAAATGTATATAAACTCTAGAAGCTGCCGAGTGTAGAAACATGAGTACTGGAAGATGCCCTCATCTTGTAAGTGTGCTTTCTCTGAAATGAAACAGTGTGCATTTCTGTTAACACCAAAAAATGAGGACAAATAAAATGTGGACATATATGTTGTGAACATAAAACTCAACAATGAAACAAGAAGAAGATCCTAACCAAGATAAAAAAGTTTTAGCATATTCAACACACACTTGAACGCATCGATCATAAGCTTCAGCTAACAAACTCAAACTCCCAGACAAACCATGTCTTGGGGTTTCGTCACATCAAGTTCAGGAGAAGTAGGTGTAGACATGGACACAATTAATGTATATAAAAAAATGTGCACAAGGATTAATGTTGATTTGAGAAACGTGGTTTCACGTTACCAAGTAGATTGTAGTCTTTAGGTCCTTCACTTGCGTATGATCGAGCTCCTGCAAGACATTGAAACAACTAAACTGTGAATTGAGCCACTACTAACCAAACACAAAGGAGTATTGACACGACATACAAACAATCAATTAAAATGCCAAACAAGTATACTAGATCAAAAATGCCAAAGTCTTGTTAACTAATGTTAATATAAAAGATGTGGACATGGATGGATGGAGAAAAACTTGAAAAACTCTTATATACAAGTTATAATCTCCTAAAATTCTTTTTGTGGACAGCTATTACCTGTGAAAATGACTATCCATATGCAAAGATGATATTAGGATACTCTTCTAAAACAGCAACAGGACATGAATTCATCAGATTGAGTGCTGTTTCATCATTAGGTTTCTCCAACAACCTCGTGAACAAAACCATAACAATTACTAATTTTAAAACAGAAGCTTTTACCAACTTCTCATATCTTTCCTTAACAAAATATACGGACCATCCCGATTGACATTCTGATACGAAGAAAGAAATTGATATTTGAACATGTAAATATCAAAATTGAGCTCGTCGTCGCGTCCACTCCACAACGGAGCTCGGACCTGCTCGCCGTCCCGTCGTCCTCTACACAACGGATCTCGGACCTGCTCGCCGTCGCATCGTCCTCTCCACACCGGAGCTCGGATCTGTTCGTCTTCTCTCCCATCCACAAAATCTAAAAGATTTGATTCAATTGGGAAATTACAACAAGTCAAAAAGAGTTAAGGAATTTGAAATACAAACCTCCAATGTCGATATGCGGTGAATAAAGTTGACTATTGAGCTTCCCTTTCTTCTTTGACTTTGATTTTGCCATGGTTTTTTGAAGCTGAACAAGGTTTGGGGGTAGAAGATGAAAGGGGATCGTCAGAAATTATGAAAGTGATTTCAATTTTTGTCTCGAAATATGAGAGATAAAAAATGGATTTTATTTTACTTTTAATTGAGAAGTGTGTCCAATCAGACAAATTGTTGTTTTCGTTAGGAAAAGTTAAATACAAAAGAAAGGATATTGAGGAAAAACAAAGTTAAGGGTATAAGAGACAATCGACACACAGAAAGTGTGTCTCCATCAACATGTGTCTGATTGTGTAAATAGAAAGTGGAAATGTGTCTTAAAGGGTAAAAAATTCATTGGTAAACTTGTACCGTAGCATGGCTGCGCGCGGTTATTGTGACTAATCGATCAAATTAATGGTAACCCAAAGTCGGAGGAGAACAAAGTGGTACGAAACCCTTACCGTTTTAATGTTTTATACCATCTATGGAATTATATTTGAACCTTTTTTACTGAAATACTAAAACTTAGCTAGGTTTTCGCTTCCACCTTAATTATTACTCCCGTTGATCTACGTCTAGAATTGTCCGCGGACCATATTGCTCCGTTCCGCATGCAACACTTTCCTCATAAGTAGGTTATTTTAGTTTCATGATATAAAATACATTGGTGAAAACATAGATAGTTTATGTTTTTACTATGAAGAGTTATGTATTATACTGATATCAGAAATTTTACTTCGAGTTTAGATTTGAGAAGACCTCGTTACCCCCAAAAAGTTATATGTTACCTATGGAATTTGTATCAAAGGCAGTCAGTATTATTAACTTCGTCTAAATGGATAACGCATGCAGAAAGGAATTATTGGACGATAGACAATAATAATGATTACTTACATAAACATAAAATAAGCAAAAGTGATAGTCATAAAGCCTAAGCTACGGAGCACTTGAGGTTAGACAAGAAGGGACACCTTCGATGAGTAAATCTCTGCGGCACCACAATCTTGCATCATTCTCATCCCTTGCTCTTGGACAATACAATTAATACAATAAAAGCTAAAACGTTTTTTTTCCTAATTTTGGTCTTGCTACATCTTTAGTTCTTTTTTTCTCCCATATATAAATGATTCAATTATTATTTTTGTACATTCACTAAATTACAAAACTTTAGGTAAGTGGTCATAGATGTTGGAGACGGTTTTATTAGAAGTATATGGTTTTGGGTTTGCGCATAGTACAACAGAATGTAGTTTATCATCTACCAGTTAGTTTATATGGGAAGAGATGGGCTAAACACAATATTTAAGATGTGCAGTAGATTATGGAGAATACAATTGGCTTTCACAAGCTTATATATTTACGACCATGCTATACCCATTAATTATTGCGATGAAGTACATTGTCAACTTCCGCTTAAAATACATGTGTGTTTTTTTCACAAACATGTAATAATATCCTGAGTGCATGTTCTATTTATATGAATGACATTGTATACTTTTAAAAGCATCTCTAACAAACCATAAAACCCTCAAATTTATGGTTGTTGACTCTCTAAAAACCTTTAAATCCTTAAATTTAGAGGATCTAAACAGTGAAACCTCAAAATACTATTTACTATTACAATAAGTAACAATTAACAAGTAGAGTTATTTACCAAAAAGGCATTTCACTCATACAAAGTTAACCAAACATAAGTATAAGCAATGGCTTGCGCCCACTAATCTGATATTTGTTTTGTCAACAAACGGACAACCAAATATGGCTATTGATGTTTTGGACGGTTAGGTTTTACGTAAAAATATATACCCGCACTAGATTTTAATTAAATTAATTTCCGGATTAAATATTCTTGGCATCTTTGTTAACGCAATTAGTGGGGGGGGGGGGGGGGGGGGGGGGGGGGGGGGGGGTTATAGTTTTACCTTTGGATCCTGCCTTTATCCCCACATAAAAGTCGGTCATTGTTCATATCTTTAAATAATATATCACGTACGGATAATAAATATTTGTAGGCACTACCGAATTATTTGCATTTCTATTGTTTTGATAGGCCTACTTCAAAGTTCATAAGGTTTGCCTTTCTTTTGACTTCAACAATGTTTTGCCAATTCATGATATTTTCTTAATTCTGGAAAAGTTGAACAACTAACAAAAGTGTAATCTCGCAATTTCCGGCCTGTAAGCTTATTTATTTGGGCCAGATATGGGCTTTATGCTAAGGTAACTTTCTTAGTCCGGTTACCACCTCCAATAATTCAGTTAACCGTTACTTCCCGTTAGATTATGACATCTTCACCGAACCAATAGTGGGACCACACGTGTCGTCAACTCAGCCACGAACTTGAAAAAAAAATCTATTCATTTCTCTTAAGAGAAAAAAAGAACCGAGAAACTGAGAAGAAGAAGAAGAGGTGGAGACAAGAAAAAAAAAATCTAACTCGTCATGAACGCGAGAGCTCTTCTCTACTCTCCGAACCTCCACCCTCTCTACACTTCAAATCGTCCACCTGAGACCTCTCCTCGCAACCGCCGGACTCTAAAACCTGATCCAAAGTCGTTACGGATATGGATTCACCAGCGGAACAGGTCCAGCGTTTTCCGGGTGCTAGTTCGGAGCTCCGACAAGAGAGAGAGCAGTAACTCGTCGTATGCAGAGACTATAAAAGAAGGTCGAGAGATAGTGAACGGAAACGGCGTCGTATCGGATTCGCTAAGCTCCGTTCCATGGTGGGAAGAGTTTCCGAAGCGGTGGGTGATTGTGCTTCTCTGTTTCTCAGCTTTTCTTCTCTGCAATATGGACAGAGTAAGTTTTCCTTCAGTGGAATTTAAAAAGGAATTTGCTAAAATTAGGATTTCTTGGAGTTGCTAATTTTGGAAAGATTATGTGTTGAGACAGGTGAACATGAGCATAGCAATACTTCCCATGTCGGCTGAGTATGGTTGGAATCCAGCAACAGTTGGGTTGATTCAGTCTTCCTTCTTCTGGGGTTACCTTCTCACTCAAGTAAGCTTTGTCCCCTTAGATTCTGGAGGCTGTAAACTATTTAGTAAAAAATGTAATAATTTTTTTTTACAAATTAAGGAACTTGTGTCTATGTAAATTTTTCTAGAAATTTTAAAAAATTGAACGCTAGAGGAAAATGTTTTATTCGGCGACCGGTCCTCCTGGTCGTCACTATTCCATAGATTCTTTTTTTTGGAGGAAACTAATATTATATGCTGTGGTTTTGGTTATGAAGATTATGGTTTCGACTCATAACCTGCTAGCAATCCAAATAAAATAGATTTTGAGCAGTTGAATCAATAAGTGTGTACTACTTGTTGATATGACAGATAGCTGGAGGGATATGGGCAGACACGGTAGGTGGCAAAATGGTTCTTGGATTCGGCGTTGTATGGTGGTCCATCGCTACAATACTTACTCCTATCGCAGCCAAACTCGGTCTCCCGTTCTTGCTCGTTGTTCGTGCTTTCATGGGAGTTGGCGAGGTTTGTTCTCAGTCTTGGATTGTGTGTGTTTGATAAAGGAGAGGAGTTAAGATCTATCTTATCTTTGGTGTCTTCAGGGTGTTGCGATGCCTGCTATGAACAATATATTGTCCAAGTGGGTGCCTGTGCAAGAGAGAAGCAGATCTCTCGCGCTTGTTTACAGCGGAATGTACCTTGGATCCGTCACCGGTTTAGCCTTTTCGCCTTTCTTGATTCATCAGTTTGGTTGGCCTTCAGTGTTTTACTCTTTTGGGTCGCTTGGAACTGTGTGGTTGACTCTCTGGCTAACTAAGGTTACACTTCTCTACTGCTCTTTAACTATTTTCTGGATCCAAATGTAATGTGTTTTGTTACTAACTATAGGCAGAGAGTTCACCAATTGAAGATCTATCGTTGCTCCCTGAAGAAAGGAAGTTGATTGCAGACAACTGTGCCAGCAAAGAGCCGGTGAAGTCGATCCCGTGGAGGTTGATATTGTCGAAACCGCCGGTTTGGGCTCTTATTGGTTGCCATTTTTGTCACAACTGGGGAACGTTCATTCTCTTGACCTGGATGCCAACTTATTACCATCAAGTCAGTTCTATTACTGCTTTTTTTATTATTATTAATGTTTTTGTCTTTTGTGATTATTGATCTCATGGACATGGTGAGAGGCAGGTGTTGAAGTTCAACCTAATGGAATCAGGACTTCTCTCAGTATTTCCATGGCTGACAATGGCGATTTCTGCAAATGCTGGAGGATGGATCGCTGATACACTCGTTAGCCGAGGTTTCTCCGTTACGAATGTCCGCAAGGTACCTGTGTGTGTATCCTGGATTCTTCAGTCCTTTTCAAATGCAAATCTAGTTAAAGGAACTCTTTGATTTTATGATGGATTCACAGATAATGCAAACAATTGGGTTTCTTGGACCAGCGTTCTTTCTAACACAGCTAAAACACATTGATTCTCCTGCAATGGCTGTTTTGTGCATGGCTTGTAGCCAAGGGACTGATGCCTTCTCCCAGTCTGGTTTGTACTCTAACCATCAAGACATTGCCCCAAGATACTCTGTAAGTGTAATCAATCACTCTTTTTAAGTCTTAACCAACCGTGTCAGGGATGTTGATGTTGCTGTTGTTGTGGTTAGGGAGTGTTACTTGGTTTGTCTAACACAGCTGGAGTACTTGCCGGAGTTCTTGGCACAGCCGCCACTGGTCACATCTTACAACACGGTTGGGAACACTTCTTGATTTCTTACAAAGCTTTGTTAAATATTTTAAAAAATTCTTACCAATGAACGAAACTAAGAATGACATTGAATACCTCAGGTTCTTGGGATGACGTTTTCACGATTTCGGTCGGTCTTTACCTTGTCGGGACTGTCGTTTGGAACCTATTTTCAACCGGAGAGAAGATCATTGATTGAGCCATTCCGAGAATAGTGACAAACTAGCGAATAGTTCAGCTCCAAGACCTTCTTCAGGTGGCCAGGCTCTAAATATACACATATTACAAGTCTGAGAGCTTGCCGGAATATCCTTTTTTTTGCCGGAAAATTCTTCAGGAAATTTCTACTTGTCAATTTAGGCCAAACGCACATGAATAATACTTTATGTAGATTAAACAAGATATACAGATGATTTTTTTTTGTACATAAACGAAGCTCACACTTTCCAAGCTTCCCAAGATCACTTACATTACATAGTTCTCTCTATATAGATTTTAGTATATATAAACATTACATGATATTCCTTAGGCAAAGAGTGACTGAGGAATAGAGTCTTCGAGATTATGGGCGTAACTAAAAGCTTAAGATGTACGGCAACTGGCGGAACTTGATCTTGTGAACGAGGTCGAGGAGTTTATGAACTGTATGCAGTCTTCTATAGCCTCTGATCTACAGGTATCATTAGCCACAGAGATGACGGAAGGCTGAGATCTACCGGTGGAAGAAGCCTTCAACGGTGGAGATCTCTTCTTCTTATTCTTCCTCATCACCACTAGACGTAACCCTTTGACGAATTTACAGCTGAGATGCTTGATCAGTTTTGCTGCCGTGACTTCTGTTTTCCTCGGCAGCCTCAAGCCACAGCTCGTTGTGCGTCCCGGGTTCTTATAATAAGGTCCCTTGGCTGAGGATTGCTTACCAGAAGTTACTGGTTTAGTGTTTGCATTGCACCGTTTTGTTCCTGTAGCCGACATGTTTCTAGGGAGTAAGAGCAGTTTACGAGAATAGAGTTGAGAGTATGGGATTTATATATACAAAGGGATTGATGCTGAATACAGTTGCCTAATAGAGTTGAGATAGAGACCAGACTGAGAGGCCATGATTATTAATAATGTATTAATAACGACATGATTACACTTAAGCTATGATTACTGAAGAGCTAAAATCAAGTACAAATAAATTAAACAAAGTAGGTGAGTTCAATTTCAAACTTGTGAAAAGATACTTTATGTGGGAAAGAATTGTAATAACTAACATATAGAAAGATATCAAAAACTCTTAACGCTGAAAATTAGGAAAACAAAGCAAAAGAACAGGAAAACAAAGCAAAAGAACAAGACTTTGTCTAGTTTTTTCTACATTTCCACTATGGAAAGTAAGTATACAGTGGTCCACTACAACCATTTGTTTAAGCGAAAGAAAAGTTCTAATAAACAACCTTTCGGTATGGTTCCCCTCTGATCATCACTCAGGTGTGTGCATAGAAAGAAATGTGTACAAGTTCTTTTGACTCTCGGAAAGGACAACATAAACTCACCTTTATAGATCGCAGATACCTTTCTTGAACCAGAGGCTAATAAAACGAGGTCAATGGTGAGTACACGAATATCAGAAAGCAAATAGTAACCAAGTCAGTGCTATGGCTTAAACTAATCACCATCATAATCTGTTGGGAGCAGTGATAGGTTCTTTACATATGAGAACATTCAATTAGGAGCAGAAAAATAATCTATGCATGACTGGCCCAATCTTAGATGCGAATAGCAGCAGATAATCTATATCTATGGCTTATTTCAAAATGCAAATATGGACAGAAGGTATACAAGATTTACTCTATTAAGTAAGATCGATGTTTCATAATGCAAACATCGATATCTTACTTTGGAACATAAAAGATCTATTAGAGTTTGATAACTCACAAGTCACAAGTATTCAACTTTATCGGGACTAACTTCCCGAGTGGGAAGAAGATTTAACTGAGTGGAAACGTGAAATGCATGTTAAATGTACTTATAATGGAGTTCAACTATCCGAAACAGAATTTCCACGAAACTGGTTAACGGATGGTATTCAGATAAAAATCCTATTTCCGTTTTATCTTAAACCTTGGCATAAATATAAATTACTACAACGACCTATGTACATTTTCACACTTGATGAGTATATGATGATTATACAAAAGAGAAGCAAAGAAACGAAACAACTCACGTTCTTGATCTTCAAGCATTGTTCACTAGCAAAACCTCGGAACCTAAACTCAGATTCTGATCCAAGAACCCCCTAACTTCATCTTCCCCTTTAAACGGCCTTGGCACAACGAGATCACTATCCAAGTTATACCAGACTCCATCGATCTTCCTCATCACAACCCAATGCCTGCTTCTCCAAAGCCCACCATACCGTTTCACAGGAACATTCAGCACAACACCCATTAGGTTATCTGCACCAAGATCGATCGAAGAAGCTCCATGGCGCTTATCATGCCAAGCAACACTCTTGCCTTTCCCTTCCAGAGCTGCGATCATCACGTTCACGTCGTAGTTCCCTGTGAGCGTGTTGTGGTGAGGCTTGAGGAGGAAGGAGAGAGGCGTCGTCCACGTTTCTTTGTTCGGGTCATCGGCCACGAGGCTCTCCGCGATTGAGTTCAAGCTTTCCCGTGTGAATGCGTTCTTGTCCTACACTCAAAATCAAAATCAGATCTCAAATCTCACATTATCATCATCGGTGATTTGATACTGAGAAGGAGAGATCGGATCACCTGAAATAGATTGTTGAGGGAGTGCAGGAGGCAAAATTGAAGTCTTTGTCGCTCGTGATAGATCTGAGATTCGCTTCCCTCCATCTCTCCGGCGGAGAAAATAGGCTTTTATCTTGAGAAACTAAGACGTCACGCCGGTAAAGCTCGACTCTCAGTTTCCAGATGATGAAGAGTGAAGACGAATAGACGATAGAATTGAACTGTGTGCCGTTTGTGGTTAACTTTAGTATATAACGTACAAGACGTTTTTCTTCGCTGGTCACTAGTAAATAAAGAACAGCAGAGCGTCCCCGGTTTGCTTAACAAAACACTGTGCCGTCTCGTCCTTTTATTGGCTTTATCTATATTTGTCTGCCGCTCTGATTTTCTAGTTTCTAGGCCTCATATTCTGTGATCTGACTAGTTGCAAATCCCGCTATAATGTAAACTAGGTTAAGATCCACGCCTTGCACGTAATGAACATTATATATATAAATTATTTTATATTATATGTTTATAACATTTTATGAAATAAAAAATATATATTGAATAAAAAAATCATTATCTACTACATATATAATTAAATTGGTGCGAACATTTAAATAAATTTTATAAATCGAAAAAATATTTTTTCTATTTGATATGATATATAATTAAATTTAAATGATAGTAACATATATGGTATATTTTAATATTAATATTTATTAGATGATGCTTTTTGCTCATATTTTTTTTATTATTTGTATTTGTTATAGCAAAAAGTCTAAATTAGTGATAACAAAATTTTCACTGTAGAATTAATGGTTTAAGTAATTTATAATATTTAAAAAAATTAAGTTGTCAATATTTTTTTAAAATTTTTATCAAAAAAATGTTCAAAGTAAATTTCAAAATTAAGATATTTATGTATTTTTATATGGCATATAGTTTAATTTAAAATGATATATATATTTATATATCTTTTATTTTTGATACTTATTAAATGAGACTTTCAACTTATATTATTTTTAATTATTTGTATCATGCCATAACAAAAGTTTTAAATCATAGATCACAAAATTTGAATGTGAGACTTTTAACAATTTTAGTAATTTATACTCGTCTTTAAAAATTCAAAATATAATATATAAATAATTTTTTTAATTTTTATTATATGATTACTATGATTGCTTAATTTATTTTAATAGCTTAAAATTAAACAAATATAATTATAATACACACTTATTTTTATCAAATCTTTATTATTTAAAATCATTAATTGTCATATATACTTTAGCAACATTAGGAAATTCCGTAATCTTATTTAAGGAAATAATGAAGCACATTAATAATGTATTTATTGTGGTTTAATAAAAAGCTTATTATATATTTAGATGGACCAATCTATTTCTCTAAGGATTCTAAGAATCATTCTAGTGATGACATGTGGCTACAAAAAAATGTTGCAATGCTTCTCAAATAATATATAGGGGATACTTACAGTTGGGTCCAAACTATAACATTCTTGGGTCCCGTTCTATATTGTAAATACTTTTTTATTTACCAACAATAATAGTCAGAAACCTAACACAACCTGTTGGTATATAGTCTACATAACGAATATATAAAGATTCCGTACACAAGTATTGCATGCTGTCCCTTCTCCACATTATGTAATAAATGTTCAAATGACATATCCCAATGGTTTTATTTACTTCTTTAGCAGAAACATTAACCACATGTTAAAGGAAAGGCTGTCACATTATGTAGAAAATGTTCAAATGACATATCCCAATGGTTTTATTTACTTCTTTAGCAGAAACATTAACCACATGTTAAAGGAAAGGCGCGTAAGAGACCAATTCCAAATTCTCAACGAGGGAGGAGTCGGCAAGTATCTAGGTTTAGCGGAGCACTTTGGTCAGAAAAAACGAGACATTTTCGCGGCACTGGTGGATCGCATACGACAGCGCTCACATAGTTGGACAACGAGATTTCTCTCCGGAGCGGAGAAGTTGCTGCTATTCAAATCAGTCCTAGCAGCTATGCCGACTTACGCCATGTCTTGTTTCAAACTTCCCATGTCCTTGTGCAAACAAATCCAATCTATCCTTACTAGGTTTTGGTGGGATGTTTCCCCTAGTGTAAAAAAGATGAGTTGGATTTCGTGGGAAAAACTCGCAAAACCGAAGAACGCTAGCGGGTTAGGGTTCCGTGAAATTGCCCAATTCAATGATGCAATGCTTGCGAAACTGTCTTGGCGAATCCTCAAGGAGCCTTCTTCCCTACTGGCAAAAATCGTTCTGGGCAAGTATTGCAATAACTCTTCTTTCTTGGATGCGAAGGTTCCAGCAAGTGCCTCCCATGGCTGGAAAGGTATCTTGGTGGGGCGTGATTTGCTCGTTAAGGGACTAGGCTGGGCAACAGGGTCAGGCAATGAAGTGGAGATATGGAATGAACCATGGCTATCAACTGCTGAACCAATGTGTATCATGGGACCACCCACTGAAGTAAATCGAAACTGGCGGGTTAACAAACTGATGAAACCATCGTCTACAGACTGGGACCTTGATCTTATTAGAAGTAATCTCCCCCATATGAGGAGACAATCCGGAGACTGATTCCCAGTACCCTTGGAATGCAAGATGAGCGAGTATGGCTTCCCAATGCCTGGGCGTGTACTCCACGAAATCGGGCTATGCCATTGCCAAACTCTTCAACGGAGATCAATCTGACCTAGCCTTCAATTGGAACAAGTGTATTTGGCAGATAGAAGCATCACCAAAGATTAAACATTTCCTTTGGAAGTCCAACAACAAAGCGCTCCCTGTGGGTTCAGTCTTGGTACACAAAGGAATTGATGCTGTCTCTACTTGCAAACGATGTGGCGAGTTTGAAACGGAACTTCATGTGTTATTACACTGTCCTTTTGCTGGCCAGGTGTGGGATCTACTCCCGTGCATCAATAAGCCGAACCCACAAGGAATCTCATCTGTCTCAGAACTACTTGATCGGTGCCGGAAGATGATATCTCTTCCCCCTCTCGGCCTTGGAAGCACGCCACTATATCCCTGGATCCTATGGATTGTGTGGACCAATAGGAACAAACTCCTTTTTGAAAACAGATTTTTTACTGAGAAAGACTCTGTTCTTAAAACTATTCAAGATGCAAGATCTTGAAGAGCTGCTCAGACGATGGTCGCAAAGCCTCATGTACCACATTATGTGGTTTCATCTAACATTACACAAGCTGTGAATTCTTATACTTGGTCTTCATTCTCAGATGCAGCTTGGGATTCTTCAACAGGCAACTGCAGCCTCGGATGGCAACTCCGAGACACTGAAGGAACCTGTGCGGAGTCTTCTTCATCTCACCGGCGCTTTGTCACCTCGGCCCTTGTAGCTGAGGCATTTGCGGTAAAAGCTGTGGTTAACGCTGCAGTCTCGTCACATGTCAGCAGTCTCGATGTTTACTCTGACTCAAAAGCTCTTATCCTGCTTCTGAACTCACAAGGACAAGATGTGGCTTTGAAAGGCATCCTACATGACATCCATCTGTTGGCTCAGTCTTTCACCTCTATCTCTTTTAAGTTTATTCCGCGTTTAGCAAATGCTCATGCTGATTCATTAGCTAAATCAGCCTTGTACTACCTACGATCAAACCCTCTTGGGGATGAGTAACTGTGTTTCAATATAAGTTTAATTTGATCAAAAAAAAGTAATCCGATTAGTTACAAATCACACTTATGTTGCAAGAAAAGGCTCACAAGCCTCCAAATTATATCTTTCAGTCATGTTCTATATTGAGAATACCTTTTTATCAAGGATATTAGTCAGAAACCTTATGGTGGTATATAGCATGGCTAGCAGCACGTGCAAGTGGAGCAGTCAAACAAGATCTCAAATAGAAAAATAAAAAAAATTAAGAATTATTAAATTACATAGTCAGTTATGGTTAGAAACTTTAAAATTTTAGATATAATGCCAAATTTTGAACTTATAATTAAAAAAAAAACAAACGAAGTTATTAATATTTAAAATTACTTGATAAAATTGTCAAATATACAATTAATAATTTTTTAAACATGGTCTAAAATTAATTTGAGACGGTCCTGGTATATAGTCTACATGAAGAATATAAGACATCCGCACACGAGTACTGCATGCTAGTTTGGGCATTCTTCACATTGAATCCATGAGATAGTGAAAGTAATGAAAATATTCATTACCTCAAAATATTGCAGATACAGTGATACAGTAGATAGAAAATGTTCATATGACATATTGACATATCCAATGGTTCATTTACTTCTTTACAGAAACATATCCATATGTAAAACCAAAGACAGTCATATACAGCAGCTGGTAGGTGAGGCTTTGGCGATCTCCTAGAAAAGCAAAATGAAAAATAATAGAAAAGGTAACCTACTCCTCATGACGCCAAAAGTTTCTTGTGGCATTTTGTATGTTCGTTTTACTAATTTTCTGCTGCAATATAACATAAATTTTTTACTTATTGATACGGAACACCCTTTTTCAAATTTATGTTACGAAGGAGCAGAGGAAGTGGATTCATGTTCATGAAAGTGAGGACATTAAGAACATTGCTGCCCGACATCTGCTTGTTCTGATCGAGCAAGAAACTGAATGAATCTGTGAGGACAAAGCCTCAAGGAGATAGTAAGAAACTGAATGAATTTAGCAAACATGATGATCATAAAGAGGAGCCATATGGTTTGTCTTGTGGAGTTGGAAAACAATTTCACAGACCAGAATGATTTTGGCTTATTTCCCAAAGGTGCAAAAACTTTTACCAATCTGAATGATATTTTGATTGAACCATTCTTTAGTGTTAGTGACTTAGTGTATCAGTTGCTTCAGAATTTTTTTTTATGGATATAAGTCAATTAAGCTGAAACTCTTAGCTCGTGAGAATCAAACTGCGGGGAAACCGTGGACCAAGACTCAGAAGATCGGCAACAGCAGAAGCTTCTTCTCCTATAGAAAAGAAAAAAAGAAAACTGCACACTCCCTGCGCAGGCATTACCCTGTTCAGGTTCAAAGGGACTTTCTCAGCCTGTTGCCAGGCTACCCCGCGTTTTAGCAGGCTAGCCTGGTTCAAGCACCCCTGGTGCTTTTCATGTCAATTCACCATCCAAATCACATATAAAAGTATTTAAAACATCAACTCAGTTTTTATTTTATTTTTATTACTGACTCTGACTCAAAGGAACAAACAGAAACATAAACCATAGATAGTTCTAAAGTTTAACAGACAGAGAGACTACTAAAGCTTACCAACATTTTGTGCCTTATTCAGGTATAGTCTAACAGGCACCAAGACTTGCGTAAGCGAGGTCTTGTTTCCACCCTTTCCCTGAGGAACCATAAGCAAAAGAAAGATGACAACAGGCAGAGAACACATTTTTGACCATATAAGAGTAACGAACATGTTTGTAAAGCGACGACCACTGAGAAAACTGACCTTTTTACTTCTGATTAGCCTTGACATAGCTCTCTGGCAAGTAGATTTCACCACCAACTTCACCGTGCTGCTCTCCGCTGATGGTTTTCTTTGCAACATTGAACTCTTGACTCATAGCCTCCATCCCTTTTCTGAGAGCTTCCTCAGCAGTGCCATAACCATTCTCCTCTGCATACTTCCTGATGTCTTCAGTTATCTTCATGGAGCAGAATTTTGGTCCACACATGGAGCAGAAGTGTGCAACCTTGGCTCCATCAGCCGGAAGTGTCTCATCATGGAAGGACATAGCGGTCATAGGGTCCAAGGACAAAGCAAACTGATCCATCCACCTAAACTCAAACCGCGCCTTGCTCAGCGCATCGTCCCACGCCTGTGCATGTGGATGCTGCTTGGCTAGATCAGCTGCATGTGCGGCTATCTTGTAAGCTATAACCCCAGCCTTCACATCGTCTCTGTTTGGTAACCCGAGATGCTCTTTAGGTGTTACATAGCAAAGAAGAGCTGTGCCCAAGGCTCCAATATTGGCAGCTCCAATGGCAGAGGTGATGTGATCATATCCAGGAGCTATATCAGTAGTCAATGGACCAAGTGTGTAGAATGGTGCCTCGTTACACCATTCAAGCTGCTTCTGCATATTCTCTGGAATCTTGTTCATTGGCACATGCCCTGGCCCTTCATTCATCACCTTGAAATATAAAAAAATTCAACTAGTATAGAGCCGGTTCTAAGATTTCGGGGTCTATAAACAAAACAAAAAAATTCCATAATTTAAGGGTCTATCTCTATATAAAAAATCTTTAAAAATTTTGGAGGCCAAAGCCAATGTTTCACTAGGCTGTACCAAGATCCGGCCCAGGATGTATGCAACTAAAATGAAGATTAGTGAATTATATTAAGGTGTACCTGCACATCTTTCTCCCATGCTCGGCGAGTTAGTTCACCTTGAGTAAGAAGCTCAGCAAACTGAGCAGTGTCATTAGCATCATAGATGGATCCAGGTCTAAGACCATCACCTATCGAAAGAGCCACATCATACTGGTTACAGATGTCTAGAATATCATCCCAGTGCTCATAGGCAAAGTTCTCCTTGTGGTAAGCCAAGCACCACTTAGCATGGATGGATCCTCCACGAGAAACGATTCCAGTCATACGCTTAGCTGTTAAAGGAATGTAACGCAGCAGAACACCAGCGTGGATAGTGAAGTAGTCCACACCTTGCTCGGCTTGTTCAATAAGAGTCTCTCTGAACACTTCCCAGGTAAGATTCTCAGCAATACCATCCACTTTCTCTAGGGCCTGGTAAATGGGGACGGTGCCGACAGGAACAGCTGAGTTCCTTAGGATCCACTCGCGCGTCTCGTGGATGTGACGACCAGTTGAGAGGTCCATGATCGTGTCAGCTCCCCACATGGTCGCCCACTGAACCTTGTAGACTTCTTCTTCTATGGAGCTCGCAACAGCTGAGTTTCCGATATTGGCATTGACCTTGACCAAGAACTTTCTACCGACAATCATCGGTTCAAGCTCCAGATGCTTCTTGTTGGAAGGGATGATGGCTCTCCCACGCGCAACTTCTGATCTCACAAACTCAGGGTCGAGCTTCTCCCTGGTAGCGCAGTAGAGCATCTCCTCGGTTATGATTCCTTGCTTTGCGTAGTACATTTGGGTGTACCTTGGTGTTCCTAGCTTCTCGCGACGATCAATCCACTCCTTCCTTAGCTTAGCAAGCCCTGTGTTTGACAAGTTTTGATTTGTTTATTGTGATAGCACATAGAAAGTGTGAATAAACACAAGCTTTGAATGAGAGCATACCAGCGTGTGGGTTAACATTTTGAGGACCACTAGTGTCGTAGTTATCAAAAGCTGGCTCACCACCAGACAGATGCACACGTCTGAAAGGAACTTTGAGAACATGACCAGATACCTCATGAACAACCTCACTGAAACAATCAAAAACCAAACCAATGATTTCAACTGATGACTTCAGGACCGGTTCTTGACAAAGTCAAATAAAACATTCTTCTACAGTCCGCAAAACTTTTGAAAAATATTACAAAAAACATATGACCCCAGTTTATTAAAAAACTTTTATTAAAATCTTTCATAAACCCCTAAATCTCACGGCCGGCCATGGATGACTTGGAATGAAAAATTGTGAATTGAGTTGATATACGTACATGTGTTCTTTAGTGCTCTTAGGGAAGCATTCCTCGAACGATGGGATTGGCTGAAAATCAGGAGAAGAAGGGTCGATGGTGTGTTTTCTCTGCTTGGCTCTCTCTGAGTTAGTGGTTGGTGGATCAAACGTCAACGTGGCTCTTGTGGTTGTTGTGTCTTTCTTGAACCGAACGGCAGCAGCTTGGACAACAACATCGAATCCAGGTAGTAAGGAAGAGTTTGGAAGTTTGGGCCAGGCGGAGTGGTTCTTGTTGTTGTTGTTGCATACGACAGACATCAAAGTACTACTGTGTACGGAAGACATGTCTGCAAGATATATTAAAGTGGTTATGGATGCGACACACCAAGTTCTAAGAATACATGCATCAAAACATAAACAACTGATGGACTTTTGTGCACATATCAAGAGTGGATCAAAGAAGGAAAAAAAGAGGACATGAACCTGGAAGATGGAGCTGTGGATCTGATGAATGAAGAGGATGAAACTCGTTGGAACTCAATCTCACTGGAACCACACACTACACTCTGATAACAAAAAAAAGAAAGAGAAATGGTTGTGGTCCTTTTAAAAGGAGTAGAAAGGATACTATTGGTGTGATAGATATTTTGTCACTCCTGAATCCAAATGCATCCAATAAGTTTGCTTACGTGTCGCCTGTTTCCCAGATATTTTTTGTCAGCGTCCTTTCTGATAAGAATCGTAAGGAGGAGGAGACTTGTTATTAATACAAGGCCCTTAATTGGTTTTATTTTATTTTCTTCGTTGAATAACATCCGTTGGTTCCCTAGGTAAATTTTGTAATTTTCATTGTTTAAAAAGTGAGTTTTGTTTAAAACTCACTCATTTATACAAGATAAATGTTATGAGAAATATTATTTTAAATATTTATTTTTTACATTTTTATATTTCAAAATACATATTTCTGTTGACTTCTTCTTTCAATAATTTATTTTAGTTTTAAAACTGTGGAAAATATATAATCACATAAAATAATATATTTGGAATCAGATTTTAATATATTTTTAATCTATGAAAATATATAATTACATAAAATAATATATTTATACTCAAAATTTAATATACCTTTCAATATGTGTGAAAGTATGAAATAATATATTTTTTGAAAGAAAAAGAGAATATTTCTTTTGGAATAAATGTTGAGTTATCTTAATACTCATTTTGTTTCAATTTAACTGTCGTTTCGGGTTTGTGCACACAAATTAAGGAAAAAATTAATTTTGTATATTTATTATATAAAAACACAATTACTTATACATTTATGTCACCTAATCATATTTCAACCGATAGAAAAATAAATTGTTAAATAAAATTAATAAATTTTACAATAAAAATCGAAAACAACATTTATTTTGTAACGAAAAAATATTCTACAACGACATTTAATATGAATCGGAAGGAGTATAATATAATATTAAATCATTTTTATGAATATCAAATCTTATAATAATTTTTAGTCCCTTTTCGATAAAATTAATTTTATATTATATGTTTCCAACATTCAACGCATCATTATATACTGTTTATAAATATTGTTTTATATGGAGAGTTGTATAAATATTTTTAATCCCTTTTCGATAACTATTTTTTTATATGAAATACTTGAATAAGGCATTAATCTTTTTGTTTTACCATAGTTGGAAATGCAAAGTAAAATTTACAAAATTCGTAAGAATTTCAGTTATCCAATAACTATAAAGTATTAGAGTAATGGTTATTTTCAAAGGATTTTTGATGGAGCACTATCACTAAATTTCAGTGTTTTAAAATCTGCATGGAATCAATGTTTAGATCGATTTAAACTATGAATCAGAAACATATCCAAGTTAAAAGAATACAAATATTTGAAATTTATTGTCAAATATCAATTTTGGTAATTATTTTTGTCTTTTAAATTATACAAATAAATCTTAACTCACAATTTATAAATATTTAAAGTCCAACTATTAATTTTATATTTGAAATCAAATACTAATTTTATATTTATTTTCACTTAAACCGTACTTAAATTTTATTTTATCATTATTAAAAACTTTGATAACTAAATTTAATTATGATTGTAAATTTATCAAAGATAACTGATAAAACATTTAGATTTAGCTATCTTTTTATTCTGTGATTAAACTCAATTGAATTTGGTTGAACCCGATTAAATCCAAGCAAACCATATTACTTCATGGTCTGAAAAATTCTGGTTTCAGATTCAGTTTACAAAACATTGCTAAATTCTGTTGAAAATTAATGCAAATTCTATACTACCATTTGATATCCATTAAAAATCATGATGAGAAAGATGATTTACCAAAATTCTAAATGGATATTTAGTGGATAACGAATTTAGAGTATTTTTTTTTTTTGTAAAAAAACGAATTTAGAGTATTTAGGGCATGTATATTTAGCTAATTGACTCTTCTTATTCGATATGAATCTGTATGTGTTGGTGATAAAAAAAAAGCTCTTCTTATTCGTTTTTCAGCATGGGTTTGTTATAAATTCCGTTGTTACCCGATTACCATCAACAGTTGTCATTTTCTCACATAACTTTCTTTATCCGTCTCATCATGTAAAGAAGTTTTCTACGGATGAATACTCTTCATAATCATAGACTAAATTCAACCACTATTCTATCAACACCCGAACACATCTAATCTTCCACGAGATTATCCATACAGTGATACAGAGAATCCAGAATTCCAAATATTTCCTAATATAAACGTTGTTAACTTATCAGAAATTGAATTACGAAAATTACCTGCGAAACTACTAACAGAAGAATTTTATTCTTGAAGAGAAAGATAATCTTACAAGTAACAACCATTGACTCGTTTATATTTGTATATTTAGATGAAGAAAAAATAATAGTATCGTAATCTATATCCATCCAACTGTATTCACAAAGAAATGATGTATTATGATCGAATTATTCATGCTAGAATTTGTCATGGGTCGGTGAACTTAAATTACACATCTAAGAGCCACATTAAAAAAAACCGGGCAATAAATACAAAAACGGAGAAAAACAAGGGTTAACCTGAAAATTAAAGTAAATAACTAAACTTCAAAACGTGTAATAAAGAAGACAAAAGAATCTTTGAAAAACATGCATACAACTAACTCAGTCGTTCATTACCACAGCTTTGTGTCTTCCCCGCACGATCCGATCCGATCCGATCCGTACATAAACATTCCCTCCATAACCCAAGTTACTAAAAAAAAAAAAAGAAACAGAGCAAGTTTCTAAATCTACAAAAAAGACCCCCTCCTTTTTTGACTGGTCATCGTTTCAAAGGTAAAGCTTGACGACCTCTCTTCTTCTTTCTTTCTTTCTCTTCATCAAGATTTTGGATTAATGATTCTGAGTTTCAGGGATTTTACTTGAAGAAGAAGAAGAAGCCATGGGTATTGATGCTAAAGATGTCTGCGTTATCGTCTGGAAAGTGATCAGATTTTCAACGAACACAACGTGCAGATACGTCAAGAGATACCCAGTTGCTTCTTGTGTTTCTGCGTTTGTGATCTTCTTGTACACTTTCCTTCCTTGGATCTTCTATTTCATCCTCTGTTCTTCTCCGTTCATAGCTTGTGCTTCGTTCTATCTTCGGAATCATCTGAATGGTGAGGAGGAGCAGAGGAGAGATCGTGGGTCGAGGGAGGGGAGAACAGAGAAGGCTGAGTTAAAGCACCAAAGAAGTGTTCGACGAAACGCGAGAAGGGAAGTGGAAGAGGTCGGGAAAGATTGGGACTCGTCTCAAGCTAGCGAGGACGAGAGAGGGAAAGTTATTCTCACAACTCTCTACGGAGAATTACCACCGGAGACTATCACTCCAGATCTGGAGAGTTTCAAGAGAGACACGAAGTTGCTTGGACCGGAAGAAAGCTTCGTTGAGTCTAACCTCGACAACGAAGACTATGTCGTTGTACAAGATCCTTTGGAGAGGGTTTGTGATGGTGAAACTGAACTAGAATGCTCATCATCATCATCATCAGAAGAGAAGAAGAAGAAGAAGAAGAAGAAGAAGAAGAGAAAGAAACAAACACGGTCATAGTAGCGTGGACAGAGGATGACCAGAAGAACCTAATGGATCTAGGAACATCCGATATCGAAAGAAACAAGAGGTTAGAGAACTTGATGACAAGAAGACGGTCAAGGAGATTGTTCCTACTTGCAGCTGAGAGAAGCCTGATGGATATGGAAGTTCCTAGGATCTGCATAGGTCGAAACTACTATGGTTTGGATAGAGACAACTACGAAGCGGATGGAGTTCTCATGCCAGGATCTGCACCTTCCGTTATGTTACCGAGAAGAAACCCATTTGACCTTCCTTATGACCCACAGGAAGAGAAGCCGAACCTTACAGGAGATAGTTTCCAGCAAGAGTTTGCAGATGCTAACCCTAAAGACATCTTCTTTTCTCGCCATGAGAGCTTCCACCACAGAATCTTCCCTTCAGAGTCTCAAAATGATTATAATCTAGAGTCATTGTGGAGAAAAACACTTGATGGTAGGCCTAAGCCACTGCAAGGTATATGCTCTTTCTTTTCGATTCTGGAAGTGACTTAAATTTCGGTGCACCAGTAAAAGCCTCATTCGTTTGGTCAATAGATTTTTGTTATTTTTTGTCTTTTGCTTTCTTGAGTTTAGTTTGGGGGTTTTCTCAACATATAATAATACAGATAAGGAGTCAAGACTGACTCTAAGACTCTAAGAGCTGTAGGCGATTTAGTAAAGATTTAAAATAAATTTCTTTTTTTTTTAAATTTGGCAGCTTATGTTTATGTAATTTTCTTCAAAAAGAATTGGGGATAGAAGCAAATGTTTCGTTCGGCTTTGCTTAGGACCGACCCTGTAAGGAGTACTAGTTTTGTTATTGTAAATGCAGATGAAGATAATGATTTTGGACTAAGGCTTCTTTAATTCATAGAGACTTTTCTTGATGATTTAGGTAGCAACGATCAACTTCCTCTAATGAAAGAAAGTGATGTGGAGGCAGGGGAGGTACGGATAGAGACTGATTCGATCAGAAACGATGATAGTGACTCGAACACAACGTTTTCTCCGAGAGAAAGAGAGAAAGATTTCAATGTTTCAGACCAGTCAGATGCTTCTGAAACTTTCTGCAAACGAAATGAAGATCGTGTTGGAAAATCTCTAGCGGGTTTAGTACCAAGAAGCGGCGGTTCGAGTTCAAGGGCGAACGCGAGGCAAAGATACATGGAGCATTTTGGTTACAGCATAAAGAGAAATCATGTGTCAACACATTCCGTTGACTCTGATCTTCAAGTTGAGGTGTCTGAACTCGGATCACCTCCAAGTTCAGTTGATGGGAATGACTCCTCCTCTGATGAAGAGAGATCTTTGTTTGGTTATGAATCTGAGATTGGTAAGGAAATGGGTTTTTATGGTGAGGAAAGTGGAATGTTACCTATGGGAAAACTTGATCAAGAAGTAAATGAAACAAAGTATTTAGCTTCTCCAGAAATTGAAGAATCAGGAAAGTTGGAGCCTATGGTCAGTTCATGTTTTTGTTTCCATTCATGCAAATGGTTATGTTTTCTTTTATAAACAAATATTAAGACACTGAACATAATCTTTGCAACTTTTTCTCAGGATTTGAAGAAACTTCCGGGAAACTCAGCTGATGAGATAAAGACGAGTTATGACTCTGATGAGCCTGAACCATCCGAGAGGACTTATCAAGAATCTGAAGAGCCAAGTGTTAGAAATGACCAAGAAGTGATGCAACAACTACCAGAAGCTGAAGCTTCTGATGTAAATCATCATGGAAACCCTGAAGATTCTGCTGCTTTTCCAACATCAGTATTAGAAGACATGTTGCCTTTAAGTCATACTCATTCGGAGGATCTTGATCATACATCAGATGGTCTTCTGCCGAATGTGGATGCACCCGCAGAATCATCTAGTAATCAATCAAATGTAAGTTTTCAGTCCGTTCTGTATTCATTCACACACATGTACTTTGTCTGACACAAGATTTTTATTCTCCATCACAGGAACAATCTGATCCAACCGGGGAAACTACAGTAGAAACCGTTTGCTTGAATGCCACGGAAACAGTTCAGGAGAAGCAAGAGGTGTGCAGTTTCCTTGTCCCTGTATTTATTTAACTAAAAAGTATATAATTATTTGTTATTACATAACACTAAACATGAACTGTCAGGGATCTGAAGAACCATTAATCAATGATGAGTCTAAATCTGCAGAAGACCGCAGATCACTGTCCACGGATGCATCAGCTGAAGAACTCAATAGCCATAACAATTAATTGATGAAATGGTTAGCGAAGACTGAACTTTGGTTTTAACTGCTACGAGGAAGAAAATCTGATTCTCTTCCTATATTCTCTAGTTTTGATGCAGAAAGTTTTATTCGCATTCTCACGGAAAAGTCAATGAAGGGAACACCAGTTTAACTTGGTTTATAGAATCAAACACCAATATAGCTGCAGAGGCCAGTTTTGCAGGTGTTAATATATGCTCTGACTATATGAGTACGAGACATGGCGAAATGATAAGATATTTGTGGATAGGAAATTTATGTTATGTTTGTGTTGCATTATCAAATGCAGACTTTTGTTTTTTAAAAAAGGTATAGCGAGAGAATGTATAGGTTTCTTGTGGGTGTGTTTTGCTTCCTTAGAGCGCACGGCAACTGAGGAGATGCTCTTATACATGTTTGTTTTGTTCGCCTATATTCTTAGATAATTTCGTGCAATAAACACTTTTCTTGGGAAATCATAAAATAAAATAAGTTATGATTTTTTTTGTTCCTTTTGTCCAAGTGACATTTTTACACTATTGAAGACAGTTTTATCCAATGAAAATTATCTACATTGCAAAGTTTTATAATGTACGCACACGGTCATATATTTACCCAAATACACACGAACAACCACATATGTTTGATAACCATGACCCAAAAAATCTAATAAGCCAAATCTAATAAGACCTTATAATCAGCTTGATTGGTGTACATCGCACACACATGAACTCCTCTTATATAAATAAAAGGAAAAAAATTTCCTAACTACACAAAGTTTACTATAATATGTTGGAAACCATCCAGTGTATGAGAATGTATCAACAAAATTTATGTTAATACATGTCATATGCACAAAATAAATAATAATATGATGGCAACATCACAATCAGATTTAATTGATTTTAAGCTAAGTTAATAGGGTCAATCTGTAATTTACTAAACTTAATAAACTTAATGATTTATTAAGTTTAATCAACTTAATTAATTTTGTTAATAAACTTAATAATTTATTAAACTTACTTAATAAACTTAATAAATTTATTAAACTTATAAAAATTAATAAATTTATTAAACTTAATAAAATTAATCATTTATTAATAAACTTAATAAACTTAATCATTATTAATAAACTTATAAATCTAGTTGGATTAGTGCTTTTCACTAACTTTTATAAATTTAGTAGGAATATTTTCAAATATTATCGACTTCCATAAAACTACGAAAATAATATTTTATTTTGATAATATGATTTTTCTATTTTGGTTTAAATTATTCAATCTTGTTTGATTTCTATCACCAAATCCGAATGAACTACTGGACAAATCCCAATATTTTTAAATATGTCTTGATAAGGGATTAATCGACTACAAAGGTAGGGACAATAAATAAGGAGCCACCTTTGTGTGTAAAAAGTGTAAATGTATAGATTGTGAAGTGAGGAATTTTTTGTTCCAGCTTCCAAGCTCAACTTCAGTGTACGCTAGAATATAAAGATACTGTGGATAAATAGTTCTAGAGAATTCTATATCGTACTAAAAGCATGCTGGGTTGTAATTGGCAGAAGAACTTCAAAACAAAAACAAAAAAAAACTTGCAGAAGAAACTAAACACATAGAAGTCTCTACTTCATACGAAAGGTTCCGAGATTATGACCAAGACTAACCTTAAAAATATGGATTAATTAAATAATTGTTTATTTATTATATTAAGAGTTGAATAAAAGATAGAATTGATGCAGATTGACTTTTAGAGGAGAGGAGAGGAGAGGAGGAAATGGAAGAAAGAATGATAATGGAGAAAATTCGAGAGCATCTCTACCTGAGCGAAGACGTTGACGTCAGCGACGCACCCCGAAAAGTGGAGAAAGGAAGAAGCTTCTACGAAGATTTTAGCCTCAGAGGCATCCGAGTCAACCGAGTCGACCCCGGTTTCATTTCCTGCTCTTTCAAGGTCCCTCTCCGTTTGACGGTTCGTCTCTTCCTCATCGATCCTATTGATTAAAGTATTTGATATAGGATTTGATCAATCATGTAAGGAAGAGACCATTACTACTGTCTTGTAAGATGTCTGAAAGATACAAATTGGGTTTTTTTTTAACCACTGAGCAATGGATGTGAATTTTTTAAAATATTAAAAGTGGTTCTTGTAACCATGAAGATATATCTTTGTGGTTGATGTGGTTAGGTTTGGTAATGGCAGGACAGAGAAGGGTATCTAGCAAACGGTGCAATTGCAAATCTTGTTGATGAAGTTGGTGGAGCAGTTGTATATGTCGAAGGTTTACCCATGAACGTTTCGGTGGACATGTCCATTGCTTTCCTTTCAAAAGCCAAGCTTGGTGAGGAGCTGGAGATAACATCGAGAGTCATGGGAGAGAGAGGAGGTTATAAAGGAACCATCGTTGTCGTGAGAAACAAGTTGACCGGAGAGATTATAGCTGAAGGTCGCCATTCTTTGTTTGGCAGACAGCCTAGTAAGCTCTGAGGTCCAAGCTCTCTCTCTTTGGTACTTCTGTAAAAGATGATCTTATATAACTTGTTTCACTATTTATTACTTTTTGTGTTAGGTTATTTTCTTCTCTTTTTTTCTGATTTTGAAAATGAAACCTTTGTATTTAGATGGTTTATAAAAGCTAAAACCTTTATGGACTTGTTGAATCATCTTTCATTGTATTTAACATTAAAAACAATTTGCTCTCAACACATTGTAGACTAATTTAATACCAAAAGCAAGAAAAAATTCAGAAAAGAGATATTGCCAAAACATTAGCAGTACATATTATTAGCTAACATCAGTTTCTACTGAGATGGAACCAGTAACAACAGCAGCTTCAGTAGATTGCTGAGATGGTGCACCCGACACACTATCAGGTATTGGAGCAGAAGCTGGGCTTGGAGTTTGAGGACCCGGTTGTTGCGGATAAGGATGAGTGGCTTGTGGTGGGACATGGTGGTAAGGAGGATACTGCATATACCCTCCATATGGCTGGTGCGGATAATGACCATGTGGAGGCATTGGGTAAGGAGACGAAGAAGCTCCTCCTCTGTTTCTATGGCGTTGTATTAAAAACTTCCTTTAGAACCGCACATCTAGCTTTTGATGTTGCTCTCATCTTTGTAATCAGTTATGAATGAAATTTGTTGTGTTTAAAAAGAAAAAGAAAACAAAAACAAAAATTCAAGATAAGTGGATCGTATTGAACCAATATTTCAGATTGGAGCTTCGAACAACCAACTCGAGAAAGGAAAATTGATCTTTAGTTATCATAATTATTCTATCAGTTACTTCTTCACTGTAACAGCATTCTTTGTTTTATTAAGAAGATGATTTAAGAAACAAAACAAGTATTTTGAAACTGGATTAAACTTGCAGTTGCAGTTGCACCAGACTTGGAACATAATTATAGTACTCAATATTGTGATAAACCCACTCAGGATATGGAGCTGCTCCTAAGTTGACAGATCTGAAGTATCCATCTTCTCCAATGATGTAAGCCATTTGGAAGAAACAGGTCTTGGGCGTTATATCGAAAAACACAACAACTTTCTTCTCCTCGTCAATGAACCAACTCCTACAATCAAAGTAAAGCCAATAATCATCCGGAAATAAACCTTTGATAAAATACCAATCCAGTGTCCAAAACTTGTTCCATAACACAACATTGGGCTCAATCTTAGTGGTAATCCAAATCTCTACTTTCTCGCATACGTAGGCATTATGTAACAGAACCAGCTTCTCATTGCTACTAATTATATCAGTCACCTTATAGTAACCACTATGGAAAGGTGGAGGCAGAGGTAGAAGCGGTCCAAATCTCTCTGTTGTAAAATCAAAACAGAACAAACCATTCTTTTCTTCTGATGCATGATCTGGACTGCAAAAATAAGTATTTCCCTTCAATGACACGAAAAACTTACTATTCAAATTACAATACACTGGACAAACATCGAGAACCCTCCATGTGTCCGAGCTAAAACAGTAGAGCTCAATGTCTTTGATGTTCGAGTCAACAATAGAGAAACTCAAGATTTTGTGGTTGTTGTTGTTGTCATATCCGAGAACATACATATCTGATTTTCTGTGGAATTTGTTTTTGGTTTGAACCAATCTGCTTTGCTCTAAATAAGGGTTACAAACAAAAAGCCTAGACTGGTCTAAGGGAACGCATAACAATAAGCCATCGCAGTGAAAGATTTGAGATATCTCGACTTGATGAGTAGGCATACTTATATGTTTCCCCAAGTCTTCGTCGTAACAGTAGTTTTCGTTGCGGATTCCTTGGAGTTCGAATCTCAATGAATAAATACTATAATGATGTTCTATCATCATGAATGCCATAAACTGTTTCTTTGCTGATTTTTGCCCTAATATCTGACCTTTTGATAAAGCTTTCCACGTTTTGCATGTAGATCGAACTGCGCTTAGAGATGTCAGTGGAACCCTAGAGAAAATCTCCACTAATAAATCCCTTGAAAGATCGGAAATTGTCGTCATAATTCTTCAAAACAAAAAGCTTTCGATGTCTTTCTCCTCTCTCTCTCTGACGCTGCCTTGATGCGTCAATGTCGATCGAACCACCTAATTATATATCTCTTAGTGGGTTTATTATACTAATAATCTCTTCCTTTGGCCTATTAATCAAGTTTTTTTTGTCTGCGCCTATTAATCAAGTTTAAAAGGATGGATCATAATGCGTTTTAAAATGACTTAGATACATATTTTTTATAATAATATTGATATTATTTACTAATAAACTAGGTGATTGTCCGCGATTTCGCGGGTATAAATATTTATGAAAATTATATATTATGTTTATAATTTTAAAATTTTGAATAATAATTAGAAGTATTAAGAATAATCTTTTTATTTTAAATAGTTTGATATTATATAATCTTAGAAGATTATTGAGATACAATGTTAATTCTATAAATTTTATTATAAGTTTCCAAAATTTTTTTTATGACATAATTTTTGATTAAGTAAAAAAAAAAACAAAGATTAAAGAGCAAGAAGTTATTTTATAACAGATTCTGTTTTTGCATTATTTTTTCTACCACTTTATTTTATTTAGAAGTAAAATAGTTACAAATAATAAATTAACAGTTACAGTACTACGTAAATCACGTGTATTTCGGCAAGCATATAAAACATTAAGTACGTAAAAGTATAAAATAACAAAGAATACAACCAAGAATACAACAAATAAGTTTTATTATTCTTCAATCATGTTTTATTTATTTTCCGTTCTTTTGTCCTATTACAAAATAAGGATGTCAATTTTATTATAATCAAAAACAATATCAATAGAGTCTTAACTCTAGTCCCGTAACAATATATTATTTCTGATTTTCAATTCATATATTATAATAAACTTTTTTATTGATTAATATTATTTTAAAGAATTTACCATATAATATTTTTATAATCAAATCTATAAGAATTATATTAATAGAGTATATTAATGTTAGTCTCGTATCAGTATAATGTTCCAATATTTCAGTTTTATATTATAATAAATATTTTTATTTATTAATATTATATTAAAATACTTACCATATATATTTTTCTGTTTTTAAATATACAAATACTTTAATCATTTCTGAAAGTAATAACACAACTATACAATCAACATCTGTCACTGGAAAATGACTGAATGTTTTTAAAATTGTATATTTGACTGTTCTACATTCATTGGACACATTTTAGAAAACAAATATATACAGTGAGTATAAAAAATATTATTTGGTTTAGGTTAATTATTTTTTGTAATCTATAATTTATTGTATCCAATTTTAATATAAATATGTTAAATCGTTTATATAATTAATTATTTCTATCATACCATATGTATTTATATGTATATTTTAAATTTCTATAACGTAATCTACGATATTTAAATGTTTCTATAAACGAATTATGTTAATTCTTCTAACTTTAAAATGTTTAATTGTTTGTATGGTAATATATATTAGATTATGTAGTTCTAGCCTTCTAGGATTAGTTTTCTTTTCAAAACTTTAATTAAATAAATAAAAATTCAAATACCAACAACCAACTAAATTAAAGAATTAATTCTAAACTTCACCTATGAATGATACCTAAGCAAAAGTCAATTAAGTGACTTCTCAATTAATATATAGTAAGATTTAAGTGTATTTGAAAACAATATAATTATATTATTTTATTTATATTAAATATAAATTTATATAAGATATTATTTAATTTAGTTTTTTATATAAGTACAAATAAAATATTATGTTGTTTTTTTTACATTCACAATAGAAAATATATTTATATTTATGGTTTGCTATATTTATATATTTATAAGTTTTTGCACCAATGGGTTCCTCAATTATAGAAAAATGCTATATTTGTCTCTATAAATAGAATAATGCTATTTTTTTTTTAAATATAGAAGAAAAAATAGCATTCCTCTATTTATAGAGGCAAATATAGCATTTCTCTATTATAGAAGAACACATCAGAAAAAAAACTCTCATCTCTAATTTTTCTTCTATTTTAAAGATTTCTATTATAGATATGGTTGGATATGGCCTAACTCAACGCTTAGCGTCTAAAATAACTAAGCGGATGTCTAAATTATCAGTTAGACAGTTTAACCATTTATAAATTATAATAAATATATCAAATATATGTAATGTTTTATATATCCAATGTATGAGATTAAAAGCATGAATAAGTTATATTGATTTAACCTTGCAGCTAATTTTAGGTTCAATAGGTAAGCAAAGTTACACGTAACTTATATACTATAATCACAATAGCAATAGCTTATTATTATCTAATATAATATATTTACTAAAATATAGCTTATTATCTAAAAACATACGTTGAGTCCAACTATTTGATGGATAAAAACATTTCAAATAAACAAAAGTTATATGTAACTTATATACTATGATAATCACAATAGCAATAGGTAATTATTATCTAATTAAATATATTTGCTTAACTATAGCTTATTATATAAGAACATATGTTAAGGCCCAAATAATTGATAGATATAAAACATGACAAATAAATAAAATAGTATGATAATAAATAAAATTACCTAAAATCATGAAAAAGTTAAGCCAAGTTACAAAAAAAATCATGAAAAAGTTGACAACTAAGCAAAATCACTTCATAAATAATAGTATAGATTATTTTTAATAAACAAACACAAATTTATTAAAATAAAATTCATAATTAAAGAATTAAAATTTCAAAATTGAAATTATTTATTTGTCAGTAAAATGGAAGAATGATGAATTTTAAAAAGAAATCATTGTATTACATAAAAAAAATAAAAAAATGGTAATGATTATGTAGAATTAAGAAAAGGTAATATGATAATGTGGATTATTAAAACTTAAAAGGCAAAAAGTATGATGTCTAATAATATAACAATTAGATGATAATCCACGCCTTGCACGGAGTGAATTGTTTTTTTTAATGTTGTTGTTGTTGTTGTTATGTGTTATTTGATATTTTTCTATTTAAGTGTTCGAATGTGTACAACCTTTTGAAAAAGCGAACATGAATTAAAATTCTGTCTCGAGTGAAGCTTGACTTTAATAGATATAACCCAGTGATTGTGGTCTAGTAGTGGCTGTGGAACCAGGGGCTGAGAGCCAACTTTGCTCACTTCCCAGGTTCGAACTCTACTGGAAACTTATATGCAGTTTCTTGGCCGATTGGTTTCTGGGATCGTAAGGGATTGGAAGGTTTACCTTGTGGGATGGTTAACCAACGATCCGTCTCGTCACATGATTAGTTGGATTTACTGGAATCCATTGACTAATTGACTGATGTTAGTAATTCGGTGTGGTTAGTCGTGGTTCGGAGCCAGATTACCTGAGTTATCAAAAAAAAAATCTAGTAATTTATACCTTTTTTTTAATAGGGTTTGTGAGAAGAACTTAGGTGATAGACACATCAGCAATAAAATATAGGGGCCCTAAAATATAAGTCACAACTTATAAATGCTTACCAATTTATATAGAGGGGATTGTGCATGGTCTAATGATGCTTTGAATATGCTGCTTACATTTGTTGGTTGACAGAAAAAAATGAATCTAGACCAAAATAAAACCGATGTCACCCGGTCATTTCATAAACGACCCCGTAGACCAGATCTAACTAATTTGGCCCATTTTTGAAATCTTCGGCCTGACCCAATTCACACCCAACAAAATGTTTAAGTGATAGTGTGTACGAAAGAGCGATACGGTCTCACACAGGTGATTATTCTTCGCCACCAACACCAAACCAGAAGCAGCGGGAACACCAGATACCCTAAAATCAAGGCTTTTAATATCGATTCCCGCGAACCCATTTCACCATCAAATAATCTCCTCCTTCAGAAAGCTCCAGAACCCTAAAACCACAATCCTTCTTCGAACAAGATGTTGGAACTTCGTTTGGTTCAAGGCTCTCTCTTGAAGAAGGTTCTAGAATCGGTCAAGGATCTGGTGAACGATGCCAACTTCGACTGCTCCAGCACTGGCTTCTCCCTCCAGGCCATGGACTCCAGCCACGTAGCGCTGGTGTCTCTTCTCCTGAGATCCGAAGGCTTCGAGCACTACAGGTGCGACAGGAACCTCTCCATGGGGATGAATCTCGGCAACATGTCCAAGATGCTCAAATGCGCCGGAAATGATGACATCATCACCATCAAAGCCGATGACGGCGGCGACACCGTCACCTTCATGTTCGAGAGCCCTAGTAAAGTTTTCCCCTTTTTGCTATTTGCGGTTCTGTAGAGTTTGTAGATTTCATTACAGAACAAAAAAACCATAGTTTGTTATTAGAGAAATTAAGGAAAAAGGGTTTCATTACAGAACAAAATTATAGTTTGGTTTAGAGAAAGGAAGAAAAATAAGTTTTTTTTTTTACATGTAGACTGTGTTAGAAAGTGTGTAATAATCTTATGATTGATTGGAGTGTGTTGATGGATGGTGCAGCACAAGACAAGATTGCGGATTTTGAGATGAAGCTGATGGATATCGACAGTGAGCATTTAGGAATCCCTGACGCCGAGTACCACTCTATTGTGAGGATGCCTTCTGCTGAATTTTCCAGGATATGCAAAGATCTCAGTAGCATTGGTGACACAGGTATTATAACGCACTGTTGCTAGTCAGAGAGAGGATGAAGAGAGAGTTTTCTCCTAACGTACTTGTGGTTTTGATTGTAGTTGTCATCTCTGTGACAAAAGAAGGTGTGAAGTTTTCAACAGCTGGTGATATTGGGACAGCCAACATTGTTCTCAGGCAGAACACAACTGTGGACAAAGTATGAACAACATTCACAACCTTATTTAATATCTGTTGAATACAATGTTGAAATGACTCTTGTTTTATGTGTGTTTGCAGCCTGAAGATGCAATTGTGATAGAGATGAACGAGCCTGTATCCCTTTCATTCGCGTTGAGGTACATGAACTCCTTCACAAAGGCGACTCCTTTGTCTGATACCGTGACAATCAGTTTGTCCTCGGAGTTGCCTGTCGTGGTGGAGTATAAAGTGGCTGAGATGGGTTACATTCGCTACTATTTGGCTCCCAAGATTGAAGAAGAAGAAGATACTAATGCCTAACACGTCTCTGGCTTCTAGATGCAGAACCTTTGGAACTCGAATGAATGTTTTTTTTTCTTTACTAAAGTCCTTTGTTAAGATGTCTGTCTGTTTGGATTCAGTTGTTTTCTAGATTTTCTATGTTACTGCACCGCTAGATTAGAAAAACATGTTCGGCTGGTTTTGCAATTTGAAAAAAAAAAACATGTTTACCACTTTCTTCTTGTTTTGTTCTTCAAACTTGCAAACCGAAGACAAAAAAGAACAAAATGTTACTTTCAAGACGCAGAAACCTGTCTGCTTAAGAAAACCAGACTCGAATGCATCGAAGCAAGACCAGAAAAAATTTGTAACAGTTATATATCACATAATTCACTTGTTTAGAGAGTTTGCCTCCAATCTTCTCCAGCATACACAGCTTGATCCCCAAGCTCTTCCTCGATCCGAAGCAACTGCACGAATATTTCAACCGTCTCTTTCAGTTTTTCTTATAGACTACTTTCTACATATAGGACTAAGCTTGAAATGAGAATACTATCTAACTAAATGTACTACATGGCTGCTACAAAAAGATACAGACCTGGTTATACTTCATGGTACGTTCTCCTCTGCAAGGAGCACCAGCTTTGATCACACCTGTTGCAAGACCCACGGATAAGTCGGAGATGAAAGAGTCCTCTGTTTCTCCACATCTATGTGATGTCACCACGCCCCATTGGGCATCCCTTGCCAGTTTCACTACTTCAATCGCTTCTGTTACTGTACCAATCTGATTCACCTGTGTATCACAGCACGCATGTTATGCCTTTCTCATTTCTTAGACATTAGCTTCCTGTCATAAAATAATTAGCACACATAATATACCTTGAGAAGTAGGGCGTTACAAGCAGACTCCTGTATTGCTCGCTCAACACGTTTTGAATTTGACATCAATAAATCATCACCTACCACCTGCAAAAGTACAATACTGAGGAGTTAGACGACGAGAATAATTGTACAAACAGGTTTTAAGTTCCCTTTTTTAACATGGCTATCCTAGTTTGTTTTATGTAACCATCTGATTCCGTGAAAAGATTCAGAAGACAGTTATATCTGAAGTTAACCATTTCTAACAGGGGAAACCGAGTTTGACCTGGCATATTCCGAGATTGGAAAAATACTTGGTGTGTTCCCAATCTTCCTTGTCAAACGGGTCTTCTATAAACACAATGGGATACTCTACCACCACAAGGAGACCAAGCAGAAAATAAGGTCGTCAGAATTCTAAAGCAGACCCAAAGGAAAATCTAGAATAAGGGGTATAAACATACCAGCACAAAGTTCTTTATACATGTCTATCATATCCTCCGCTGACTTGAAATTTTGCCCAGATTTATTAGGAGATTTGATATCCAGATCATACTTGGTACCTGCTCAGGAAAGAATCGTGAAAACAATTCCACGGAAAATAAAATGTAGTAAATTTTTTTGGCAAAAGCATGATACGGATTGGTTACACATTATAATGATTTAACATCTTTTTCGTGTTGCGAGCCAATTGTGAATGACAATGCCTAGAACTAAACCAAGACTATCCATGGCTGAAACTTAAAAGTAGCCTCGGAAGACCAGTTTACCTATACAAAAATTAGTGGCAGCAACATCAATCGCTATCTTTATCTTATCACCATATCCTGTTCGGTTGATAGCTTCTTTCACAAGCTCCAAACCTTCCTTGAGACTGCAGGCAGTTACAATTATGTATATAAGGTATTTATTCAAGGAACTATAACACAATTTTTCTCATTTTTTACGGATGCGGTCACCACAAGCAACATATGTAAAAAGATGGTTACCTTGAGATATCTGGAGTAAGGCCACCATCTTCACCAACATTACACCCCATATTACCATTCTTTTCAGTAACAACGGCCTGCCATACACAGAAATAAATCATATCTCACCTTTATATACAAAGTTACAGATGCAAATCGAAAAGTAACACTGAGAAAGCCATATATCTTTAAGAAAATTGACCGACCTTTAAATGATGATATGTCTCAGATCCCCATTGCAGGGCCTCCTCAAATCTACTTGCTCCAACTGGGAGAATCATAATTTCCTAACAATATATGCAATGTTATAAATGTGTGAACAAAATTATTTGAACACCAAAACAATTCTAGAAGAGTGAAAAAGTATTCCCAAGAACTTGCATGAGAAAGAGGTAGAACAGAAACACTAATAATGGGTTAAATACCTGAATGGCAAAATGGTTCGAAGCATGATTGCCGCCACTCAAAACAGTGAAGGCAGGTACAGGTAACGTCATGTTTGCTCTGCCACTAAGATCAGAAAGGTGCTTGCATAGAGGGACCTATTATATAGCGCTTCTATCAGAATCATAGAGTATGCATGAAATGTAGTATAAGATAAGAGATAATATTGCGAAGAGTTGATACCTCTTTCTCAGCAGCTCCAGCTTTACATGCAGCAATGGAGACAGCAAGTATAGCATTAGCCCCAAGCTCATTCTACAAGATGATTAAATCAAAACAAACCGTGACGAAGATATACTAAAACTTCACAATCCTAAAATAATTGAAAATAAATGAGAGACACCTTCTTTTCAGTTTTGTCCAAGTCTATCATTGCGTGGTCGATCTGAGCCTGAAGTTTAGGGTCCATACCGATCAAGGCCTCAGAGATTCTCTCATTGATGTTCTTAACAGCTTTAGCCACACTGTTTCCCAGATACATTCCTTTGTCCCCATCACGTAATTCAATAGCTTCGTATCTAAAATCATTCATGATCACGCATCAACACCAATTCAAACAAATAACTTATGATGAAGAGTTGCTCACGTTCCAGAGGAGTCGCCACTGGGAACAGAAGCACGAAAAACGCCTTTGTTAGTGTGGAGATCCACTTCAACTGTTGGAATCCCTCTGCTATCGAGGATCTGCCGTGCTTTGACCTTCGTTATCACAGATGCTACTGCTTTCTTCATGTGATTAGCCTGAAAACGAAAACGATAAGGTATCACAATTGCAGGAAGGGAACGAAAGAGGCGAAAAGAAACGCACGATGAAGAGAACGGGATCTGAGGTTTTAGCCCTAACGGCGGCGTTGACGGCATCCTCGATTTTCCGAGAGAGAGTGTGCTTGTCTAAGTACTCTTGCACAGACATCTTCTTCTTCCTTCGATACCTTCTTCTCCTTCTCGTTTCGAATCTTCACGCAATTCTTCGATGCGTTGTTCGTCAAGCAAGTTTGAATCTGAAAATTCCTTTTTTTCCGATTTTGAGTGTAAATTCTGGTTCGGCTCCGGTTCAGGATTCCAATCAGAAAAACGCCATCGAAAGACGACGACGTTTCGTGTTAGTCAACCATGCGTGCCGTCTGATAGTTCTACAGTCGTACATCACGACGTTTAGAGTTTTTAACGAATGGGGCTTTCTGGAAAGAGTTAAAAAAGCCCATTAGAATCTCTCACGTGCGATTGCCAGGTTGGAAAGCATGAACTTGAACTGCTTTTTCTCTCACGTGCGGTGCCGTTTTAGTAACTGCTCCTCGGTTGGGATCCAGCTGTCACACAAACCAGATTCCGAAATTCAAAAAGATTTATTTAACGAGCCATTTATTTTTGAATTTCCACCCGTTACAACACCTCGAATTACGTGGCACCATCTTAACCGTCGATTAGTTAATATCCCATTTCGAATCACCAAATATTAGCCGTTAAAACCTCTTTTCCTTTATAAAATGGAACCTCGCTCTCCCTCTCTCTCTCTCCTAAAACATCCTCTCCCCCTTTTTCAAAACCTCTCTCTTCTTCTCCCTCGCTTTAGATCCAGTTCTAGGGTTTGCTAAGATGCGTGAGATTCTTCACATCCAGGGAGGTCAGTGCGGGAACCAGATCGGTTCAAAGTTCTGGGAAGTGGTATGCGCCGAGCACGGCATCGACCAGACGGGGCGTTACCAGGGAGACTCCGATCTCCAGCTCGAGAGGGTTAACGTCTACTACAACGAGGCGAGCTGTGGGAGGTACGTTCCTCGCGCCGTTCTCATGGATTTGGAGCCTGGGACCATGGACAGCGTTAGATCTGGACCTTACGGTCAGATCTTCCGCCCGGATAACTTCGTTTTCGGTCAGTCCGGTGCGGGGAATAACTGGGCGAAAGGTCACTACACGGAGGGTGCTGAGCTTATCGACTCGGTTCTTGATGTTGTTCGCAAAGAGGCTGAGAACTGTGACTGCCTCCAAGGTATGATGATAAAACTCTCTTCATCGGTTATTGATTCGTATCTTTAGGTTTATTGATTTAGAACGGTTTAGTTTTAGGGATTTTATGGTTGGTTTATTGTTTTGGTTTGGTTTGGTTTGGGTTTTGCAGGGTTTCAGGTGTGTCATTCGTTAGGAGGAGGAACTGGTTCTGGAATGGGGACTTTGTTGATCTCGAAGATCAGGGAGGAGTACCCGGACCGTATGATGCTGACGTTCTCTGTGTTCCCGTCTCCCAAGGTCTCTGACACTGTGGTTGAGCCATACAACGCTACGCTCTCTGTGCATCAGCTCGTTGAAAACGCGGATGAGTGTATGGTTCTTGATAATGAGGCGTTGTATGACATTTGCTTCCGTACCCTCAAGCTTAGCACTCCAAGCTGTGAGTATTCTCTTTATATAATCGGTATCAATGTTGTTGTCATGTCTCAGTGGTTTTACTTGTGACGCTTTGCTATTGAGATTTACATGGGTTTTGCTGATGTGATCAGAATGAGGCTAGTCTTCCCTGATGTCTCTATGATTCTTGTCGTTAGATGTAATCATGAAAGTATATATCTTGCTTGAATCTTTCTTTGCCATGTACCTAAGATGAGATTTATTTGCATACATTTATGGTGGAAAGTTATGATCTGAAAGTATATATTTGTCTGTGATGTCTCTATGGTTCTGCTCTTGTTTGTTTTGTTTGATGTCTAATCATGAAAGTATATATTTAGTCTGTGATGGAAAAATGCTATAATATGATCAGAGGGCACGGACTCTTATGGTCTTACATTCTGTGTCAAATTGTTTTCATCAGCTAAAGCTTTTCGTTTGCTGAATTGTGCAGTTGGTGATCTGAACCATTTGATCTCTGCAACCATGTCTGGTGTAACCTGCTGCCTTAGGTTCCCTGGTCAGCTGAACTCTGATCTCCGCAAGCTTGCTGTGAATCTGATCCCGTTCCCTCGTCTTCACTTCTTCATGGTAGGATTCGCTCCTCTCACCTCTCGTGGCTCTCAGCAGTACCGTAACCTCACCGTCCCAGAACTGACCCAGCAAATGTGGGATTCCAAGAACATGATGTGCGCTGCTGACCCAAGACACGGTCGCTACCTCACCGCCTCAGCTATGTTCCGCGGCAAAATGAGCACCAAGGAAGTTGACGAACAGATGCTGAACGTCCAGAACAAGAACTCATCCTACTTCGTTGAATGGATCCCCAACAATGTCAAGTCGACCGTCTGTGACATTCCACCAACCGGTTTGAAGATGGCTTCGACTTTCATTGGTAACTCAACTTCGATCCAAGAGATGTTCAGGAGAGTCAGCGAGCAGTTCACTGCCATGTTCAGGAGGAAGGCTTTCTTGCATTGGTACACAGGGGAGGGCATGGATGAGATGGAGTTCACAGAAGCCGAGAGCAACATGAACGATCTGGTCTCTGAGTACCAGCAGTATCAAGATGCCACGGCTGAGGAAGATGGAGAGTACGAAGATGAAGAAGCTGAGTACGAGCAAGAAGAAGGCTATTGAAGAGACATAACACAAGAATCTCAACTTCAACTTCCTGTTGCTGTTTTACTTTTCAAAATTTCAACTAAGTTTCTTTTTTATATAGTTTCTGTAACTATATCGTTTTCATTAGTAGTTTATGTACTCGGCGTAGACTGGCTAAGAGGATTATCAAGATTTTATCAAACAACTATTTTGCTTAAATCTATTGGTTGAAAAATGCATATGCCTCGTCTAAGTACTTGGTAGATGAGCAAATGGTTGTGTCGTCTAAGTACAGCTTTCATGCTTGGACCGTCCTATATGGTTAGGCCGTCCAAGAACACAAAGTCTTGGTGCTTTGTTCCTCTCTTCTATTTGAATAGGGTTGTGCAAGCAAGTCCTTGTCTTGTTGGTGATCCTTTAAGAGGGTGAGTTTGTCCAGTTGATGACTGATGTCTGTCTTCAAGCTTTTCCACAGCTTGGTTAAAGTCTTGTCTCCTGTTTTCTTTCTGCTCCGGACCTCCTCGTCTTTGAAACTTGTATAATGGCTGGAACTAGCTAGGTTGGATCCAGAGTGGTTCGTATGCGCTCATCAACTTGGTCTCATTTTCAAAGATTTAAAACATTTTTGCTTATACGCAACTGGTCCAACCTTAGAATTATCATGATTGAATCATCTAAGCTTAGTTTACAATTTGTGCTTGTGGATTTGTGAGTTTTGACAATAATATTAGTCAATTACGAGTCGTCTGACAAATGTAAAGGATACAAATCAAAGAAAAAACGCTATAGAGAATAAAAATGTTTTTGTTTCCCCCTAAAATCAATCGCTTTCAATATCCATGGACGCGAGTAGATCCCTCTGCTTCTTAATCGCTTCTTCTTCAGCCTTCTTCTTCTCCTCCTCCTCTGCGGCCAAACGCGCTTGTTCAACCTTAAACTCTGAAACCGCCTTGTCAAAGACACTCCTCACATGTCTGTTCATGAGCATGAGCTCTTGACAAGCATCTTTCAGTACCTCCCTCGCCGGATCGCCTAAACAATCAAGTTTCTATTGGTTAGACACAAAACAAGTAACTCTTGCAGAGTAATCAAGAAGGAAAATAGTAACAATGACGTACCTGTGGTCTGGACTCGGACATTGACACATTCAAGGGAAGGATGTGGGATGCTGTACCCGGCCAATGTTACTCTCGGACTGCAGAGTTGTGAGTAGTAATGGTTTAGTGATAAGACAATCAATCACTGACTACACATAGTGCAAGTTCAAAACGGCATTAACCCAAATGAGAAGATGATATTGTCAATTCATTTAATTAGTAAGCAAGTAACCACATACATAAGTCTAACCAACATTCATTCAATCGCTAAAACAAATAACCAAATTAAGAGCCAAGAACTAGATATGAGATTATATAAAGGTATAAACTTTAGTATGAGATAAAAGATTTTGGAAGGGTTGAAAGAAGATGGGAAACTAACTCTTGGTTTAACATGAAACGAACGGCGTTAGCAAGTGTGTGGTCTTCTTCCGCAAGAGTAAAGGAAGCATCACTATCATTCGTGAACGAACCGTGCTCCATCTCTCTGCTTCTGCTACAGAGTTCAAATCAAAACCCACCACGAAACACAAAGAAGAGAGAACAGAAGGTTTCTCCTAATGAGCTATGAGAGGAAGTTGCGCGAGACTTTTGTTTGCTAAAACCCTAAAAGCGACACGAAGACACCTCGGAAGTGTTTAGGCATTTAAATGACTTCTTTACCCTTTCGCAGTAACGGCGTCGTTTTTACTTGATGACGTGGCGTTGTATTGTCTTAAACCCTAGTTCGTTCGGTTTCGGCTGTCGAGGAGCAAGCAAAAGCGAGAAGCCTTGTCCGTATTCAATCTCTCTGAACATCTTCGTTTTTTCTTTTTTTTTTTGAGAAAGTAAGGATCTTTGTTCTTCAAATCCAAGTATTGGATTATAAAGATTCGATCTTTACGAATCTTAAACTTTGTTTTCAGGTATTGCTAAGATGGCTGCTCCCAGTCCAATTCCCGCCGGCATTTCTAAGGAACAGGTTCGGATTCCTTATTTGTTGTTGTTGTTGCTGATAACTCGTAAAGCTCAGATCTTTGATCTAGTTAGGCAGTTGAGCTTAAAGTTACATAGCTGTCTTTGTGTCAATGTATAGTTTTCAGTTCTGTATCTTCAACTCAGATCTTTGTTCCTTAAAACCATTAAAAATTCACGATATGCCCATTTTATAGTTTCTGATGTTACCTTCTCTTTGGATTGAATCAGGCGTTTAGCATGGCACAAACGGAGATGGAATATCGAGTTGAACTCTTCAACAAGTAATCAATCAAATACCCTTTAAGTTTGTTTTCTTGTCTTGAATAAGATTAGAGATTGATGCTTCAGTGCCTGAAACTTTTAGGTTCAGCTAGTGTTATATCTAGAGAAGTATCAGCTTTTTTTAATAGATGATATATAAACCCATTTCAGTGTCTGAATAGATCTTGATGAAAGATTACTTAGGTGTACAATGTATAACTTTGATATATCCTTTGATAGGTCGTTGTTAAATGCCGTTGATGTGTGGTTCTTATTAAATGCCTTGGTTCTTTTTTAATGCAGGCTTGCTCAAACATGCTTTGTTAAATGTGTGGATAAAAGGTAAAGCTTCCTCCTTTCTTGTTTTATGTGTGTTTTACAGATTTTGTTTTAAACTGATAGCTTATTCAGTTGCACCGGTTTGAAGATTACTTTTTTGGGTATTCCTCAGGTACAAGGAAGCTGAGTTAAACATGGGTGAGAACAGTTGCATTGACCGTTGTGTTTCCAAGTACTGGCAGGTAACCAAGGCTCTTGAGTTAATTATAAAAAAATTCGGTACTTCATGCCGAACACTGTTCTTCAGATATAATACTCCGATATTTTCTTTTCTTCGTATAACCGTTTTCAGGTAAATGGAATGGTCGGACAGCTCTTAAGTGCTGGCAAGCCTCCACAGTAAAGCCCCGTTTAGAGGCAAAGTCATAGGACCAAAAGCTCACGGAAAGACAAAAACTCTCTTCTTTCTTTCTAAAGTTTTAAGGCAATCTTATTGTTTTTTTTGTCTTGCATTATATTTTTGGCGCTTATTTGGACAAATTATGCAATTCTCTGGGACTTTATTTATAAGAGATGAAATGAAATAACCAGATAAAGAATGAAAGAGAAGCGCTCTATGCTATTGCACTATGACAAAGAAAGCTGGAAACTTTCTGTTCAGTTTAAAAAACTTCTGCTTGGATTCAAGATTACATGGTTGGAGAAATGAAATATGCTCATCTGTTACATTGTTCTCGTTTATTTGATGATCTTCTTTGCTCTTGCTCTTTCCGTCCTTTATACTCAGTGGAAGTAATGGCGTCTGACAAGGTCCACTAGAACGCTCTGCCATATCTGCAACTCAGAGATACATTCACAATTCTTCAGTGTACCACAATATTGACCAAAACCTATAATGGTGTTTAAAATACTCTTTTTGGGTGAATAGCAGAGACTAAACTAAGAAATGGTCTTGGCAAATCTGAGTAGAGTCGCTACATGATATCTTTGTAATGATCTGAGGAAAAGTAACAAGACAACCATTTCAGTTCGAGGCAGGAACTATGGAAAACAAAAAGAAAGGGATGAAAAGTCCACTACGATCAACAAAAACCCCTTGTAAGAAAGAGCCATAGAAAAACGGTACACAGAGAATTGGTGATAGATATAGAGTGAAGAGAAAAAAACACAAATGAGGCAAAATTGACGAAAACAGTTTTTTTTTTTTTTTTTGCTTAAAATATATAATTGACGAAAACAGTTTCACTAACAAAAGCTTTATTTTGCCCAAACGCCTATGGTACATGTACCCATTATGTACCAAACTTTCGAGTGAGATAAACGGATAAAGAAACAACAGAAACCACAAATAAATAAAAACCATAGGAGCGTCGCGATCAACATAACGGGGCATGATGACTAATATTGAATATGAACATTAATCTCTTTTACAGGACGATCAAACGCAGCTGCTTTTTGTGCAATCCACGCATGATGATGAGCCAAAGCGATTTGGTGAGGAATGGCAATTCTGTAACCGTTTTTGTTTTTCAATTATATATATTAAATTATTTATAGTTTTCAACAGGTGCTGTGGTGTAGTGGTTATCACGTTTGCCTTACACGCAAAAGGTCTCCAGTTCGATCCTGGGCAGCACCATGTTTTTATACTCAAAATTCGTACTTTTTTTGCTCTTTGGAGAAGAGATTTTCAGTTCAGACACACTCTGTGCACTGATCGACCATACTTGTTCATTTTCCATTCAGACACACCTGATGACATCATCAACTAGTACTCCTCAATTCTTTAGAACCTTGGAATGCAAAAAACTAACATTCCATAAGCGATGATCGAAAATAAAAGGTTGATGGAATGAAAGAGACAAAAGGCATATGCATATATTACATAGACCCATCATGTAATGGAGATTAACAACTGGTATGAATAATATCTAAGTTTTATGGAGATTAATACAAGGATAGTCAATGGGCCAATATTCTTCTTGCTCTTCTGTTAAACCATTGTTGTCTTCATTATAGGATTCCTCTTGTGGCTGGCCGGACATTGACGTCATCCTCCACTCGTAGTCTGGCGATGGTAGCTTTTTGAGAACTCTTTTTGATCGACAAGTAGAAGAATAAAAACTAACAAGTGGTTTTATTTGCTTAAATATTAATAATGGGTAGATGTTCATTCAATTCAAACAAGTTTCACAAAATGTTCTATATAACGTAATCTACTCCCACACCGTAATTACATAGAAAATACGAACCCCATCATAGACTAAACATATTTATATATAATAGCCGATTATTTAGAGAAAGCGAGTGGTTAAACCCTCCCCACAGGAGACACCGGTGGGTTTGAGACATACTTTGCCGGAGCCTCACCTTCAACAGGACCTGAACATGACTTCAACTTCTCGTTCTGAATCATGGACGACACCTCTCCACAAGCTTTGTTGTCTACACGCCAAGTGTTTGGTTCCACTGTCTTCAACGAGTTCCGTCCTTCGTTGACAGCTATACATATGGAGAATGCTTGCAAGAGTGAGAGTGCTGTATTGTACTCAACAGCGTAAACACCTTCTCTGTATGGAGTAAAACTCAAGAATGGTTGGTTGCTATTATCCTGTAATCCTCCCTGCCAAATCAAACATTAATGAGTTTTCATCACAAAGTATTCACAGTTTTTGTGATGTGTTTTTATGAACCTGAGAGAAAAGCTTGAAGGCATCTGAAGTGGAGGCAGAGAGGTTAGACTCATTGGTGAGGATTCTAAGGTTGCAGCCCATGTCCCAACCTCCACAGTCACATGACCCACCAGACTTCCATCTCTGTATCAGCGAGGAAGGCCCTCCTTTGTGTGGGAGGCTGTGAACACCACTCGGAAGCACCACTGTTGTGCCAACCTCTGCAAAGTAATCTCCAAGTGTGGTTGCGCTCGCCTCAGCAAGTTTTGGGATCTTGATCACCATGGCAGCTAGCTCGTTAGCTCGCTGCTGCGACTCTGACGCGAAGAGTGCATATTCTCTTGTTAAAAGGTCATCGACAGAGCCCACCGAGACTCTCATCTGAGCGACGATGTTGGATGTGTACTCTTGGCCTTGTACCTTCCTTGTGTGGTTCATCCATTTTCCAGTTTTCTTCTGCACTTCCTGAACGGTGAAAAACGTGTACTTGTGCCCACATTCTTCCTTTTCTGGAACCATCTGTTTTCTTATTGTGGCTGCTGTGATGCTCTGTTCCTTGTCAACCGCGAAAGTGAAGAGCGGTTGATCGTTCTTAGAAGTCACACGAAAGAGAGCCTGAACTGTTGAAGAGGATGGTTGATGATTGTCAGAAAGAATATGCTTCTGGTGACTCGACGACGGTGAGCCCTTTAGCGATGATGGCTCAGGAGATCTACACGCATGGCTTGATTTTGGTCTTATCAGCGGGTCGAGTAGCCTTCTCAAGGGACTAGACCTGCCTCTGTTTGCTGCACTGGTACTATCTATGGACGACGTTTCGCTGAGAGAAGAGGTGGAACGGTTCTCTAAACCAGCTCGCGATGGAGTAAGAGTCTGAGCGTCTTCCGGGTTGGAGTGTTTGCTTGACTTCCCAATGCTGAAGCTGAGACGGCGAAACGGTGAAATGCTCCTTGCTCTTTCTGCCACAACTTTAACTGGTTTCTGATCTGATAGCTTAGGGAGCGTCTCTGTTGACCTTCTGTCTAAAGTCCTGCTCCTGGAGGGACTAGATTCGGACTTTCTCGATCGCGGAGCTGAGCTTGATCTGTTTTTCTCTGCGCTCAAGAAGTTGAGACGCTTTAAGAAGGGCTTACTTCCATCAGCAGCTTCACGTCGGAAGTGACCGTCCAAAACAGCACGCTGTTCATACGCTAACCTCTCTGGGAACAACCCCTTTCTATTAGCCTCGGCCACTCGCTCAGCTAACAACACTTTTGAATCGTAGAACTTGGACAAACCGAGTATCTGTTTCTGAGAAACGATCCCTGGTACGAACACAGCAGCAGCAGGCTTTTCTTTACCAAACATGTCGTGAACACGAGGGTTTCGGATTCTCTCATCCAGCTTCTCTCCTTTCTTGTTGAAATCATCTGCTAGAAGACTCCTTGATATGACCCTCGTGGATGAAGGACTCTCAGGCTTTGATGGACTCAAGAAAGTCCTGGTTTTGGGAACGATCTTAACATCAGAAGAATCTTTCTTCTCGTTCTGGAGGAATGCAGTTCCACGAGGGCTTTGATGAACCTGCACAGCATCTCTCTTAGTGGCATCTGGCAAAGAGCAAAGGTTTTGGGAAGTAATAGTATCACCATTATCTAGAGAACAATCTCCTGGCTTAGATGACATGAGATAATACTGAAGCGGAGGGTGATTAATCCTTGTGCGGAAAGGAGAATCAACGAGACCTTTGCCAGAATCAGTAGATGATGATGACTCATCAGTCCGGAGCGATGAAGATGTGCTTGTGTTGGACAACGAAGACCTCTGTTTAGCACCAGCTTTAACGTCTCTCGCTTCGGGCTTATCACATTTCTTGATGTAACTCGGCACATAGGACTTGTACTTGACGAGGTCCCTTTCACCGGATGCGGTTCTACCCATCCGTGACTTGAGGCGATTCTCCAAGCGTTTGGGACATACATCTTCGACTTTTTTGGTGATCTCGCGGTGGAAGTCGGAGTAAGATAAGCCGCGCTTGTCGTCTCTAAACTTAGCCGGTAGATATGATTTTTGGGGTTCCTTAGTCAAAACCTTCTTCTCAGCAGGTGGTGGTGGTCTATCACTTGAACCTTTCTTCAGCTCGAAGCGACACTCCATCTGTTTTTGTATAACGTTGTCTCCAATGCTACTGAATAAAGCTGTCTGCAAGGAACAATGTCATGGACATGAGATCTGAGTACAAGATTAAAAGCTGAGGAAAAAGGCAAACCTACATCACAACCACATTTTATTGTTAAAGCTTCAAACTTTACCACTAAAAAGAAGAGGACAAGATCGAAGAACCCATTTTTCACACTAAACTCACAAGAGGAGATTTAACACAAACATTTCTTCTGAAACAAAAAAAACGAATACTTGGGAGTGTCGGGGACAGAGGAATAGCATTCACTGCAAAATCGAATCCGTACCTCGTCAGAATCAGTGTAACCGAGGGGAAGTAGCCATCGGACTAATCAGATGAGCACAGCAATTACGAGGGGGGGAAACGGATCCCTAATCACCCGTAAAATCCGGAAGCGGGAATCGCGCCGACGATGCTGACTGACCCTATCAGCTACGAAGCTGCTTAAAGCGTAGAGAGAGAAAGAGAGAGAGCTTCTTTGTTGTTGTAGATAGAGATAGAGAGAGAGAGAGGGGACAAGTAGAGAGTAGAAAAAGTTTTATTACTATTTTATTTTTGGAAAAGTAAGAAAAAGAGAGAGAGAGAGACATCTTTTTTTGGTGGCCGACGGATTTAGTAAAAAACAAAAAGAATCGTACGATGGAGATTCCTTTGTTGACGCGGGAGTTTCGTCAGGCTTTGACCCCACCCTTAGTGGATCTCTTACCCTCTACTCTCTACCCACCGTTGGATTTCGAGCTCCTTCTTTTAGACCGGAGAATATCTCCTACTTTCATAACCGACAACTTCCATTAGCCCACTAAAAAGCCCATTACGGCCCATTAACAAAAAGAAACTTGATTATCCTCCTCGGACCTCCTCGAAGTTTCTGGATTCACATATCTTTTGCATTGTATGCTCCAGATGTTTCGTTTTCGTGTTAAAGTCTAGAGATTTCGATTTCTTCCTATAAATACATTCTTCGATGCTCCGTGTTCACTCAGAAGTCGAAAATTAAAATTTCAGAAAGACAAAACAAAACAATCGAATCTAGAAGTCTACTTCTTGTAATAACATTCGAAAAATGTCGATGATTCCGAGCTTCTTCGGCAACAACAGGCGTGGCGGAAACAGCTTCTTCGATCCTTTTTCTCTTGATGTTTGGGATCCGTTCAAGGACTTTCCATCATCTTCTTCGTTTTCGCGGGAGAACTCCGCGATTGTGAACGCGCGTGTGGACTGGAGGGAGACTCCTGAGGCGCACGTGTTCAAAGCGGACTTGCCTGGGATGAAGAAAGAGGAAGTGAAGGTGGAAATCGAGGATGACAACGTGTTGAAGATCAGTGGGGAGAGGCACGTGGAGAAGGAGGACAAGAGCGACACGTGGCACCGCGTGGAGAGGTCGAGCGGACAGTTCACGAGGAAGTTTAGGCTGCCGGAGAACGTGAAGATGGACCAGGTGAAGGCTGCGTTGGAGAACGGAGTCCTGACTGTGACGGTGCCTAAGGTAGAGGCGGAGAAGGCTAGTGTCAGATCTGTTCAGATATCTGGCTGATTCAAGCATTCTCTGACCATGCATGGTTCCAGTTTTTGTGTGTGTTGTGTGTTTCCTCTTCTGGTTTAACTGAGTGTGTGTCATGTCCTGTCCAAAGTTGAAGGTGGTCAGTCTGAGAGATGATGTATCTTTTTTTTTTTGCCAACAATTTTTTTTTTTGTCAACGAGAGATGATGTATCTATACTAAAGTATTGAATAAACACAACTAATTGAAATTTGCTTTGGTGGCCGGTGGCTCACGCCGCCGGTTACAAACCCCTCTTTTTGTTTTTTGTTTCTGTGAATATGGTCTTCGATCTATAGATCGAACTTTGTTTCCGTTAGCGGATCTCTTTTCCCTTGGGGATTTTGTAGTGTTTCAATCCAAAGTTGAAGCTATTGGTTTCATTCTAATCTTATCTCTCTGACTTTGGGTTGAATAATAAGTATTCCCGATCGTTAGATCGACCTCCTCTTCTGCAAAATATACAAAATTCCATTTGTTTGGGTTGGATTCTCTTTCTAATCAATGATACTCACTTATTCCTTTTCAATAAGAGTCAATCTTTACCTTATAGTAAAGCCGATAGGCGTTTTGGTAAAGTATCTTAGCGACAAGGATGCGGTGGAGTTGGATTGACATCGATTAACTTAAGGGAGGTTTAGAAGAGCCGGCGTTTTCTTTATGAGGACGGTCCAGCAAGATCTCTTGTTTGGTCAAATCGATCTATCTCAGAGTTATAATCGGTGGTAGATGGAGATCCATCAGCACAAGCAAAGGTTGGAGCAGAGGTGGAGTTAAAAGGTTCTGACGTTTTTACAGCGAGGTTATCACGGATTCTCCGATGGTGAGAAGAGAAAGACGGAGGTTTCGGTACACAGGAGTCCCGGCGGCGAAGGATTGAGGCGGCAGAAATGCTGTCTCGCATGATGGACACGTATTACCATCAGATGTCCTCAGATCTTCACCAGGCTGGCACGTGGAAGGAAATCAATTACAAGCCGATCTCTATCTTGAACCTATAGGGCTTCTCTTGTTTTATATTATTAGACCTCGTTTTGTAACAATGTCAAATCTTGTAAAACAGCTCATTGGGCTAGTTTAATGAAAATATTGTCGACAAAAAAAAAAAAAGTATTGAATAAATATTATCTTAAAGCCTCCCATTAGTTCATATTTAAATTGTTTAATAAATTCTTCAGTTTACAAATGTCATTTTTGTTTTAAATCGTACGGTAATGATTTATGAATTTCATCACAAACCAAACACACGAGTCATCTAGACTTGCCCAAGTAACTACGCTGGATCCTTACATTTTTGTCGAATATGTAAAGACAGTAACAAACCAGATCAGTCTGTAGTAAAGATTCTAGCTACAAGATATGCATAAATGTAATTAACGAACAGATTCTAGTTTGTAGCTATCCATTTCTGGGTGTTTCCATAAGTTCACTGGACAATCTCAGTAAAATTCCAATTTGGCTGTAATTGAGTTTTGCTGGCTTGGCCCAATTTGCAGATTTTAGTTGTTGTGCTGTTGTTTGAGGACAGCACAAGGACCGATAACTCTTTTTTTTGGGACAACATGGTTAGATAACTAATCAATGAGAGACGGAGAGTTGCTATGGAGGAGAATAACTATGGTGATTTTATCTAAACTTAAAAAAAAAGGCTTGCATGAAAAAATATAGTTTCATATGTACTGAACGAAGTTCTGGAAAAAATATATGTTACTTTTTCATTGCTATGGAAGAGATAACCATGGTGATTTTATCTTAACTTTTTTTCTAAAAATAAGAGGCTTGAATGAAAAGTATAGTTTCACATGTACTGAATGAAGTTCTGGAAAAAATATATGTTACTTTTTCCAAAAAAATAAACAGAAAATGAGTTAGATCGTTAACAACTTGGAAACGAAATCTACTCTCATACCATAATCTATTGTGGAAAATGTTATCTTATTGTATTGTGTCGTTGTGTTATTGAATATGAAGAGTACAACACACACCAACATGAACCAACATCAACGCAACACCGGAGTGATCCATCCATCTTATATATTGCTAAGGATCCCTTCCAATAATCCGATGTGAGACATTTATCCCTAATACGCCCCCTCGAGATGATGGCTCTTTGAGAGTCAATCTCGGAATGTTCGGGCAAGGATCGATGGGCCAACTTTGGGCCAGATCGATGTGGATCGGGTTAGACTGCGTGGATCGGGCTCTGATACCATGTTAAGCTAGATGGGCTTCCAACCTAAAACCAATTGGTGCTAAGTGGAGTGCCCCATCCATCTTATATATTGCTAAGGATTCCTTCCAATATCCGATGTGGGACATTTATCCTTAATATTGTCTGATCATTTTATCAAAAAGAGGAGTGACGTTAGCAATGACGTACTTAACTTATAAAATAATGGGAAAAATAATTATTTTTCTGGTTTGTTGTCCAAGATATATTTTTCTTTTCCCTCTAGTTTGTTGTTCAAGGTATCTTTCATTTATTTATATAGAGAACATTAGTAAATCAGTCACTCAAGTGAATCAAACATAAACTGAAAGAAAAATAAACAGGAGTATAACCAGAGGGATCGAAGAATGACAGAGAATGAGGGAAAAGTAAAGCTTCTAGGGTGTTGGGCAAGCCCTTTCAGTCGTAGGGTCGAGATGGCTCTCAAACGCAAAGGCATACCATACGAATACTTGGAGGAAGCCTTGCCCAACAAGAGCCCTTTGCTTCTTGAGCTTAACCCCATTCACAAGAAGGTTCCCGTTCTTGTACACAACGATAAAATATTACCCGAGTCACATCTAATCCTCGAGTACATCGACCAAACATGGAGTAACAATCCAATTCTACCTCAAGATCCTTACGAGAAAGCCATGGCTCGATTCTGGGCAAAATTCATCGACGAGCAGGTATATCCAACAAAACATGCTAATTATAAATTATTTTTTTTTGGGGTCAAAGCTAATTCATAAATCTTTTTTCTTTTTTTCTTTTGATCTTGCAGATTCTTACTGTAGGATTCAGGTCTCTAGTAAAAGCAGAGAAGGGGAGAGAGGTAGGGATGTCAAATGGGCATGCTGTCCATGGGTAGCCCATGTCTAAACCAATATGGACATGCCCATATTTGACCATAATTTTGTTTTGTGCAAATGGACGAGGCCCAAATACACCCATATCCAAATGGACAAATCCAGATGGACATGGACGGCCCAAAATTTTAAAATATTTAGGGTTAATGTATTTGAGTAAAAATCATGTTTTCCGTCAAAACCGTAAATCATATTTTCCCGTTAAAACCGTGGAATAACGTTTTCTTGCCAAAACCGTAAAATCACATTTTTACGTTAAACCCGTAAAATCTCGTTTTCCGCCAAAACCGTAAAATCGAAATTTCCCGCCAAAACTGTAAATCTAGTTTTTCCGCCAAAACCGTAAAATCGAATTTTCAAGTTTTTTCGCCAAAACCGTAAATCGAGTTTTCCCGCCAAATCCATAAATCGAGATTTTTTCGCCAAAACTGTAAAATCGAGATTTTCCGCCAAAACTGTAGATATACTTTTCTGTCAAAACCGTAAAATCGAGATTTTCCGCCAAAACCGTAAAATCAAGATTTCTCGCCAAAACTATAAAATCGAGATTTTCCGCCAAAACCGTAAAATCGAGATTTTCCTCCAAAACCGTAAATCGAGATTTCCCGCCAAAATCGTATCTATGCTTTTGAATTCTACAACACATAATAATATATTAAATATGAATTTTTGTATGTTAACACTGATTTTGTAATTGGACTCCGCGGAATGCCCATTTGGAATGGTCCAATTTGGTCTGGACAATTTGGACTTGGTATAATTTGGACTTAAAAAAAATAATGTCCAATAAACTGATTTGTCCATTTGGACATGCCCAGTGGACATGGACAGCCCATTTGACATCTCTAGAGAGAGGTCGCTATTGAAGAAGCTCGAGAAAAGTTTGCGTTTCTTGAGAAGGAAGTCACTGGAAAAGATTTCTTCGGTGGCAAGACAATCGGATTTGTGGACATGGTCGCAGGAAGTATAATCCCGTTTTGTTTGGCTCGTCTTTGGGAATGTATGAGAATAGATGTGATTCCAGAGGACGAGTTTCCAGAGCTAAACAGATGGATCAAAAATCTGAAAGATATTGAGAGCGTGAGGGAATGTATACCTCATAGAGAGAAACAAATTGAGCACATGATGAAAGTTTCAGAGCGATACAAATTGGCCTAGAAGAGAAGATCATCTGAAATGTTTACAATACATATGCTTGCATGGCTTTGTTCTGTAAACGTTTGAAATAAAAGTGGAGTGTAGCCAGAGGCGTGCCTACAGTGTATTGAAAAAGGCATTCGCCTCAGACCCCCAATTAATATGACTGGTTTTAAGGTTCCAAAATTTAAAATAATTTCTAATATAGTGGTTTAGACTTATTAAAAAAAAATATTTCTACGAAAATTAATTAACTCACTTTTTGAATTCATGCATTTTTTTCTATAAGACATAATATAACATATTTACGTTATAAACTTATTCTTTTACAGTATTAGACTTGTGTATTTGGTGAAAATAATATATCATATTAGAAAATTATTTTCATTACAGTTATAAATAAATTTATTTTTAAAACTTGCCTTAGGCCCCTAAAACTCTTCGCACGGCACTGAGTGTAGCTCGTACTGGCAGTAGACACTTTTGTATGATAATGATATCTTAAAAGGTTGACAATATATTATATGTTTGTATTTTGATTTGTAAGAAATAAAATGGAAATTGCTAGACAGTTCCATCCACTTAGAGGTGTGAGATTTTTAAGATATTCAGGAATATGTAATCTTTGGTTTACAGTATTATATAAAAATAGATTTCCCGTCTCTCAAAGTTACGGAGTCACCTCCATTGAAGCACAAGTAGACTTATGGGGATCAGATTAATAATTTTGACCATGAGCCAAATTACTTCGTTCTGAGTTGTACTGATTAAAATTAAGATCAAGACTAGAACAATCATCTTTAAACTAAGTTCAGTCTAACTACTCAAGATAATTATCTATCTACCCTCGAAAGATTATTTGGAATTTTAATTACAATAACCAATCAAATTTAAAAAAAAAACCTAATTTTGGTAGAATGGAGTTGTTTTATCTCTATCTAAGAAAAATATATAGTGGATGAAAAAAAGAGAAAACATAATATTATAATGGGTAAATTTTACCAGGCCATAGACCTATTTACAGACATAAATCTAAAACAGGCTTCCGTATACAATGATGACTTACAAACAAATGTATAAAACACTTATTCTTAAGGTAAATTACATCAAAAAAAAATTAATATGTTTTTTACTAAAAGAGCACACAAATAAAAAAATGATCGAAATATTTTTTATTAAGATGATAAAAAACCATTATATCATTATTGTATAGACATATAAATACAAATAATTATCTAACTAAGTAATAAAAAATTGTTATTATTATTATTTTTTGTAATTTTTTAAATTTCTTTCAGAATTTTGTTTTGAAATTCAAAAATTCTTTTTAAAATTTTATTTTAATTTTAACTATTTATTTATTTTTATAATCCTAAACTATACACTTAAAGCCTCAACCCTTAAATATAAATTCAAAGTCTAGTTTAGATTAGTTAACTATATAGATATAAGTGTCTATTTGCTTCTTTGATAAAATATTTTGGTTATTTTAACCGTTGTATACTATATTTATGATAAAAACTTTTTAGGATCATCCTAAAAAATTTTCTCTATATTTAAAACTATCAAAAAGTATAAAAGTTAGTATGGGCAATCTTAAAATCAGTAAACAGGCCATATGTTGCAGTCCTCTCGTCCCAAAACGTTTTCAATTTATAAAATACTAAATTTTAACCCGCACGTTCGTGCGGATATTTTTTTCATTTTATAAATGCATTAGATATTATTACAAATGTTTTAAATATAAAATTTTCATTTTATTATTATATATTATGTAACTCTATAATATTACTGTTTATAATTTTTATTCAGCATTATTCATATATAGTGATTTTTAATACATTTTACTTTGTTATTAATGTTTATTTCTTACTAATATATTTTTTGAGTTAGATACAATAAAATAACAATATGAAATAATCAAATTCTCCTTCAAATTTTTTTTTCTTTAATTTATACATTTTTAAAATTTAAAATTTATATTAAAGAAAATAAATATGTTCAAGATAATTTATATTTGCATGCTCCATTTAAAAAATATACTTTAATAAATATTATTTTAGTATATTACAGAATTTAAGTAAAAAAATTGTTTAAATATTATAGCCTATTATTTTAATAAATTTTATACATAGTAGCATCTATCATATTATTTTACTAATTTTTATTGATATAAGATATTTTTTGGATGCTATGATATTAATTTTTTTTTTAATTATATATTCAAAATATTCGATTGCTTTAATTTTTACAACATATACAGTTTGTTTTTTTCCGTGGTGCATTAAAAAAAGTTATTCTTTATTATTTTTGATTTAATATTTTGCAAAATTTGAAATATTATCATTTCGAGTTTGAATATTTATTTTCAAAATTTATATTTGGTCAAGTAAACTTTGAAAAATTACAGTACTATATTTGAGTTTGGAAGATTACATTTTGAATTTTTTTTTTTGTTACTACATTAATACACTATTTTATAATAAAAAATATTTACATTTTGGTGATATTTTCTAAATTTTCTCAACAGATTTTGTTATAATTAAGAAAAAATTATAATTAAAATTTGATTTGAACTATTAAAATTTCATAGTTTTCTAATAACATATTTTTAAATTGTATATGAATTAAAAGTTATTATATAATATTATATCTTTGTATATAAACATTTTTTAAAAATATTGTCAAGAGTTTCAAAATAAATAAAAGATAATATATAGTTGTAGATATAAAAGTTTAACATATCTTAAAAAATTTATTTTTGTATAAAAATATTATACAGTATACAATTTTTAACTCATTTTAATGATGAGTGATAATTTATTTAAATGAAACAATTAAAAAAATAAATTTTTTTAATTTACCTATTTAATATAATTTTATCATATTTAACTCTTATAGAACTTCTATTTTTATATAATGCAGAATCTAATTATTTAATTTATTAAAAAATAGTATATAATTTTATTTTCATTTTTTATAATAAAATTTTAGTTAACATTGATTTATAATAATATTATATTATTAATTACGAATTTAATTAATATGTTATTTTATAAAAATATTTAAATTTTAAGTAAGATTTTGTTAGATTCTTTCTCAACATATTTTGTTATAATTAAAAACTAAAATTCAAATTTATAGTTGGTTTATTATTAATGTAAATAATCAAATATGTCATATTAACTATTTTTTTAGGTGGTCTTACTATGACTTGCTAATGATAGATAAAAATAGAACCCTAAATTAATAGATTAGATTTAAAGCTATTTTCTAAAATTTTATGAACATTTTTGAAAATTACATTATAAAACGGTTTTCAAATTTTAATTTTTATTGTATTTATATTTAAATGATTGTAATTTTTTTTAAATAATTAATTAACTAAAATATATTTTTTCTATTTTTTTTAAATTACAAAATCTCCGGCGAATATTATGAAATTTTCACGAATATTATCCGTCAAAAGTTTCTAACGAATATCATCTTTCGGAAAGTTTCAACAAATATATTATTTATCATAAATTTTTGAGAAATATCATCTACCATAAATTTCTGACGAAAATATTCTTTGGTATTTTGTCAAAAATATGATTATTGAAATTCGTGAAAAATTCAGCAGATAGCCCGAAAAAATTCTAACTAAATATGTTTTTTCTAACAAAATAAAATCGACATTTTTTCGTCGAAAATTTGTCAAAATGACTTTTTCAAAATAAAAAAATCTATTTTTCGTAGTGTTAATATGTTGATTCACATGAATAACAAATGCATATATCTTTAAATTACAATATAATAGCCTGTTAAATCCAACGCAAGATATAAACTTGGGTTGCTCCAACTTCTAGGTTGGTTCAAGTTTTAAAAACGTTATTCACAAGAGTTGCTTTTAAAGCTCACTGTATATTTGAATCTAATACTTGTTTCATAACAACATTTCAATAGATGCAAGAAAATAACAATATACATTTAAAAATGAATTTCCACGTTTTGTATTTGATTTTCTTGCAAAGTTCAACAACATCATTCGGACAAAATCATTAATTAAATAGAAAAAAGGAGAAATTTGATACTATGGTTTTTCAACAATTACATTTCGAGAAGCGCGACCAAATGCATGCATACGGTAAAATATATTCTAAAGTAGCAAAGTTACATTACAAGAAAATTCTAAAGTAACAAAAAAGGAAAACTCGATGTGAGCTTTTATCAAATCGGTCTGAAGAAGTCAAAATCAATTTGCCTTCTTCTCTAGATGTTTCGAATTCACATTATTGCCGGCCATAAAACGGCAAAATTCCTCGTCGTTTTGTCCAGAGAATAATCAACACCCTCAGGCTATAAATCGAAGTTTGAATCACTAAGGAGTCCACAAAAAACATTTCCAACCAACAGAAACAAATAGAAGAAAACCAATGGCGGAGAAAGAAGAAGTGAAGCTCTTGGGGATATGGGCGAGCCCCTTCAGCCGTCGGATAGAGATGGCTCTCAAACTCAAAGGCGTACCGTACGAATACGTTGAAGAGATATTGGAGAAGAAAAGCCCTTTGCTTCTTGCTCTAAACCCTATTCACAAGAAGATCCCTGTTCTTGTCCACAATGGTAAAACCATTCTTGAGTCTCAAGTGATTCTTGAATACATCGATGAGACTTGGAAACATAATCCACTTCTCCCTCGGGATCCTTACGAGAGATCTAAGGCTCGGTTCTTGGCTAAACTCGTCGATGAGCAGGTATACGTTCTTGGTTTTTAAACTATCCAAACTTCAAGAATCTCAATATTTTAATAAGGTAATGATATTTAATAGAGAAAAAGACTAAGATAGCACTAAACCAAGTTTTTGTTTCCAAAGTAGCACTCAAGTCTCAAAGTCACAAAAATAGGTTTTATTAAAGAGGTAAATATACACTTATACTCTTTGGGTTAATTAATCTAAACCTTAGGGTTTAGAGTTAAGGAGTGGGGTTTTGGAATTAGGGTTTAAAATTTTATAAAAAATAAATATTAAAATAAAAAAATAAAAATTTTAAAAACAGTTTCAAAAAGTAATTTTAAATTATAAAAAAAAATTTGAAAAAAAATAAAAAATAAAATTCAAAAAAAAAATTATAAAAATTTCGAATCTGAAAACATATAATCTGAAACTATAAAAAAAATTTCTTTTTTTCATTTTTTAATTTTTATTTTTGTTTGTTTATTTAATTTTAAACCAAGAGTATTAGGGATATTTTGCCCTTTAATAAATGTCATTTTTGTGACTTTCTTCTTCTAGTGTCATTTTTGAGACATAAACTTCAAAAGTTGCTATTATTGACAATTGTCCTATTTAATAGAGTCATAGAATTTATTTTACTAAACTATTGTTTATTTTTCTTGGACACTGTAGATTATAACTGCAGGGTTTGTATCAATGGCAAGAGCAGATGAGAAAGGAAGAGAAGTTCTTGCCGAGCAGACAAGAGAACTGATTATGAATCTTGAGAAGGAACTTGTCGGAAAAGATTTCTTTGGTGGTAAGACTGTCGGATTCTTGGACTTAGTCGCCGGAAGTGTGATCCCGTTTTGTTTGGAGAGAGGTTGGGAAGGAATTGGACTGGAAGTGATCTCAGAGGAGAAGTTTCCAGAGTACAAGAGATGGGTGAAGAATCTTGAGAAGGTTGATTTTGTCAAGGATTGTATTCCTCCTAAAGAGAAACATGTTGAGCACATGAATCACATGGGAGAGAGAATCAGATCAGCTTAAACGTATTAAGAGTTAAGACAAGAATCATCTTTAGTGCTTTGTTCCAATGTCTTAAGTTTGTAATGCTTGCAACTTGTAAGCTTGTTATATGTTATGTCTAAAATAAAAGTTGACTTGTTATACGTTTTTCTAATAAATAAATATCATTTATGGTTTGGAGAATTAGTTTTTTGCTCTCTTTCATCCTTTCAGCAAGTCATATAAGAAAGACCTTTGGTCCCCACATGTTCCCCCTAGAGCTTCTGATAATTAATTAGTTACAAATATGAAGAGATTTACGTCAGTTATATAGATTCGCTCCCTGTCTCTTCTTAAGAAAACTGATCGAGATCTTGCTTTTCACATTATACTTTTTAGGCTTTTCCTGTCACTGTCCTGATATAGCAGAACGGTATAAGAGCTCACCGTAGCTGGTTCTAGCTAGGTTCTGAAGCAAGCTAGACTTCCTAGTTTAACTGGTAAAGTTTATTTATTATAGGAGTTTTCAGTTGTCAATGAAGCCTTGGTAACTTTATGTCTAAGGAATATGTTGTTTTTTTTGGTGTGAGTTATTCATAATAGGAGGTTCCTAGTGCTGATATTCTTTTCTGTTTTAGGTTTGAGTTTCATTATCCTTTTATTGCGGTTTCGATTATTTATTCTTCTGTTTCTCATTTTATTTTATGTTATGGTTTATTTTCAAAAAAAAATATTTGTTTTTATTCTTTTTAATTATAATCCAGGTTATCCGGACCGTAAAAGCCCGACTAATCCTGGAGGCCAGGGACAAGTATCGGTTGTTCAATCCCTTTCTAACAGATATTTAACATAGTGAGCTGAACTTCTACAAAATTACTAAGCTAACTGCGCGTTGGTGGAAATCTATTTCTTCCGCCAGTTTTGTATATTTTTATCGTTTCAATAAGTATTCCAAAGTGAAAAATGACTTTGCGAGAAATGCATCATAAATTTGTGGTGGATATAGCGTAACGAAAAATCCTAGAATTCTTTAAATATAAACATGTTGATCCGGAATGAACAAACAAATATCATAAAAGTAATAAAATATTTCGACTCCATCCTTCTAACAGTTTAATTGTCTGAGAATATGCAAAAGATTTTAATAGCAATAAGTGTGTTGTTAAAAGAAAAAAAACAATAAGTTTGTTGCATTGAAACCGATATTTTCAAGATATGAGATAGTGATGCAATTCTCACATAATCCGTTGTGGAAAGCAAATAAAACTTTCTCAAAAGGTCAAAAAAATGTAATGGACCACCCCGGTCGTGGAAAATGTCGAAGAGGCCCAGGGTCATCTCAGTAGTAGGTAGTTAAGAGTGTGTTTCTTCTGCCTTTTTTCTTTATAACTTCTATGTTGACTAATGACTCTCACCTAAAAGTCATATTGTTGTACCTTTTCAGTATTTTTACAGAAATTTCAACAATAAATAGACAAATTATAATTAGTGTTAAGTTCTAGGATGAAAATGCAATCTGCCTTTGAATAATGCATGTGGTGTTACTTTTTAGAGACGAACAAAAAACATTGTTGACGTGTTCACACCACAATAGTGGTCTTTGTTGGGTTCCACCTCGTTCACGTGTTCACACCACAACAGTGGAAACAAACTGAGAGGAATACACCAAAATATTCCTCAAAAACGAAACAAAATACATCAAAGTATTACGAAAACAAGAGATTTATATAAGTAAAAACAGTAAGAAAATGAAGTAGAAATACACGATAAACTTAAGTATCATGTATGATGTATCTGAAACTAGAATTACACGAAATACTTTTTCAATGCACCAAAACACTAGTCATTTGTCATTTAATAAAGAAAATGTTTTCTTTTTCCTGTCAAATAATTTTGTAACCATATATATCATATATGAATGAGCACATGAAGTAGAAATATACGATAAACAGTATTCACCGCAGCAGTCATCGACTCATCGTATCAAAGGGTCAGAGGGCTCTCTTGATTACCCTCTCAATTTCCTTCGTACACTATTCTTTCCCTCTGATAGTTTAGACTCCATGATTGGTCTGCGAAAAAGTATTTGGGAGCCGAATTGAACTTCAAATCACATGCTTCCTTTCTTCTAACTCGTTTTGATTTGTGAGCCGATTCACTCCAAATTATATCCTCTGTATAGTTACTTCAAACTGTTTATATTTGTGTCCAACATTCTTAATGTTATAATCATATAGAGTAGAAGTTACTAGTTATTTTTCTCACGAGTGACTAAATCGGACAAATTAGTCACTTACACTACACTTATATACGAAGGGAGATATAAGGGTATGTACACCATATTATAATTATTTGGTTGGTTACTGCAATTTTTTTTCTAGATTTAGAACTAAAACTTTGAATAATATCCTAATGCATAATAAGCATTCATATTCATGTAATGATAATCGATCAGTTTTTAAATTCTTTAAACCATAGAGAATATACAAACCTTAAGAAATGTTGGTTTCCAATCAACTCTCAAAATGATCCTAAGCTACTCAGTAAGAACGAATATGCATTTGCTCTTTCCCTGAAATCGAATGGGGGAAACCATGATTTACAGTCTTATTTCCACCAAATCCAGCGACAAAAATGTAGCAATTGAGAGAAATCTGTATCAAAGAGAGACAGAAAGTAAAAGATGTACAATGGTGAAGTCTGATGGTAAACAGAAACAACTAGAAATAATACAGGACCATGACAAAACGTGGGGAATATAAACAAATGATGGAAGGGTTATGCCTAAATGCTTCAGTCTGTATCTAATGTTGAATCTCATCTCGTGAGATTGTAAAGACCACCAATCACCGGAAAAGGATGTCTAGTGACATCAAAAAAGGCTTTTCCTAAACTGCATTTTGATCTTTGGTCCGCATAGTAACCCATTCTTGAGTATTCAATTCTTTGAGATGTTCAAATATCAAAGAAATTCCACAATCTCCAAAACAAGATCAAACGAAAGTCACATCATTCAAAAGTAGAATGTCGAAAGTTGGGTTGGTCTGAAAGACTCCGTATAAAAGTCAAAAGTTTAGATGAAGACTTTGTGCTGCTCTGAAGATACTAGTCATTATGAATTTCAATCGTTATCAACAATCATAGATGGAATAGGCACACTCTAATCTTCTGCTATATATATCATTCTCCAAGATTTTGAAGAAAAATCATAAACATCAGCTATTGGCTCAAAAAACCCCATGTCATCTATGTCAACAGAACCAAAATTGAATTTCATCGATTTATATAGATTTCCTTTTTTTTGTTGCATATATCTCATATTTCTTATGAAATCATTAAGGGAAAGTTTCTCTTTTTTCATGGATGCTCAACCGAGTTAGTACAATAATTGGTCAACATTCAAGCCTTTTGCAAACTTTTTATGGAGCTATTTCTTTCTTTTTCTTACAATCTCACCTTGCCCATGTCCTAACCTCTCTTTGAACCCTTTTCTATTAGTTTCTGCAACTCGCTCAGCCGGTAAAACTTCTGGATCATAGGACTCTGAACAGTCACTTTTACAAATACAGAAGATGGTATCTTTAGGCTTCTCAGTTTACAGAATAAACAATAAATGATCAAAATCTCTACAAGATTGTGCTGAGCAAAAGCTAAGCCTAATCATAAAAAATGACAAACATTCTAGCTGAGCTAAATGTAAGCCTAATCATAATAGAGTGACTACATAGGCGTAAGCGTACGCACGAGATCGAACAATACACACTCAACTAATCAGAAAATGTAACACGATAACATTAGAGAATCTTGCTTTTAATTTGGACAGAGCATAAATGATGTGATTCATGAGGTCGAGTTACATCATAACCAGAGCCGGGCCTGTAAAAATTGGGGCCCCATTCAAGTTTTTTTTTTCAATCAAATAATACATTTTAAAAAATTATTATACATATCTTATATACTTTCACATTATATTTATTTATACCTTATTTAATATTTCAACTATTATATATATATCCAAAAATTTATATTTTGTTATGTATTATATCAAAAAACTTAATTAAAAAACAGCAAATATATAGATTTTTTTTTTTAATTTGGGGCCCTTAAAATATTGGGCTCCATTCAAATGTTTCACAAGAATGGGTTCAGGCCCGGCCCTGATCATAACAATATGGTTTAAAAAACGAAAATAAAAACGAAAATATTTATAAATACTGTCTTTTATATGAAATTTCTTTTTGATAACAATTTTGTTATAAAAAGAATGTATTAATAAAAAGAAAATATTGATAATGCCAGTTATAATAATAAACTCAATTCATTAAGGATAACAATAAACTAACATAATATGGTTTTATTAATAAAAATGAAAATAAAACCGAAAATTTATAGATTTTTCTTTTATATGAAATTCTTTTTAATAACAATTTGGTTATAAAAGGAATGCATTAAATCTATAATAATAAAGTTAGATAATGCTCTCTCCACAGCCCACACCTCATCGTTTAGAATGGGGCAAATTATGCTACCTGTCACTTTAGTTTTTTTTTGATATTTTGTCACCGAGAATTTTTTATGGGATATTCTACTATTTTCAAACGAGGCTCATATTATTCACTCCGTAGTCCGTTCTATTAGAAGTGCCAGAGAATACTACTGTTGTCGATTGACTCTTCCACTTCATATTAGTTGCTCGTTTCTTAGTTTCTCTTGACGTTACCACCTTCAACGATTCTCATCCTTGGGGCCTGCTTACCACAAAGCAGATGAAGAAATCCCCAACCCTTAACTCTTGCATCTAATGCGATGCAGTCCTTTGGAATCCCTCTCCTTCCCTCCTTATACATAGCTTCGGTTTGAAGCGAGCGATAAAGGATGTTCTGTTGACCTTCTCTTGGGTTGGCCTCTCCACGACCTTTGGATTACAGACGGAACTGATTATCACCGGTGACGGTTTTCAGGGAATCAATTGGGCACCGCTGGCTATCACCGTCTCCGATCGATGTCTCCATTCACACTGTTATATTCAGTGGCGCTAGGTTCACTTACTTGTCTATTAGATTGCCTGCTCAGATATACTACTAATATAAGATCCAAAACATTTTTTGGAATTTCTGGACTCTGAGTCTCAAGTTTGCATTTATTTGGGAACTGTTAGGTTTTACTGCATTGATCTTATAGAAGTGGGAAGAACATAATCACCTTATTTTGGTATTTGGTTTGCCTATATTTCTTATATTTATACTACTCAGTGATATTTTGTCTAGATTACTGGATCGAAAAATTATGAAAATGACGACATAAATATTTTTATTTTGATCGAGCGTGTCTTTTTTAATTTTTAACGAGCAGAAATTTGACTCTCTGATCAGAATATTTGTCTTGGTTTTATGATAGTAAACTTTACTAAAACCTCTGTCCCCTTTTAGAGCAGATCAGCACGTGAACGGATTCAACCGGAATTTTTTTAAATTGTAATCGAGAAGGAGGAGCAGCTCTTGATAGACCATGGATTTTACCCACTTTTAGCCCTGGTTTATACATGTTTTTAGAATCTTTCATATGCATTTAGACCTTTTTTAGAGCAATTACATGTTCAAGTACTTACTAGAGGAAAATTGATGTATTTGAAGTTATTTGGAGACCTTTTGAGCTTTGCTGGAAATAGAAGATAGTCGATTATTTATCAGAATTCGACCGACGGTTACCAAGAAAAATCGATCGATGAAAATTTTTAGCCATGGTTTATAAATGTTTTTAGAGTCTTTCATATGCATTTATACCCTTTTTAGAGAAATTACAGGTTCATGTACTTACTAGAGGAAAATTGATGTATTTGGAGACCTATTGAACTTTGCTGGAAATAGAAGATAGTCGATTATTTATCAGAATTTGACCGACGGTTACCAAGAAAAATCGATCAATGAAAATTTCTTCTCATCGATCGGCAACGAAGCCACCCACGAGTTAATGACAAATTAGAAGATTGCAAGTTTCACAAAAGTTTCAATAATTACATTCTAAGTCCCTGGCCGCATGTTAGGCTATATTATTAGGATTTTGTATTATTTTAGAAGCAGACTTACCTAGAGACCTTTTAGAGCTAGTTTGGAGAGAAGCAAGAAGCCATCATTGGTGGGAGATAGTTTAGGATTGGAGATATAGATCTGAACTACAAAAAAATAAAAAGATCTTGAACTCCCTTGCTTTCATTTTACTCTATTGCTTACTCTTAATTATTTATTTATTTAAGTATTATTCAGATCATCATAACCATGTGCTTTTTGAATATGTATAAGTAGTCTTACTGTTAGATTTAGGGTTCTCAATAGGTTGATAAATGTATTACTGACTCAAACTATTGCTAGGGTGTTTAAAAATATAGTTCTTTCATCTAGTTGCTCTTAAAGCTAAGTTTATGATTGATCACCTTTAAAACTTAGATCTTAGGATTAATTGAGAACAAGCTATCACTTGACTCAATACCAGAAAATAACTAGCATGATCTAACTGACTAGATACACAGGAGAGTTGGTCTAGTAAGTTAGAGAATATAAATCAAACCTGTCCGTAAAGCTTTCTGGAAGAAGCATCGATCGACGCAACAATAGTTCTGTCGATCGATATATATATATATATATATATTTTTTTTTTTTTGAATGTTAAAGTGAATTCAAAAAGAAAAAGTAATTTGCTTTACATCAAGTGTAACCTTTCTAAAATTTCAGAAAAATGAATCTATCACCTCCTATCATCTCCTATCTTGTGCTAAATGAAAATGCCATTCCACCTTCAAACTCTTTAACTCCCTTCTTCCTTATGATAGAAAATTTATTCCTCATGTTTTTGTCAATCATTTTGATTAACAAAGTTGCAGGTGAAGAAGACTCTCCATGTCTTCTTCTATTTCTCTCCCTCCAAATGGTGTGGACTGCAGTTTGAAGAACATATCTCACTATAAAAAGTTTGAGTTTCCCTTGGGTATGATCCAAAGCTATCCTGATTACTCTCCTCCAATTCGATGTGTAAAGATTCCCCAGCACTCCCTTCATCAAAACTTCCCATATCTGAGCAGAGTATGAACAATCAAAGAATAAATGAGAGATGGTCTCAATCGGGTTCTGTCGATCGATATTTTAAAAGGTGTATCAATAGATATTCTTTACGAATCATCGATCGACACTTTCTAGCGATTAACATATGAGAGTTGAAATCCGAGATCCAGATTAGATAATCAAATTGATTATATCTAAGTTTAATTTCAAGAACAATTAATATCAATAAACCCCTACAAACCCAAATTAAGTTATTTACTTATCATACTTGAGAATATACCTGAATCTAGCTATTCACCCAACCGTTAACAACCTCAAATCAAACCAATCGAGCAATTACCTTGCTCACCAATTCATTTACTGGTTTAAAACGTATTAACCCATTAATATAGCCTTATTTCAAAGACGATAAATCTATTGTGTAATCTTAGAGTCTCTGTTGATTCGATCCCTAAGTACTACATTTGAACCTCTTATTTGAGAGAGTAATTCACTCCTTAAGGTAATTTGAGTGATATCAGCTCTCTTCAGGGAATTTCTTACTCATGTTTCAGAAGGTCTATTTGTATGTGACCCTTTGTCTTACAGTGCATTGCCCGTTAGGTTGTCACTTTCCTTAGTTATTTGTTCAATCTGTTCCATTTATAAAATAGGGAAACCCATCAAAGAGAAAGGAACACGCCGATCAACTCATGGAGAAATTATTACACTTAGCCACTACATTTTCCCTGCACTATGAAAAAATGTTAAAATCTTGACTTATGGGTGAACATTCGTTATGGTGTAGGCTCTTAATGTCACAGAACCTGATCAGATAGTTCGTTAAGCACTTGAACTTGACAGGCTGCCGTGCAAGTCATGAGTTGTGTTTGGCACTAAAACGGAAACCATGAGATCTTGAAATGCATTGATAATAACTCTGCAGACTGTTGGATTCATGTTACCTGCATTCCGTAGTCAATTTTCCTTGCTCTTTATGCATGCTTATGGCTGTCGTGTCAAACATGTACTAAGCAATCAAATAAACATTTATTTGTTTCCTTCACCCTATCTTGGTTTCTCTTATTACACAATAGCAAAGTATCCTCACGTTTTCTTTGCCTCTATGCATAGAGTAACCATATTTCTTGATTAATACTGCTTAGTGATGCAACGTTCCTGTAAATTTAGGTTTTTTCTAAGGTCATGTATATGTTTTATCTGACGTGGAGTCACGCAGATGGAGACGGTTCAAAAATCAGGGAATTCGTTTCTAGACTTCTAATATCAAACATATCTCTCTGTTTCAGGGGAAGTGTTTGCTTAGCATTCACTTTAGTTTCTTAAATGCAGAAACAAAACTGATATAGAATGTCTGATATGTGTATTCGTGCCATCTTTTGAGTCAAATTTTACTCTTTAGTGTAGCTCATTATTGCTTAATCAACTTGCAGATTCTGAGGATTTTTTTAGAGTTTACACTTTAGTATTTGCTCATTATTTAAAGCAATGATTGAGCATGTTCTAAAGAGTGAAATTTTCTCTCTTCTTTTTTCCAGTTTTGCAGCTCTAAGTGTAGGGTCTGATTTTGGCCTTGCTACATTCAACCACAAAATATGACTGTATGATGTTCAAGGACCTACACCAGTTGTAAAGAATGTGTTTATTCTACCAGATCCGGAGAGAAAATTACCACTAGAACTTGAGGATCGCATGCCCTTGCTACAGTTTTTTGCTCCGGTGCTGTGAGAGACCAAGTAACCTTTCTACACTTACCTTTAGGTAAAAACTTGAAGAATCGTATTGATGCTGCTCTTATGACACTCAGACCTATACTTCTTGCGAGAGGTCATCTGGAGCAGATCAAAGGATGGACGATGTGTTTGATGTGTGGTAGAGGCTTTGGTTCACCAGTGCATGCTCGCTTCAACTATATAGGAGCTGAATTTGGGAATACATTTGCATTATTTATATTAATATATATATTATGCCCATACTCCATATGTTTCAACGCAGTTTAGTTCTTCATTAACTTTGTCGCAGAGGGACGTTTTTAATTGAGTTTATTTAAGTGCAGCTATGGTTTTTGCTTTTCTATGTTCTTTATCATTAAAAAATCTCAACTTTCCTACTCAATACCAAAGAAATAACTCAGAACCACAATTTAGCATTTGAGATTTATTCGCCTGGTAACAAATATACAACCATCAGTGTCACAAGAAGAAAAAACAAATATACAACTATTTTGGAAATTGGAATCTCCAACCATAACTTGTTTGAAACAACTAAACTTTACTTTCATTTTATATTTAACATTTATTCAAAATTGTATTTTAAAGTTTATAAATTTTGGTTGCCTATTTAATTAATACATACTTAATGAGACAATCTTTTTCATTATATAAGGTTGGTTGATCTAAAATACTAATTGATTTTATTTAGAGACATGAGAGGATAAATGTTTATACTAATAAAATATAGTACTTTCTTCACAGTGCACCACTTCAACACCTGAAAAAGGAGAGAGCACCAAGCAGCACATTTTAAAATATTACAGAAATTTCTATATTTTCTGTTTTGTTAATATCTGATTAAATATATTAAATAATATAAATAGTACTTCCCCTGTTTCATAAATATACATATTTTAGACTTTTCACACATATTAAGAAAACATATTCAAACTTGATTGTAAATGCATTGTTTTTTTTAGTGAATAACAATTTACTATAACTTTTAACCAATAAAAATCCAATAAACACCATTAAATTTTTTTGAAATTTACAATTTTTTATTAAATAATACATTGAAAAGGTCAAAAATGTATCTTTTTGAAACAATTTTTTTTCTATAATGTGGATCTTTATGAAACGGAGGGAGTACATTTTAAATCTAACAAAATTTATAATAGTGATATGCTAATGTAATTAATGGTTAATAATATAACACAAAATACAGAAAATTAAAAATCATTTATGCTATTTCTCTCTGACCTAAGCAACTTCAAAACAATGTAATACACTATGGTAGATAATCACTATCAAATGGATCGAACAAATTATCATTCTCTTTCAACATAGTTTTATCTTCATATATTTGAAAATATTTTATTCACTAATACCAAAAAAATAATTTTAAATTTATTACAAAATAAAAGATACGAACCCGGCGCGTAAAGCCGGAAGAGCACTAGTAATATTAATAATGACAATCTATAATAAACTCAATTCACTAATGGTTTTAATGTAATAAACCATTGAATTAACCAACAAAGAAAAGGAAACATGTGTTTTCTAGGAAACAGAGAAAAGGAAACACCAAGAGCTGTTTTCTTATAAATAGGTGTCTAAGGGACAGCGATCCAATAGCTGCGAAACCCTTTTGTTCATTCAATCGTTCTGTGTGCTCTGAAGATAATTATGGGAGAACGCAAAGTCCCAAACAAGTATATTCCGCCAGATTTTGATCCGAAGAAAATACCCCGTCTCCGTAAACCGAACAACCAGCAAAAGAAGATTCGATTTATGCTACCGGTTCGTATTCGTTGTAACACATGTGGTAATTACATGTCGGAAGGCACTAAATTCAATTGCCGTGAAGAAGAAGTCATCAACGAGACGTACCTAGGGATTAAACTCCACAGGTTTTACATCAAGTGCACCAACTGCTCGGCAGAGGTGACAATTAAAACCGATTCAAAGAACTCGGGTTATACTGTCGAATCAGGTGCAGTTGGAGTTTATAATGGACTCGAGGAAGAGGAAAAGCATGAGGTAGCTGAAAACGCCTTGGAGTCGTTAGAGAAGAGAACTATGGTATCTAAAAGAGAGATTGAAGTTATGGCTGCGCTTGATGAGATGAAGTCTATGAAGTCTAGACGAGCCTCGGTGAGCTTAGAATCACTGCTTGAGGCTTTGAATAGAAGAAAAAAACAAGAAGAAGAGAACGTGGAGGAAGAATTGCTCATTAAGTCTATAAAATTTGGTAAGCGGACAAGGATTGATGAAGAGAAAAATTATGAGGTGTTTGATAAGGAGAAGAAGAAGCCTAATAGACGTGTTAACGGTACATATCCCATTCAAATCTCTTCTGTTCGCATAGTCTCCAAGAAGACTGCAAAGCTAACAAGGGGGCTCGAATCTCTATGTCACAACTACGGCTCAGACAGCGATGAGGAGAAGTAAGCTAAGGTTTTTTGATCGTTCCTGATTAATTTGATGGATTTTGCATAAATAAATTGTTAAATTGTCTTTCTATTAAGTTTTTTTAATTGTTGAGTTGTATGAGATTGCAGGCATGCTACATTCGACATTTTAGCTTACTGTTAAGCTTTAGTGATTTTAGCTGATCTCATTATAAACACTGAAAACCTGGTCTTTGTAAAATTCTGCTTTTGAATCTGTGATTTGGCTTAAATAAGAACGTTTTTGGAGTATTGTATGTTAATGCAGGTTAGTCAAAATAAAGTGTAGAAAATATACGGCAACTTTTTGACAAGGTTAGTTTTTTTTTTTACCCTTCCGGATCATGTCTATAAACCAAATCCATTAGAAAGAGCAAATGCAAACAATTTGCAAACCTGTAAATCAAGTATAACCTTTGTGATTTACCATCGTATTCTACATGTGATCTCTTTAGAATAACCTAGATAGACTAGGTCAGTTCTATAACAGCTTGTCTAATACTGTCTTGTTCTTGAAAATCTGTCAGTGAATAAGTAATCTTGATGATAATGTATGATAATGTAGCGGTTTTGCATAATGAGCATTCTAAAGAGCTTTGTGTGTAAAGTTTCAAACTCTGAGAGAATAATGAATGGTAGTTATGTCCTAACCAAACAATCATAACCAAGTTCATGAAAAACCCGAAAGCCGAAATTCCAAACATAGTTTCACCATTAGCCTCTCGGCTTCTGCTAAAAAGTCTTTAAATGGGTTCATGTATTATGACTCCAGAGACAAGCCATATGAGCTGAACAGACAAGAAAGCTGCTAAAACTTCAAGCCGTTTAAACCCGAAAGAGTTTCTCGGATTCGCTTCCCAGCTTGAGACCTTGATGGCTAGCAGAGAGACGCTCAAACCCGGCACGTCTGACAGCAAATGTGCAGCGCCGTCCGTCAGGACCGTGAGGCTATTGGCCATTAAAATCTCCAACGATCTGCACGGACATGATTGTCAGTTAAAGAAGGATGAGGCTTCTTATCTTCTGATCGATTCTTCTCGTTCTCTCGACTCGGAAAGGCAATACTTTTGTCTCGTAAATGCGCAAGACAGAGGAATCACTTCCTCTATTCGTGATGGTGACTCAGTTTCTTCCTCTTTTTGGTCGGGTTTTGAAATGCGGATGTGTTCTAATTCCATAAGCTGTTTTGATACGTTTCAAAGGCTTGCATTAGAAGAGGAAACTAACATTTTGACCTTTCTTGTGATTTGAATAAATCTTCAAGAAGAAAACGAACCTGAGAATCGAAACAATGTTGTTTTCGTCGGAAATATATAGTTTCATGAGTTATCTTATTGTTAGAGATTAAGACGTAATAATCCAGCAAATATGGGAGATAAGAAAATGGAACGTAAAAGTATCTCCAAATCTAGTCAACGGTCGTTGACGTTAACGAATGTGGAATCTTTAAAGAGCTGAGTCGCTGAGTCGCTGAGTCGCTGTGGCTTGTGAAGGGTGAAAACGAATAATCATTTTTTTCTTTAATAGGAAATCGACAAAAGACTATCTTATATAATAAAGTTGACTTGATTCTCTATTCCTGCGTCCATGTCAGCAAAAAAAAAGGGGCAAATCGTGACACATCAGCACCCTCTCTGCTGCGTTTAAAATGTCATTTACGGATCGTATGTTTCGGGCTTTGTCGTTTGTTTTGTATTATGTATCTTTTTGGGTTTTGTGAAATTTTTAATATTTGGACTTCTGGTATGTTTGGCCCAGAGTTAGATATAAGCCCTGTTCGTTTACAAAACGCGGCGACAAGCGGTGGCGACTCGAAATTGTACTATAAACTCCACAAATACAACACAGGTTAGTCAACACCGGATTGTTTATTCAGTCGCTGCGGTAAGTTGAAGCCAACAAATCTGACGCGGAAAATTTCTGCGGCAGTTACATCTCCATTTTCTTAACTCCGATAGTCCAGCGGCGATTGCTTTTAGTTTCAGCACCATTAAATTTGTTTTCGTTGTAGCTTTATTTTATGCCGCTGCCGCTGATCTCAGCGTTTATCAAACGAACATGACTATATTATGTTTGTGTATCGTCTTCAACCCCGACGTCTTCTAAATCCTAATCTCAGCTTTTTCGTCATACACCACAACTGAGTAACAGCTTCACCACTTTATGCTGAAACTATAAACCTTACATTTAATCTTAGTTAAGTCGAGCCCCACTACTTCTCATTACTTCACAACCTTTGATCTCTTCAGTTTCTTCGTGATTTTGGATCTATAAATAGGCAGCTCCTTCTTGATGGTTCTCACAGATTCATTGCTTCTTCCTACTTAAAACTCATACAAAATCCTGCATTTCTTCACACTTCACTGTTAATTGGCGTTGCATAGGAAAACCGATGTGGTCTTCAAATCACGACGCTTCTGGACCACACCTTCTGTAACAGTTGCCTTTACCAATCATCTGTGAAATTAAACAGATCATGGCGGTTTCCTCCATTTTACAATCCGACTCCAGCTCACTTCTCCAAGAGATCTCCGACGATTCATGGGAACTCCGCGACTAAGAAATCTTATATAATAAAGTTGACTTGCCTCTCTCCTCCTGCGTCCACGTCAGCAAGGAAGGAGGGGCAAATCGTGACACATCAGCACCCTCTCTCCTGCGTTTAAAATGTCATTTACGGATCGTATGTTTCGGGCTTTGTCGTTTGTTTTGTATTATGTATCTTTTTGGGTTTTGTGAAATTTTTAATATTTGGACTTCTGGTATGTTTGGCCCAGAGTTAGATATAAGCCATGTTCGTTTACAAAACGCGGCGGCAAGCGGTGGCGGCTCGAAATTGCACTATAAACTCCACGAATACAACACAGGTTAGTCAACACCCGGATTGTTTATTCAGTCGCTGCGGTAAGTTGAAGCCAACAAATCTGACGCGGAAAATTTATGCGGCAATTACATCTCCATTTTCTTAACTCCGATAGTCCAGCGGCGATTGCTTTTAGTTTCAGCACCATTAAATTTGTTTTCGTTGTAGCTTTATTTTATGCCGCTGCCGCTGATCTCAGCGTTTATCAAACGAACATGACTATATTATGTTTGTGTATCGTCTTCAACCCCGACGTCTTCTAAATCATAATCTCAGCTTCTTCGTCATACACCACAACTGAGTAACAGCTTCACCACTTTATGCTGAAACTATAAACCTTACATTTAATCTTAGTTAAGTCGAGCCCCACTACTTCTCATTACTTCACAACCTTTGATCTCTTCAGTTTCTTCTTGATTTTGGATCTATAAATAGGCAGCTCCTTCTTGATGGTTCTCACAGATTCATTGCTTCTTCCTACTTAAAACTCATACAAAATCCTGCATTTCTTCACACTTCACTGTTAATTGGCGTTGCATAGGAAAACCGATGTGGTCTTCAAATCACGACGCTTCTGGACCACACCTTCTGTAACAGTTGCCTTTACCAATCATCTGTGAAATTAAACAGATCATGGCGGTTTCCTCCATTTTACAATCCGACTCCAGCTCACTTCTCCAAGAGATCTCCGACGATTCATGGGAACTCCGCGACTAAGAAATCTTATATAATAAAGTTGACTTGTCTCTCTCCTCCTGCGTCCACGTCAGCAAGGAAGGAGGGGCAAATCGTGACACATCAGCACCCTCTCTCCTGCGTTTAAAATGTCATTTACGGATCGTATGTTTCGGGCTTTGTCGTTTGTTTTGTATTATGTATCTTTTTGGGTTTTGTGAAATTTTTAATATTTGGACTTCTGGTATGTTTGGCCCAGAGTTAGATATAAGCCATGTTCGTTTACAAAACGCGGCGGCAAGCGGTGGCGGCTCGAAATTGCACTATAAACTCCACGAATACAACACAGGTTAGTCAACACCCGGATTGTTTATTCAGTCGCTGCGGTAAGTTGAAGCCAACAAATCTGACGCGGAAAATTTATGCGGCAATTACATCTCCATTTTCTTAACTCCGATAGTCCAGCGGCGATTGCTTTTAGTTTCAGCACCATTAAATTTGTTTTCGTTGTAGCTTTATTTTATGCCGCTGCCGCTGATCTCAGCGTTTATCAAACGAACATGACTATATTATGTTTGTGTATCGTCTTCAACCCCGACGTCTTCTAAATCATAATCTCAGCTTCTTCGTCATACACCACAACTGAGTAACAGCTTCACCACTTTATGCTGAAACTATAAACCTTACATTTAATCTTAGTTAAGTCGAGCCCCACTACTTCTCATTACTTCACAACCTTTGATCTCTTCAGTTTCTTCTTGATTTTGGATCTATAAATAGGCAGCTCCTTCTTGATGGTTCTCACAGATTCATTGCTTCTTCCTACTTAAAACTCATACAAAATCCTGCATTTCTTCACACTTCACTGTCAATTGGCGTTGCATAGGAAAACCGATGTGGTCTTCAAATCACGACGCTTCTGGACCACACCTTCTGTAACAGTTGCCTTTACCAATCATCTGTGAAATTAAACAGATCATGGCGGTTTCCTCCATTTTACAGTCCGACTCCAGCTCACTTCTCCAACAGATCTCCGACGATTCATGGGAACTCTGCGACTAAGAAATTCTTTGAACGGCCGTTTCCTCCTCCGTCTCCGGCTAAAACCGTCACAGCTGTTCTCACGAGTCGCACGGCTCCCTGAAGCCACACTCTACGGCAATCCTTGAAAGTAGCAAAGCTGAAGGAGGTGGAGTGGGTTTGGATAAGAGCTTTGGATTCTCCAAGAGTTTATCTAGCAAGTACGAGATTGTGATAAGTCGGTCGTGACCATTTTTGACACACTTGTCATGCAAGTTTATGGGTGATAACAAAGGACAACAAGTCGCTGTTAAAGTTATTCTCAAAGAAAAGGTTAGTGCTTTTTGATTTGATATCTTCTGGTTCTGTTGTAGTGATGAGATCTATTAGAATGTTTGTAATTTGTTGTGTAGATGAAGACAGCTATTGCCATTGAAGATGTGAGTAGAGAAGTGAAGATATTGAGAGCTTTGTCTGGCCATGATGACCTCCCTTATTTCTATGATGCGTATTAGGATCATGATAATATCCATACAGTGATGGAGTAAGCTCTCTTTTAGTTTAGAGTTTGTTCCTATATCAGCCTACGAGAATCTTTAACAAGTGTTTTGTTGTTTTAATCTATGTGAAGGAGGAGAGCTTTAGGATTGAATATTCTCATGGTAAGGGGGCAGTACACAGAGGAGATACAAAGACTATTATGATACAAATATTGTATATAATTGCATTTTGTCATCTCCAAAGTGTCGTACAACAAGATCTCAAACCCGAGGTGATTAAAGACCCTTTCTTTTGCTTATACATTTGATGTTTTATCGCCATCTTATACCTAAAACTGTTTGCTTCAGAATTTTCTATTTACCTCAAAAGAAGACACCTTACAGTTGAAGGCAATAGATTTTGGCTTCTCAGATTACAATCTTTATATATAAAAATTGGGTTTTAGGTAAGAGACAAGATCCTATAAGGATATATCACTCTCTTTATGCAGAATGATTAGACCAAGTTAAAAATAGAAGCTTACAGGCTCATAGAACAACAATTCAAATTCATCATACCCCTTCACTAATCTACGTTATCTTCTTTACTTCAAGTTTCTCTTTTGGTTGGCTTCAGAGTCAAAGAAAGGCAACGTTATTTACTTCTGGGATAAGCACACATAGAATTCTGAGAAATAAATTCAATGCAACTCGGGAAGTGTTGAGCAAATTGTGAAACACAATAATATATTGGTTTCATGGATGCTTTGAAACTTTGGTGTAGCGATTCCTCATATGGCTTTTACTCTTGTAAGGGTGTAAAATGTTTGATTTGTTTACACCAAAAAAAAAAGAAGTTTGAATTGTATCTTTTTATCTTTGCTTATAGAAATACACTTAATTATGTTTTTACTATTCAATTATGGTAGTGATTGCAATCAACTTTTCAAAAATCCAAAAGGTGATATTAATCCATTTTTATATATAAGGTATGCGACTTTTGTGAACTGACATTCAGTAAAGTTCACAATGAAAGTGCTACAGAAATGGTGACGCCAAATCCCGAGAGTATATAAGAACATTAACCTAATATCTTATTTGTTGGCTTCATGGATTTATTTTTACTGTGTTTTGAAACACATGGACCATTATATCTCCTAATGCTATTGAAGGAAAAAGAAAAGATCATCGACATAAATTCTTTGATACACACACATACATGTGCTTATTTATGCTCCCGAAGCATGAAATTTTGTTTCCATATAAACTTAAAATTTGTGTTGAGATGAATTTTCTTTGCTCATGTAAATTTCAGATATTGTTGAATACATATTTTTTAGTTCGGTTAAAAAAGTTTTTACTGGAACAAAACATGTGTCAACTTCAGATTCGTGTGAGTAAATACTCTTATACAACGAAGACTAATACATTAAAATTTTTTTATAGATCGTTGATCTGTTTGATGATGTATATATAGCTCAAGATTCGTCAGGGCATGCTTTAAGTACAAAATTGGTCTTAAGATGAAAAGATCTCATGGCCATTGGAGCACTTGGAAACAAACTCTGCCTCAAAAGAAGAAGATGAAGGAGATTGTACTAAAGATCCTACTGCAGTTAACACTTATGTTACTTTTGGAAAGAAAAAATCACTCTCTTTTATTTTCAAAATGTTGTTTGCGCAAGCATTTTAGAAAATCCACCTCTTCTTGATTTATCTGTAGGAAAATCATTTCCCAAAACACATATGGAAAAGGCACAACATATATAGATGACCAAGTTATTTTGTCACTATTTTCGATTGTAAAATCAAGTAACCACTGTTCATTCACAAATAATAGGTTATGTAACACATAAATATACAATTACCATAGGCCAAATCAGATTGCAATGAATGTGTTTAAAAAAAATCAGATTGCATCCCACTCATTTGACTAATTCAAGACCACAATAAAATATCAAATAAATTAGATCTTGGATATAACCAACAAACTATATTCTTTCGCGCGGCCACCCCTAGTAAATCTAAATATTTGTGCCTATTAATATTATAATTTTCGGTATGCTTCTTTGGCGTGAGGCAGTGATCTTTGGTCAGATTTGTATTATTATTGTATTAAAGATGGCGTTCAGGCGAACAAAATTGACTGACTTTTCTTGTTTCTAAATATGGATTCAAGTAATTTTCTTGGATCAAATGTGAAAGACTTGTTTTTACGTCTTTTGTACGTATCCTTTCATTAATAAATAGTTCATTTCTTATTTGGATATAACTTAGCTACGGCAGAAAGGAGGTACATTATCTTTTCTTTTATTTGGTCAAACAACTAGGAGGTACATTATCTTTTTTTTTTTTTTAATTTGGTCAAACTCCTAGGAGGTATATTATCAAATCCCCAATATATTAATTGAGTAACATTTGAAAAGATTTAACCTCAATTTTGTAATAACTAAAAAATACCATTTATTTATGTGTCAATCAATTAAATAGTTAATTAGTCTTACGTGTCAGACTCACATTAAAATTAAAAAACATGTTGGTCCAATTCGATTTTTATATCTCACTAGAAACATGTAACACCAACTATATAATATCTTATGATATTAACTAAAGCAAGGTGGATATTTATTATATATTATTTCCTTAAATAAAACATACGGAATTATCTAACGTGATTATGATATATATAGTAACTAGGTAATAATCCGCGCCTTGCGCGGGATGTGATTATTAGTTTCGTCATTTTTAATAAAAAACACTAAATCTGTTTTATCTGGATATTGGTTAGGTTTTACGTTTTTTTTGTTTTTAATCTTCTAAAATATAACTATTATTTTAAATTAATATTCATTTCAGTTTATTCGGTTAAAATGTTTGATTTTTTGGTTTTTTCAGTAAAAACCAAAAATTAATACTATTTATTTATTTTCATATTATGAATTTTAGATAGTCGTTATGTTGAACCAATAGTTTCATATTATAATTTTTAAACAGATAATAGTTTAAGAAATAGAAAAGAATATTATTAAGACAAATCATTTCACTACAATTTGGTCGGTAGTGAAAGAAGCATTAAGAAAAAATATTTCAACTTTCAAAAAAATTAGATACTTCAGTTGTGGTTAATACTTAGTTAGAAGCTGCTCACATCAAGGTGCACATGTATGTTTATGTAAAAAGTATATAAAATAGTTGAAAAATATATAAAGATATTGTTAATTAATATTAAATGACATTTTTGTACAAAATAATACATAAAGATAAAATTAAAATTAATTTAAAATAAAAAAGACCTTGACATTAGTCATTTTTTTATATAAAGAAAATAAAATTATATCTGTAAATCAGGGTGGACACATATCAAATATCTGAGTATTTGAAAGCATTCTTGTCGATTCGATCTTTAGCCACCTAGATATTCGGTGACTCAGATATCCGAAATGTTTTAGAATTTTAAAGAATATCCTATTTGATTCGTAAATAAAATAAAATTTTAAAAATAATTTTTATAATAACATTTCATTACAAAATAAAACATTATATAACCTTTTAAATTCTAGTACCTAATATAATAAATTTAATTCATAAAAATATTTTAAAACTGATATAAAGTATAATATATATAACATATATATATAATTCTTTATATATATGTATATATATGCATATAAGATATTGAATTAGATATATGTTCCTAAAAATATTGGTATTTGTGATTTGCTTCTTTTTTTGATATTGTATTTTAGTATTTGATTTGTTTCGTAGAGTTTCAAATATCCAGATTTTTTGGTTCAAATCAAAACAGATAACGAATCGAATCAAAATTTATGAATATTTTGTTCAACTTTATCCGTAAATATAAAAATAATATATATAGAGTTTGACTTTTGATTCGTTATCTATCTTTATTCGAACCGAAAAATCCAGAGTTTTATTGGAACTATGTATGTGAGTTTTATATTAAAAAAAAATATAAAGTACATAGTGTGAACACATTTATGATTATAGTGTGAATGCATTAGCATATTTATTATCAAATCATTGTGAGGCTGACACGTGTCTATTATAATATGAATGCATTTATTACAATGTTTCTCTTTTAATATATAAGGGATTAATGATTTTTAATTATGAAGATTTGCTAATAATCTATATGCTTTCTATCATTTTTGTTTAATTATTTACTATTAAAATAAATTACATAATTACATTAATCATATAATAAAAATTTAGATTTTTTGTATATGTTGTATTTTGAATTTTTTTAACCGAGTAGAAATTACTAAAACTGTTAAAAGTCTCACATAAACTTTGGTGATCAATGTTTATTTTTTTTTCTATAATAAGATACAGGATAATAAAATCATAAAAAATAATTTTATTTTAATAGGTGTTTATGTTAATATATATACTTCATATCGTTTAAATTTAATTATATATCATATACGATAGATAAAATTGATTGTTTTGGTTTATTTATTCTAAAATGATTGCGAATAAACAAGAGCAGTCATTTGATTTATAGTAACTGATTTCTTAGTTATTTAATATATAATTATTATTTTATTATTTCATAATGTGCAGAAAAATATAAAATAAGTATTTATTCTGCACAAGTCGCAGATCTTAACCTAAGTATGTATCTTTTTAATAATTTTGAATTTTAAGCATTTTCTAAATCTCAAGCCAAAATAAAAGAAATAAATGAGAATAAACACAAAAATCAATATTTATACCGAACAATAACCAAAATGACACAAAAGGATAAAAATATCGAAGATAGATAGGATTGGCACGTGAACGTAAACTTCTCATAACCATAATTAACTTTTAAATTGCTAAATCATGATATAAAACCGAGCTCACATAGTTTCATTGTAACCAAATAGTAGGCATGAGATTCTTTGGCCTAAACGTTAGGTGTTTATGCGATAAATAATTTTTTGACATAAAATATTTTTAAAAATGGGATCAGTTCATTAGTAAACAAATTATGTAATTAACAAAAAAGTTTTTGAAAAATTGTTTAAGGGCCAATATATTAATTCAATCAATAATATAATTTTTTCATGCGATATTTTTTAAATAATTTTCATATAAATTTACCATGCGCAAGGTACATGTCTTATCCTAGTATGCATCTTAAAGTACTTGTATTTATTTTAAATAAGAAGTTATTGAAATCATCAGTCCAAATCTAAAAAAGGAGGAAGCCGATTACCAAAACACTCAGTCCAAGTGGTTATTCAATATCGAAGCAAGAATATTGATGCAGCGTCATCATGCTTGGACGCCAAGGAAACCAATGTTACGAATCGTAATTTACGATAGGCTTTAAGTTTTCCTTATTATTATTAAGTTTTTTATTTTCTTTTTATTTTCTCTTTTAGGATACCGAAAACCCTAGATGAGAGTTTTATTTATAGTCTTTGTATTCCTTTATTAGAAAGCAGTTTTTGATAATTAATAAACTAAAGAGTTTCTCTTTTTCCTTGTTTTTGATTTGATTAAATTCATCAATACAAGAAGCCGGTCTCAAGCGTGGTTCTTTGAATCTCTTGATTGAGCAAAGCATGTCCCAAGAAGGATTATCAAATCCCTTGGTTGAGCTGATTATCTAGTTCGTATGCTGCGCCAAATATGGTCCTCTAACGTCTCTAGTGAATTTGGCTTCTTCATCTAAGGAGATCAATGGCCTTCTTTACCTTAAACGTTTTGACAAAACTCAGGTTTTCCATCACCTTAGAAAACGAGTTCTCGAGGAAACATTGTGTGTTTCGCATTGCCACCTCCGCACTTCATGCGAGCTAGTACAATATATTTAGCGTTCTTTCGTAGAAGTCTAGGAAACACATGTGGGAGAGGCCTAATCTCTGAAAAAGCTAAATTATATGGTTTGAACTTCGTTCGAGAGAAATGTACGAATCGACAAAATCTAAAAACTTCAATATTATTCAGAAAAGAAGAAGAATAAACTTCTCTAAGGAGTCTTCTCGAAGGTATTAAGGCTTGTGTGACTTAAGGTTCGTCTTTTTAACTTAATATATACACATCATATTTTCTAGGATTCTACTCATTTGTTCTGATTTTGTTTAAGGTTTGGATAAATTTATTTTATTTTATTTTGTGGAATGTTAATTAGGCATGTCATAATAGAAAAGCTAGCCAGATTTGAGGTACAATCTCATATATGGTTTGTTAGGACGTCTATTCGGAAATTCAACATTCATAAACAAATAATATGTTATGAATAAATACATTTCATGTAACATTTAACAATCAGAACATTAAAATATTATTTTGCATTTTTTCATTTGCCATTTAGCTAATTTTCTCTCTAAATGTTTGTCACTAATTCATTTTTAAATAATGCTAGAATTTTCAACTCTACGAAACGTCATTGGCTACGTATATTTGATTTATTTAATTAGCATATATATATATATATATATATGTTATGTGGCTTCTTTGGTCATTTCTAATCAGTGGCAAACAAAAATGGATAAAAGATGGAGTCTTCAAGGGATGGCTGCTCTTGTAACAGGTGGAGCCAGCGGAATTGGGTTCGTGTTTCTCCTTTACTCTTCTGCTATTATATAATCTTTTGCTTTGTTAAAAAAATAATAATAATCTTTTGCTAAATTTATTTAATTTTGATTGTTTTAGGCATGCCATAGTAGATGAGCTAGCCGGTTTTGGAGCTAGAATCCATGTATGCGACATATCTGAAATACTGCTAAATCAAAGTTTAAATGAATGGGAAAAGAAAGGGTTTCAAGTTAGTGGCTCAATCTGTGATGTATCCTCACGTCCCGCTAGAGAAACACTTATGCAGACCGTCTCAATGATGTTCGATGGCAAGCTCAACATTCTTGTAAGTTAAGCTTAATTTAAAAAAATTAAACAAATTCTTTTGGGAAAAAATGGCTATTAGATAGTGATATATATAGTACGGCTTTTACTACTCTTGTTTTGGTCAACATAGGTGAACAACGTTGGCGGACTTCGCACAAAGCCAACAACAGAATATCTGGCTGACGATTTCTCGTTCCATATTTCAACAAACTTAGAATCTGCTTATCATCTTAGCCAACTTTCACATCCTCTCCTAAAAGCTTCTGGATTTGGAAGCATTGTCTTTATTTCGTCTGTTGGAGGAGTTGTATCGATGGAAGGTGGCTCTATCTACTGTTTAACCAAAGGTACTGGGCTCAATAGTGTTATGGATTCATATATGTTTAACATTATGTAAAATTCTAACTTTATACATTTTTTAGGAACATTTTCGATTACCTGTTAATTTTCAGTTAATGTAAATCTTTTATGAATTTGATGTTAAAATACGATAGTAATTTTGTTAGATTGACACGTATATCTTTTTCTTTGTGTGTATGTGTAGGAGCTATAAATCAACTAGCACGAAATTTGGCGTGTGAATGGGCACGTGACAACATAAGAGCCAACGCTGTTGCTCCTAATTTTATCCAGACTGCTATGGCTCAACCTGTAATGAGCGACAAACTCTACAGATTTTTTTTTCTTTTTTCCCTCAAATGATCTCATGCACTTCTCATTCTCTTATTTTTTTTTTCTTTTTTGAAAAAAAAATCAGCTCCTCGGAAATGCCGGCTACAAGAAGAGTTTGTTTAATAGAACTCCACTAGGTCGCGCTGGAGAGCCAAAAGAGGTTGCATCCCTTGTGGCTTTTCTGTGTCTACCCGCAGCTTCATATATTACTGGTCAAACCATTTGTGTTGATGGAGGTCTCACTGTGAATGGTTTGTCCTACCAACAACAGGCTTGAGCCGAGAGTTGTGTTTGTGTGGCAATTCATTATTGAAATATTTTTTTCCACAAATTATCAATTGATGCATTTCATAATGAATAATGAGCTTCTCTATCTTTGATTTTCCAAAATCGAACAAGAAACTTTTTAAACAGGTCATTTTCATCGTTTGGATAATACTTCATCGATCTTGCCAGTTCCAAAAATGATTTACTGGATTATTAAATCACTTATTTCATATTATATTTATTTTTTATTTTTATGTTTAGTTTTAGTATTTTTATTAGTTTATGCATCTTTATAAAAAAATATTGAATAATTTTTTATGGAAATCATATTTCTTTTCATGTTATTTTACTATTTTTAAAATTTAAATATGAAATAAAAACATTAAAGAATAAAAGAACTATCATGTGAATAAAAAAATTTAACTCTAAAATGGAGTAATGAGTAAATGGATTAACGTTACCTATCACTCCATTTTGGAACTGAAAATAGAGTAGAATTGGAGTATATTTTACTACAAAATGATGTTTAGAGTAAAAAATAGAGTAAAATTAGAATATCATATCCCTTATATATTATTTGAGAAGCATTGCAACATTTTTTTGTAGCCACGTGTCATCACTAGAATGATTCTTAGAGTTCTTAGAGAAATAGGTTGGTCCATCTAAATATATAATAAGGTTTTTATTAAACCACAATAAATACATTATTAATATGTTTCAATATTTCCTTAAATAAAATTACGGAATTGCCTAATGTGGCTAAAGTATATATGACAATTAATAATTTTGAATAATAAAGATTTGATAAAAATAAGTGTGTATTATAATTATATTTGTTTAATTTTAAGCTATTAAAATAAATTAAACAATCATAGTAACCATATAATAAAAATTTAAAAAAAATATTTATATATTATGTTTTGAATTTTTTAAAACGAGTATAAATTAATAAAACTATTAAAAGTTTCAAATTCAAATTTTTTGATCTATGATTTAAAACTTTTGTTATGACATGATACAAATAATTAAAAAATAATATAAGTTGAAAGTCTCATTTAATAAGTATCGAAATAAAAGATATATAAATATATGTATCATTTTAAATTAAACTATATGCCATATAAAAATACATAAATATCTTAATTGTGAAATTTACTTTGAACATTTTTTTTTAAAAACAATTGAAAAAATATTGACAACTTAATTTTTTAAAATATTATAAATTACTTAAACCATTAATCCCACAGTGAAAATTTTGTTATCACTGATTTAGACTTTTTGCTATAACGGATACAACTTATAAAAAAAAATATGAGCAAAAAACATTATCTAATAAATTTTAATATTAAAATATACCATATATATGTTACTATCATTTAAATTTAATTATATATCATATCAAATAGAAAAAATATTTTTTTGAATTATAAAATTTATTTATATGTTTGCACTTATTTAATTATATAAGTAGTGGATAATGACTTTTTAATGATTCAATATATATTTATTATTTCATAATATTTTATAAACATATAAGATATAAAATAATTTATATATATAATGTTCATCCCGTGAAAGACACGGGTCTTAATCTAGTTAATACTAATATTAATCAATCTTTCTAAAAATACTATCAGATTTTTGAGATTTATTGGATCAATCATTATCCAATTATGGGTAATATCGAATTTTTGAATTTTTACCAAATTTTATCAGTTTTTCAATAAACGAATTTTTAGTAATTCTGAACTGAATTATATATGAATTGGTTTTACCACAGGTCTGAGTCTAATATGAAAACGCGGTTTGAAACTCAGAACAATTTTTAAATTATTTTTATAATAAAAATTTTAAAATTCATACAACTTTTTATCAAAATGATTAAAAATATTTTCATTTCGAAAGCGTGTGTCAAGATCTAGTATATATTTTATATATAAAAAGTCAACTTAAAACTACATAAAGTATTCAGTTGCATTAATTGATAGATAACTTGATGAAGTTAACCAATGTTAGTCAATATTAAAATCATTTGTTAATATAAACTTCCATCTTTAAAAATTACTATTTTACAGTACATTTACTCAGAGTATTTATTAATAAAACTTCCAAAAATGCCAAGTTTTCTTACAAATATTCATATTATCAAAATATCATAAATGAAGTTTACATATAAACACTTATAAAAAGTTTTTAATATAAAAATTAATAAAAATATATAAAAATTAAACATAAATAGGTTCTCTCATGATATATGTCATAATCCATCACTTGAATCGTCTGTCCTATGGGCCATTTCTACTCATAAACTCCGTTTCTGATTGGTTCAGTTAATAGCAAAATAAATAAATCTAAAAAGATAATGAATTATCTTAAATTAAATAGAGATGCTTCTTTTTGTTTTTTACCAACGGAAATGTGCTTAGACTGTGACCTAAAAAAAATTGTCATTGTTGGTTTAGAAAAAAGGTAAAACATAAGTATGCTATTTTATTTATTTATGATTAAAACATGAAATAAAGGAAGCAAAGGAAGTTTACAATCGTAATCCTTAAACATAAGGGAAACCAATTCTCTCACCATTGAACACTAACTGAATACTTTCAAAAAGATTGCGTGACAAGCAACAACGAGAAAATTGGAAGATATGCTTCCAACAATGGACAATCACATCAGTTCCATCACCTTCTCGAATTCACAGCTTTGCGATTATTGAAGAAGACAAGTTAATCCTTGGTGGAAGCTTTAGATCCTCCCATCCCTCCTCTTCATCCATTCTCTTGAAGTACTGGTCTACCATGTTATCCGTCACCTGCTCCAGTCGCTGTGGCTCCCACTGTAGGTCAATATTTATGACATTATATCAACAAATATGAGATAACCACAAATATTAAACGGCGAGTTTCTGTTAAACCTTTGGTTTCCTATCTTTGTCTATCACTACGGCTCTGACACCCTGCGTGATTAAGACACGGTGTTGTAATGACCTCTACAATAACGACAGTTTCAGAACGAAGATATACAATCAATCAGGAAAGCAGAAAATACCTCCACCAAATCTTTGCTTAGTTCGCCCTTCAACACATGACACACCATTCTATACTCACGGATAAGACACTGCCCCACCTCCTGAAACCGTCCTTCTCTTATCTGAAATTTTATACAGGACGTCAGTTCTATCCCATTACTACACGTGACACATTTTGAGGAACTAACCGATCTAAGAGAGATTTTAAGGCTTGCTGGTGAAGCCTTCTTCAAAGCTCGAAGTGTAGCTGAGATCCATTCATCTGGCTCCTGAATGGCCTCTCTCTCCTAACCAACACATATGAAATGATGGTAGAATACATTGTCAAAGTGTAATTCAGTTACTCAGGAATGCATGCAAGTAAAATTTTCCTATATATTGATGAAAAACTTACAAGTGCAGATATTATCTCTTCCACCGTTCTTCTCGAGAAGCACTTATCAATAACATCTAACCTGCATATAGAAACAGTTTTTTTTTTTAAAGCAGCTAACAAAACTATTTTCATCGAAGATGTAACCAAGAAATGGTTTCTATTGGATAACGATTAAAAGTTAACGCGGTGACAAGGTTGAAACATTTCAAAACATGTAAATGCAATCATAGTCAAATATAGAGATCATTTTTTTTTTCTAAAAATATATAGAAAAAATTGTTTTAGCTCTTTACCTAGTGATCCAGCAAATTAAACTGATCAAATACAAGTGAAAAGAGAGAAAATAATATACACATGCCTGTGGTAAGCACTATGCTGTTTCAGGTGGGGATGCTGAGTGTATGCATTGAGAATTTTTGAGGAAAAGGTATCTGGATCATTTGAAACAACTCTGCAAAGATCTGCTTCTAGTGCAGTCAACCTCTGTGACAAGGAGTAACCTTAAAAGTTAAGTTTCTTGGTGGAGCAAATAGTGCCTAACAATAATCTAAAATATAATGGCTTTTATAATGTTAAGGAAAAAGACACTAGGAAATTTTACAGACATAAAGTTTGGTTATCAGCATACATAAATTAAACAATCAACATAGACCATCAAGCCCAAGACTACTCAAAAGACATAGATATAGTGCAATAAATGGTGGACCCATATTTGTGTTTTGATCGCGTCTTAATATAGCGCTAATTGATAAACCTATATATTGGGGTTAATAGGCCAAAATTGACCATCTATGCTTGTAATTCTTCCAACAAAAAAAAGTAAAGTTGTTTTATATATATTTACATAATTATGCTATCAAGTTTCTGCATACAAATATATACGCACACGTTACTACTATGCTAATATTTTTTTCATCGCGTGTCATAATCTCTTAGTTCAAAAAAATGGTAATCTCGTTTTTAACATTATGGTTTCATCACAAGGTGCCATAGTCCATTAGCTGGCAAGTTGCTACCATCCCGACAATTGGAAACACTAAAGACATAAGCATATTAAAAGTTCATACCGTCGAAGGCACAAAATGAGTTGCAAGACCACAAGCAAGCATTTCGGCGCCATCTAACCTAGCTCCTGTGAGGCCAACATACTCTCCTGAACAAAGAAGACATGAAGGATGAGAAAAAGAGATAGGCTCAATATTTTGTCTACATGCAAAACAAATGAATTTTGTTACCAAAAAAGCCAGGGAGCCTTGACAAGAAGTATGAGGCACCTACATCTGGAAAGAGCCCCAGTTCTGTCTCAGGCATGGCAAAAACCTTTGAAAAAAGCCTCAAAGATATGAGCATATTCGTAGCTCGCTCTCTACTTGTCAACCATTAACATGTTTAAGAAAACTATACCGTCTTCTCAGTTGCAATACGAAATCGACCATGGATGGAGACACCAGCTCCGCCTCCCATGACAATACCATTCATAATTGAAATCTATAAATTGAAAACAGTATGGAAAATATGAGAAGCTCACTAAAAGGATCTGGATATCCAAACCTGGATCATAATCCATGAATCAACTATTCAATACTTGTAGATGAAAAATAACAAAATAAAAGGAAATAACAATATAATTACGTACAAAAATTAAATTACAAAATGAAACCTAAAAGAAACTATCAAAATAGCCTATAAAATATTCACTTTAATTCATAAACATTTTATATAATATTTTGATTCATTATCATGGGCATTCTACAAAAATGATCCAACTTTTCCAATGACGTTTTTATATGATATATGCTTTTGTTATATAATAAATGCTTACTAAACGTATTAGTGTATATATATGGAACTACCCATATCCTATATTTTGAACCAACATCAATTTTTTCAACCTCAACATACCTGAATTTTGCTATATGTGGCCATGACATAGTTGAGCGTGTATTGATCTGATAAGAAATCAGCACCGAGTCTCCATTTGCCTAATCCTCGAAAATAGAAAAGAACGCTTAGAAGCTGGAAGTAAGCAAGAAAGAAAGATGGGAGGGTGCTATATACCTTGTACGATGTCACAAATAACAGGTCGAACATCGCCACCAGCACAAAATGCTTTTCCCTGACCCTGTGGAAAAGTTATTGCAATAGCAGCTTGTGCAAACTGGAAGAGGTAAGGATATAGATTACCTTTAGGATGACTAGTTTCACTCTGGGGTCATCCTTATATGCGAGGAACAGTTGCAGCAACCGAGTGATCTAGAGAAGATTCATTTAAACCAAATATGTAAGACTAGTGCAAGAAAGCGAGGAAGAAATAACAAGGGAAGAAATCAATACCATGTTCCAAGACAGAGCATTCATCTGGTTTGGTCTGTTTAGTGTCAAGATTCTAACAGTATATTTATCTTCCATTAAAACCTGTTAATAAATTGATTTAGCGAGAGAGGAGAAGAATTGATCGTTTTAGATGCGTAGCAAACAGGAGAAAAGAGACCTGAGAGTGTGAGGCCATCTCGACTGCTGTTGTCATCTTCTTTTCGTCTTTCTTACCAAACAATTCTACTTAAAGATTATGGATGAATGAATGATTCTTGTAGAGACATTAAGCATACATATATATAGTGTTTAAAATATCGTTTGGTTTCACTATAAAAATAAAATTTAGGTGTTACATCTTCAAAATTCTAATTATTAGGGTTTCTAGATAATAAATAACTAATCAGATTATTTTTAGTTTATTAGTAACTTTTGTATAAGTATTTTCACATAGTTGATGACTTGATGGGATGGCCCTCTAAATTATTTGATTTTCTATGTGAGGGACTTACATCAAAATTAGACTATATATATGTGTGTGTACTAAATATATATTACCTCCAGTTAATATTTCTCTGACTCATTTTGAACAAAAATTATAAAGTCTTAAATTTCGGACAAATTTAATTAATAATTTTAGTCTGACTTAGTATTTTTCATGAGCATAGTATAATTTATTTATAGTTCATAGTATATATGAGATAAATTTTAGAATGGTCACACATGACATAATTATAATTAATTGGATTAAGTCATGTGCCAGTAACTTATTTTTTATTGTAAATTTTAGTTTAATAGCTAACCATTAGATATAGGTCTCTTATGCAAAGAGACAAGCACGAAACAACGCAGAAACACATTTGAGAATATATTTATGGAATTTTTTATGTTCAAAATAAATAGCAACAACAAGCCACCTTAACATAGCTGTAAATGAGCTCCAGATGAAACTTTAATCTTGGATTTGAGTAGCAATGGTCACCTAGTCGCGCTCTTAACGAAGCGTACCTTAATGCAAAACCTCGTAGAATCAGTCTTTGAGCGTCTCTTTGAGATCCCCGATTACCAAAAAAAAGTCAATGGCAACCTATGATCCAATTAAAACTAGTAACTAAACATGTAGCAAGATAGAAGAAGACATAAACATAAACATAGCGGACATATATGAAAAATCATTCACTTGAGTGACATGAAAATGACTAGTAGAAGATTCAAAGAAAAAGATCAAAACTAACAAAAAAAATGTTAAAATCATACGAAGTCTAGAAATAGAACCTTTTTCACTAGAACTGTTTAAAAAATGACCTTTTTCACTAGAATGCCAAAAAACGACTAAATATAATCGAAAGAGAGATCAAAATTAACAAAATATCAAAATCATATTAAATACACAAATATCAGTTTATATTTGAACACACTATATTGGAGAAATTCATCGTGAACAAATAATTTGTTTTCTTATTTTCTCTTTCTTTCATTCTATGTAATTCAAATATTATGGCATATCGTTTAGCAACAGTGATTTTATTTGTATGATATCACCTATATATGTAAACTATGTAGTATATCTTGTTTATATTTTGGATTTTTAGTTGTTTTAGTTAAGTCAAAGATTATTAAAAATCGAAGTCATAGTCATGTACTAAAAAAAAAATAAAATAAATAAATAAATATATATATATATATATATATATATATATATATATATATATATATTCTTATAGAAGTTGAACATACTTCTTCTTTGCTGGAAGTTCATCGAATATTCACCATTTAGCATAAACCACAGTAGCATGATCTATTAATTAGTTTTCAAATATTCATCTTCTTTTGTAAAAATTGTTAGAAACACCTTTTTTATTGATTTCATTTTGTTAAAATATTATACATTAAGGTAAATTTTTCATGTATATCATTTGTGTAAACTAATTTATGAATATTTATGATATTTCTTTTGCTATGAACTGGTATACAAAATTACAAAATATCTTCATGTTCATAATTAATTATCTCAACTTATAATTGTTTTATAAATGTTTTAGAATGTTTTATATATAAAACCTTCAAACAGTTTGTATAGACGACTATACACATTTATAAATGACTTTTAGCCAAAAAAAACATTTATAAATGACCTAACCAACATGTATAAAAATTACTATTAAGGAAGTGACTTCAAATTGCTCTTCGTTTACATAAGGACATTTTCATATTATCAGTTAATTTAACTATAAATTTTGTCATGATTTTGAAAATGATTCGTCTCAAGCCTTTGTATATTTTTAATCAATAGTTAAGTCGTTTTTTCCGACAAACTTTTAACATGTTTCTAATATAAGGAAAAACAATAAATATTAAAAAGGAACTGAAAATGATATCATATTCATTAATAATATTATATTTTAAAGTTAGGAAAATGCTGAACAGTAAGTCAAATGTAATTTATCTGCTGTAAGTTAAATCTTGAGTCTTTTTTAATTGCATGGCCCTTGGATGTGGACAAGTGTTGAGTCTTTTACTATTGTTTTGGTTACGTTTGAATCTTTTTCTAATTTGCATTTTGATTGATCTTTTGCCTAATTGCTTCTAACTTCTTATATTTATTAGAAAGTCTCGTTACAAAGATCATTTGACTCGTTATACATATTAGAAAGTCGAAACTGCTTGCTGCTCTTGAAATTTTCTTCTTTCTCAAGTTTAAAACAAAAACAGGAAAACAAAACATATAGAAAGATGATACGTTTTATGTGAAAACTACAAGAACCCAAAATTTACTTTTAGACCTAAAAATAACGAGATGCCCCCATTTGCCGTTTACATAAGGACTTTTTCATACTATCAGTTAACTTAACTATAAATTTTGTCATGATTTTGAAAATGATTCGTCTCAAGCCTTTGTATATCTTTAATCAATAGTTAAGTCGTTTTTTTTTCCGACAAACTTTTAACATGTTTCTAATATAAGGAAAAACAATAAATATTAAAAAGGAACTAAAAATGATATCATATTAATTAATATTATATTTTAAAGTTAGGAAAAATGCTGAACAGTAAGTCAAATGTAATTTATCTGCTGTAATGTTAAATGTAGAGTCTTTTTTTATTGCATTGGCCCTTGGATGTGGACAAGTGTTGAGTCTTTTTCTATTAATGTTTTGGTTACGTTTGAATCTTTTTTTAATTTGCATTTTGATTGATCTTTTGCGTAATTGCTTCTAACTTCTTATATTTATCAGAAAGTCTCGTTACAAAGATCATTTGACTCGTTATACATATTAGAAAGTCTAAACTGCTTGCAGGTTTTCAATTTTCTTCTTTTTTCAAGTTTAAAACAAAAACAAGTAAACAAAACATATAAAAAGATGATACGTTTTATGTGAAAACTACAAGAACCCAAAATTTTCTTTTAGACCTAAAAATAACGAGATGCCCTCCATTTGCCATTATCGATATTTATGTTCCAACCAGTGTGGCTTCCAGTGGCGAAGCTAATGCATGGAGAGAGGGGTGCACATGCACCCATAATATTTTAAAATTTGATATATTTCTTAGCAAATTTTGAATATATCTACGATAATGTGCAACTTTACATCTAGGGAAAATTCCATAACTAAATTTCGTTACATTTTAATACTTAAACCTTTTTTCCACCCAATTTAATAACCAAACTGTTTATTTTTCTTATTTTAATATGCTTATTTTTAATTTTTGTGCACATGTTAATACCTAAATTATACTCATTTTAATCCAAAATATTAATAAGTTTCAAATAAAACTTAAAATATCTCTAATATTCCAAAATAAATCTTAAACTTTTTAATTTTTTTTTAAGTTGTAAAATAAAAATAACTAATTTTTGGATCAAATTTAAAAATAGAAATTTTTAATTATGAATAAAATAAAAAATTAGTTCTAAACTTCATGAAAAAATAAATTTGAAATTAAAACTAAAACTAACATTATAATTTTTTAAAGATTGTCTACAATTAGTTTGGGTATAAAACTTGTAACAAAACGTTTGGGAATAAAAAAAGCAAAATGAAATTTAGTTTGAGTATTTTATTAAATTGTTCCTATTAAACCTTTTGTGCACCCAGTAGAAATGAATCTTGGATTCACCCCTGGTGGCATCTTTATATAAAATCGATGCAAAATTTAACAGTTTCTTGCAAAGGTTGTAATGATCCCAAGACCATCTAATAGCATGTGTTAGTGGAGCGGTCGAGCAGGACCTGAGTCTAAAAATAAAAAAAATATTATGAAAATTTCCAAATAAATACATTGGTTTAAAATTTCCAAAATTTTAATGTATTCTTAAATTTCTAGTTTATAACTGGAAGAGAAACCTCAAATATATATAGATAAATTTATTTACTTTTAAAATCATTTCATTACATTATTAAATATATAGTTAATTTTTGTTTTGAACATGGCTTTAGTATATTTTGAGATGGCACTGAATGATCCTACTAAATATCGTTCAAAAATGGGACATTAGTCTATTGGAGAATTATGTCAGTCCTGAAGATATAAACCTCTCATAAGAAGTTTAGCCATAAGCTCAACTCATCGTCGTGATACTTTTTGCTGGAACTACACAAGGAATGGCCAATATACAGTTAAATCCGGATATTGGCTGGCTCAGAATGTACTAAAGTCATCGGCTGAGAAGGAAGTTTTAGAGCCAAGTATCACCAATCTCCAAGCCTTTGCTTGGCAGATAAAGGCGCCGAAGAAGATATGTCATCTTATATGGCAACTGTTAACGGGTCATATGGCAGTAACGAGGAACTTAACAAGACGCAATATGAGGTGTGACAATTACTGTCCAAGATGTGGAGAACTAGAGGAAACAGTAACCCATGCCGTTTTTGAATGTCCACCAGCTCTCCAAGTTTGGTCATTATCGTCCACTCCGACAAGCCCAGATATATTTCCCGTATCAAGTATCTACACGAATATGAACTTTTTGTTTTGGAGGAAGAATAGCATTATTGAGTCAGAACTCGACAGAGATCCTTATCCCAGGATAATATGGTATATTTGGGAGGTTAGAAATGACAAACATTTTAGGGGTATAGATAGAGATCCTTTGGAACTAGTTCGACATGCAGAAAGTGAATGCAAAGCCTGGTTTGATGCTAACAAACTGGTACAACCAGTGGTACAAGATAATAACCCGGTGGCAACCCAAGTCATAAGCTTGGGTAATATCTGCTTATTAGATGGATCTTGGACATCTTCTGCTCAATTCAGTGGATGCGGATGGGTATGGATGGACAGTGATGGGAACATTCAACTTATGGGAACAAGGAACTTCACTCGACGCGAATCAGCTTTGCATTCGGAAGTAGAAGCACTGCAATGGGCGATGGAGAATACGCTTCAACACTCAACATGTCAGAGCTTTGGGACGGATTGTAAGGAGCTGATTGCAATGATAAAGGACCCTCAGGCGTGGCCAATTTTTACGACGGAGTTGGAGAGGATAGAGACGTTACAGATATGCATCCCGGACTTCAGCATCATTCATGTTCCACGGGCGCGAAACCAGATTTCAGACTTTTTAGCTAAGACTGCAAGATTCTTCCATAGTGAGTTACTTTTTATTGGTTGTTCTATTCCGGTCTGGTTACCTAGACCACCTCAAGTTTGAGTAATAGAATGGCTTTTCGACGTAAAAAAAAAAAAAAACTACCCTGATATTTCAGGAGAAGTTATTAGAAAAAATGCCTCGTATATATGTCTCTACCGATGGCTTCTGGCGGTGAAATGAGTAAGCTTTTCCTTCAAAACGGGAATCACAAAAAGAAGGAAACCATGAATATGTGTTTTGTGAAAATTTTATGATTCTTTTCTGTGCATGTGTATTGAGATTTTAGATTTTAAGTATTGTGTTTACCATAGGCGAGTCAGGTGACTTAGGGCGGTGATTGTTTGGTTGAATTAGAGTAAAATTAATAGAGGAAAATTGTTTTACTTTTGTTTACCAATCAAGCTGAAAAAATAGTTCTTTCATTTTATTTTTAACTTTTTGTCGTCTTTTATGATCTGTGAAATTTTTTATACTCTTTTATTTGAAATTGAACTTAAGAGTAAATACTACAAACTAATAAAATAGTTCGTATGTTTCATTTTATTATAATTAGGTGTTTATCCAGCGCATGCGGACATAAACGTTTTATAATTACTTATTAGTTATTCATCAAAAGACTATAACGATGAATTATTATTTATTTTTTTATTTGAAAATTCTTATCATAGATGTCAAAAAAATAATCTTACCACCCTATGTATTATAACTTTTTGAATTTTTTTTGGTACAAAAAATTCATTATTAATATATAAAACTTAAAAATCACACAATATTTTCTTTTCAATTATATAAAATTAAGAATTTTACTTGATTAATATTAATTTAGTTATGTGTTTTCTGTTTTTAATTTTTAATTTTTATTAAAAGATATTTCGGATAACAACATAATATATAAGAATCATATTTTTATTTTAAAATATATTTTTAGATTTTGGATAATTTTAATCACTTATCTAATTAGATAAATTTTAAATTCATTTTTATTTTTGACTGAATTATATATTTTATTCATTAAACGTATAAACAATATTAACCACTCTAATATTTAACGTGACAGGTCTGTTGCGAAAATTACTTCGCAAATAATAGTATAGATTTTTTTTTTTTCATTTTCTCTCTTTTATTCTGTTTGATTTTCACATAATTACTCTAAATTGTTCCCAGTCACACTCTCAATTTATTGTTTGGGCGATCGAGCTTTCTAGTTCGATATATGGATTCAATTTTTTTTTGGATCTATTGTTGATTGTCTATCTGTTTTATCTCATTAGATAAATCGATCGAGTTTTCTAACATTGATTTACCAAACAAAATATCAACACTGAAATAAATTTTATATTAGAAGTAGATAATGTGATACTTCGTGTTGAAAATTTTAACTTGTTGAAAAATACAGTTAGCATACATGAGATCATTTTTGACTTTTAACAAAAACAATGATATTGCACGGAAGAACATGCATTGTTTTCTAAAAATAAACATTTGGGGATAAAATATTACCTTCAGAACTTGCATGATGCATGCATGTGCCATTTTGTATTTTTCTGGAATACATTGCCGTTTGTTTTATTTATTTTCTAAAACGACTAAAATTCTGCATTGAATATAAAAAAATTCTGAGTGTGGGTTGCATTTTTTTTAAGATATTAGAAATTAACATATTAATAGCCTTTTTTGTAACCGACTATCTGTTGATGAAAATAGTGCCTATACTATCAGATTAGGTTGTTAGTATACTCACTCTATTTTCTCTTTCCTAAAGAAAAGATTCAATATAACACTTAAGTTTTACATTTATAAAAGCCCTAAAAATTCACAAGTGCACAGTTATGCCAAAATAATATTTAGGAACTGATCATACAGAAACTAAAAATTGCAATATTAAAGGTTGAGACACAGTCACAAACTGATTTAGAACAAACACTTGTGGGGTTTATTGGTTTTAAGAGAAAAAAAATGTAAGAAAATAAAATACATGTAAAACAAATAAAAAATAATTTAACGTCGTCCTAGAATTACGCTCACAAACAAGATTAGTCCACGTTCGTAATAATAGTAAGAACTTTTCTAATCAACTAATTAAATCTAACTTATGTTTGTATTTTGATTTTCGATGAGTATAAAGAAACATACTTTTAAAAGAATTCAAATTTATTCAACCAAAACATACTGGTCTCTCTATCCAAGTGGCGTATCTTTGTTTGAAAGGGGTATCGATCGAAGGAGATACAGCTGAGTCTTGTCCCATCCCATTATCTGTCAAAAGACCACTGAGATGGTTCCAATGTGGAGGGTACTTTGATTCGAGCAGACTGCTCATAAGATGCTTGAAGTATCCACGCCAATGTTCCAATTTAACATTTTCTTAAACGTGGAGAAGATTGTGGACAGACAACAAAGAAATGAACGAGTATTTGGAGTAGCGAGAGAAAACAAACTCCCCTATAGTTATACCAGTACTCCCTTCTTGCCGTGGTCTACAAATTAGTTTTGAATTTGTCTTTGATCTGAAAATGGGATTGTAAGAATGCACATTCCATATCCACAACATCACATCATGAATCCGACTCAGGAAATCAAGTCAGTGCCTTCTTCTGTGTGCAGCTATAACGTCACTCACATAAGACTAGTGTTTATCAATTCCTAGATCAATATAAACTCGTGAATCTCTCAAATCCATAATCATATCTTGAGGTGACCACATATCGGTCGAAAGACTCGACTGGTATTGCATGCGTGGGGGGTTGGTTCCATAATCAATCATTAGAAATTAAAATGTTCTAATCTCTCTTATTATTGTACAATATTTATGTATTATATATAGAATTATATTTAAAACACATTTACATTTTAGGATACATATAGCTGATACACCGACAAACTCAAAAAATACAAATAATCTAGCAAAACTTAATGCTAAATAAATAAAATTTATCGGATATATAATGTCCTACAATTATATATTTCTTATTTTAAATAAAAATTATTTTAAATATAAATATAGAAAAAAATTCACTTTAAATTAATAAGTTTATAAACTAATAAATATTATATTCTTAACTATTTTAATCTATAAACTGTAATTAGTGTTGAGAATTACGTAAACATGATACATATAAACTGATTTCTCCAATAACAAATAGAGATTCGTGCATAGAAGGGAATAACCTTAACAATAAAAACATATTTACACTTGATGTGGTTGATTTGATGTAAAAATATGTAGAAATTGTAGATGATATAGTGCAAGGGAGATAAATGATAAATCTATATAGGAAAAGCCATAGAAATCAAAGTTAACCATTTCTGGAGAAAAAAAACAATCAGCTTCAGTGCCAATTTTATTTCCAACATTATTTAAGCTCTGTATCAGAACCTTTTAATAGTAAACTTTTAGTAGTATATGAGATGCTCGACATCAATCATATTATTAGGGAACCACTTGATCGAGTCCAAGATCGACAGCCAAATAAATAAATTAAAAACGTGAATCAATCAGAGTATTATAGAAAAAGAGACGATCGAGTCCTAAATTTATTGAAGAAACTCAACACTTGAAATTGTATTATTCCAGCCAAACTAATTTTGTAAAAAATTCAACACATGTTCACACTCAATTAGTAGAAGAAACTCAACTGTTCACACCCAAACAAATATTAAAATACTTTATTTTACTTAATATATACTCAGTTTCCATTTGCTTTTTTTTTTTTTTACATAATTCATTTTCATTATTTTAAATGACCCTTAATTTTCCACTTCTCCAAAACGTCATTGGCTACGTATATTTGATATACCTTGCCTCTATATATGTTATTTAGCATATGTGATCATCGTTACTCATTCGCAAACAAAAATGGATAAAAGATGGAGTCTTCAAGGCATGACTGCCCTTGTAACTGGTGGAGCTAGCGGAATCGGGTTCGTTTTTGTACTCTCTAGCTGTATCATATCTTATCTCATTGTTCCCTCTTTCAATGTAAGATATATGTCGATAATTTTTTGATAAGTTGTGGATGTTTTAGGCATGCTATAGTAGAAGAATTAGCTAGTTTTGGAGCTACAATCCATGTATGCGACATATCTGAAACACTGCTTAATCAAAGATTAAGCGAATGGGAAAATAAAGGGTTTCAAGTGAGCGGTTCAATATGTGATGTATCCTCTCGGCCTGAGAGAGAAACATTGATGCAAACTGTCTCAAAGATGTTCGATGGCAAGCTGACCATTCTTGTAAGCTAATCTACTTTATTAAAACAGAAGTACACTTAGAGAATAACCCTATAAGTTACATAATATTTACAGTCAAATGCCATTGAGAATTAAATTTATCTCTATTTAAAAATGCTTGTCTTTTCCACAAATTGATTATTTTCCTTATATAACACCCACGAACTAGAAATAAAGAAATCCATTTTTAATAACTCAAACGTGATTTCCACTCTATACAAAAGGAACGGCATCGCATTTATCATCAATACTATTAAATTAGGATCATGACCCATTGATATATGTTGTGTCCAACTTAAAAGTATAACTGCATTTTAAAATATAACTGCATGACATACAATATAACTACATCTAAAAAAAAACATAACCACCTCCTGTTAAAAAATAACGTAAAATGCTCTGTAGAAACATATGGTTGAAATATGTATTCTGTCTTTGTGCTTCAAGCACGATCTTTTAATACACGTGAAAAAGCAAATCTATAAATCCAACTGTTTTAATATAGAGGAAAAGTAACTGCTTAGCTGAGAGAGAAAAGATCGTGATTAGAAACAATTATGTAAAAGTTGGTTATTTTTAAAGTAGGCCTAATAGCACAAAAAGTAATATTTCAAGTAGGAATAGGGGTAAAGTTAAGAGTGATCATGTTTCAATAATATTGATGTATATGGCAAGAAAAAATAAATATCGGACTCCTATATGATACCTAATTATATGGCCAATATACTATATTTAAATTTATGATCTACAAAACATTTTTGGAAGTAAATTTAAAACTACTAAAACTATATAAGTTGATATTATTATGGAAGTATTATTTATAAAATATATACTTATGAAGAGGATGCATGGGACATCACCGTCTAATTATGCATGGTGTTCTTCGCTTAATTATTACTCTAGACAATGAAGATAACATGTTTTAGTTTAACGGGTTTTAAATAGGTTATTCGATTAAAATATTTATTAAATGTGATTTTACTTAAAATTAGAGAAAAGCACACACACACACATATATGTGTGTATATATATATTCAACAAAATATATTAAAAATTGTTTTTATCAAACATTTCAAAAAATCTCTTTTGTTTTCGGTGAGGTGTTGGATTTGATATTGGTTTTCGGATATAACACTTTAAGAAAATTTTTAATAGAATATGAGACTTTGATTTTCGAGTAGATTCTGAGTCGGATTTTTTGGATACAAAATAATTTTGACCATCCATCTATGCATAGTGTTCTTCACTTAATTATTACTCTAGACAGTGAGGATGACATGTTTTAGTTTAACGGGTTTTAAATAGGCTATTCGATTAAAAATATTTATTAAATGTGATTTTACTTTTTTTTAAATAAGTTATTCGATTAAAAATATTTATTAATTGTGATTTTACTTTTTTTTAATGGGTTATTCGATTAAAAATATTTATTAAATGTGATTTTACTTAAAATTAGAGAAGAACATATATATATATATACATATATGTACATATATTTAATAAAATATATTAAATTTGTTTTTATCAAACATTTCAAAAACTTTCTTGTGTTTCGGTGCGGTGTTGGATTTGATATTGGTTTTCAGATATAACACTTTGAGAAAAAAATTAATAGAATATGAGACTTTAATTTTTGATTCTTTGTCGGATTTTTATGACATAAAATATTTTTGACTGATTATGTTAGGTAACTACTAAAAAAATATAATGGAGAAGAATTTAAAAAAAAAGTTTCAAAATATATTTTGATATGTATATGACACAAGTGTATATTATGCAACTTGACATATTTAATTTAGTTACTAAAAATTATATTAAAATTAATATTTATCACAAATATGATTATTAAACAATAACAAAAATATAAAAAAAACTTTAAAAAATTAAAACAAAAATATACCCGCCCTCTGAAAGGGCGGGTCAAAATCTAGTTGAGAATATTAAAACAACCACAAAATCTTTGATTTACTCAATAAACACCTAAACTTGGGGAACAAGCACAAGATATTATCATTTTCTATTTCAAATCATAACAACTAAGATTTGAAGCATTATTTCAAAAACAAAAAACAGAATAAAAAAATATTATTTTCATTAATTTCGCCTAATATACCTTGCAAATTAAGCAAATATATTTATTCTCAACTAGGGTATTGTCCCTCTACTATATATTCTACCCGAGTACCACTCCATTGTACACATTCATATATCATACTAACTCTTATTTTTTGGAACACTATATATCATACTAACTCATAATTTTTAGTTTCATCATATTTTAATGGTTGTCAATAGAAATGTAGCCCAACTTAAATTACCTTATTACACTGTGATCAATTTTGTAATCAAATTATGTTACAGCAATTTTTATATTATGTGATGTTTTATTGTCATCATTTGTATTATAATTTTGATACATTATATAATGGTGTAGAAAATTTTAATTATATTACATAAACAGAAAAAACACACCCGCCCGGTCGGGCGGGTCCAGATCTAGTCTTAACTTTAAAAACTAAGTATGTTCTTATAGGAACAATACCTATTAGTAGTGAAAGATTCTTTTGGGGGTAAAATATAGTAAGACTTTTGTTACTCTTTTTTGTTTAACATAGGTGAATAACGTTGGCGTAGTTCGCCTTAAACCAACAACAGAATATGTGGCAGAAGATTTCTCGTTCCATATTTCAACAAACTTGGAATCAGCTTATCATCTTAGCCAGCTTTCACATCCTCTTTTAAAGGCTTCTGGATTCGGAAGCATTGTTATGAATTCTTCTGTTGGAGGGGTTGTATCAATGGAATGTGGATCCCTCTATAGTTTAACGAAAGGTACACCGATTGAAAGTTAATCAATAGAACTAGACGCATTAATATTGTGAATTTATCAATAAAAATGAATGTAATATACGAATAATTAAGTTGGTTCGTGTGGTGTCAAAATTCATAGCTAAAATGGTTATATATATATATATATATATGTATATACGTGTGCGTGTGTTGTGTTTACATGTATTATTTTAGATCTAATTCATATAGATTCTTAAGTGAACGCAAGCAGTTATAGTTCTTTTAAAAAATGTAAAAATAGAAGGGTTTTCCATTCATTCATATATAAAGAGGTATTTCTTCGTACAGCTTTTTATTTGATTGTCCTAATTTACATCTTTGTGTGTTGTACAGGAGCTATGAATCAACTAGCAAGAAGTTTGGCGTGTGAGTGGGCAACTGATGGCATAAGAATTAACTCTGTTGCTCCTAATTTTATCCTCACTGATATGGCTGAACCTGTAATAATAACACCCTCCACTTTTTCTTATATATTATTTTCCAATTAACACTTTGTACTTATCATTTTTATGTCTTAATGTGAATTATCAGCATCTTGAAGACGCGGGTTACAAGAAGAGTTTGTTCAGTAGAACTCCGCTTGGTCGTGCTGGAGAGCCAAAAGAGGTTGCATCACTTGTCGCCTTTTTGTGTCTACCTGCAGCGTCATATATTACTGGTCAGACCATTTGTGTTGATGGAGGTCTCACTGTCAATGGTTTCTCATATAAGCGACAGGCTTGAGCCATACTTGTGTGTGTGTTTCTCAATAATTTGTCTATGCAATAAGAGAAAGTGATCCTCCTAGCTGTAGGACCATTATCTCATTTTCCATGTCCACAAGTTAAGGAATCGATGATTCCTTTTCCTTTGTTTCCTACATACATATTTCAGTAAAACAATAATGAATAAAGACAGGAGAATGATACGTAACTATGGTTAGATAGATTAGGATATTTTACATTAAGAGTTTTGGTAATTTTCTATTTAATAGGTGGTTTTGAAGTTTTCCTTTTTATGATTAATAATAAATAAGCTTCCAAGAATTAACTTAATCTCTAAGAGAGGTTAGGTTAAAAGAAAGTAAGCTTTTTGGTTCATATCAACTTGGTATAAAAGCCGAACGATCCGATTGGAGATTATGATTCCATTAAATCCCTTGCTACTGAGTTGCATGAGATGTTTCAAGATCTCCAAGAAATGATATTAGAGCTAGAGAAGAAAAAAAGAAAACAAGCAGTGTTAGATATGGAGACGTTTGCTCGTGCCCATGAAGAAACACGCAAGCAGACCAACACAACAAAGGAGAAACTTTATGAGGAGAACGTGGAGGAACTTCAAAAAGAGGAAAGTCTCCCCTTATCTAAGACGAGCACTATAAAGTCAGACGCGTTAATAGTAACTCGACTAGAGAAATCTAACCACGAGACAAAGAACGATTTGGGTGGCAGACAAATACCTAAAGTGCTAAAGAAGACGTCTAGTAGAACTTTCAGAAAGATATGGAGCTGTCAGATTCATATCACTGAGGGGATAATGATACGTGATTATGGTTAGATAGATTAGGATATTTTATATTAATAGTTTTGGTAATTTTCTATTTAATAGGTGGTCTTGAAGTTTTCCTTTTTATATTAGTTTAAGAGTTTTCCTTTTACGAAGTTGTATCCCTATATAAGGGTTTCATATATTCTTTATATATTAAAAGAAAATTATTGTAATAAATGCATTCACACTATAATAGACACACGGCAGCATTACAATGATTTGATAATAAATATGTTTACGCGTTCACACTATATTCATAAATGTGTTCACACTATGTTTTTTGTATTTTTTTTTAATATAAAACTCACATACATGGTTCCAATAAAACACAGGACTTTTTGGTTCGAATAAAAATAGATAACGAATCAAAAGCCAAACTATATATATATATTATTTTTATTGTTTACGGATAAAATTAAGAAAAATATGCATAAGTTTTGATTCGATTCGTTATCCGTTTTGATTTGAACCAAAAAATCTTGATATCTGTAACTCTACGAAACAAATCAAATACTAAAATACAATATATAAAAAAGAAGCAAATCACAAATACCAATATTTTTTGGAAGAAATATCTAATTCAATATGTTATATGCATATATACATATATGTAAAGAATTATATATATATGTTATATATTATATTTTATATCAGTTTTACAATATTTTTATGAATTAAATTTATTATATTAGGTACTAGAATTGAAAAAGTTAAATAATGTTTTATTTTTGTAATAAAATAGTATTATTAAAAAAATTCAATTATTTTTAAAATTTATTATATTTACGGATCAAATCGGATATTCTTTAAAATTCTAAAACATTTTGGAAATCCGAGTCACCAAATATCTAGGTGGCTAAAGATCGAATCGACACGAATGCTTCCAAATACCCAGATATTTGATCTGTGCTCATCCCTATTTACGGATAAAATTTTATTTTCTTTATATGAAAAAATGACTAATGTCAAGGCCTTTTTTATTTTAAACTAATTTTAATTTTATCTTTCATGTATTATTTTGAACAAAAATGTCATTTAATATTAATTAACATTATATTTGTCAACTATTTTTATATACTTTTTGCATACACATATATGTGCACCTTGATGTGAGCACTTTGTAACAAAGTATTCACCACAACTGAAGTATCTAATTTTTTTGAAAGTTGAAATATTTTTTCTCAATGTTTCTTTCACTACCGACCAAATTGTAGTGAAATTATTTGTCTTAATAATTTTCTTATCTTTTTCTTAAACTATTATCTGTTTAGAAACTATAATATGAAACTATTGGTTCGACGTGACGACTATCTAAAATTCATAACATGAAAATAAACAAATAATATTAATTTTTGGTTTTTACCGAAAAAAACAAAAAAAAAATCAAACATTTTAACCGAATAAACTAAAATGAATATTAATTTAAAATAATAGTTATATTTTAGAAGATTAAAAACCAAAAAAAAAACTTAAAACCGAACCAATATCCAGATTAAACAGATTTAATGTCTTTTATTAAAAATAACGAAACTATAACTACATTCCGCGCAAGGCGCGGGTTATTACCTAGTAACTAATAATAAACAAGCTTCCAAGAATTAACTTAATCTCTAAGAGAGATTAGGTTAAAAGGAAGTAAGTTTTTTGTTTCATATCAGAGAACTTTGTTTTTTTAAGGAAAGTATTCTTATGTTTCGTGTTACTATGATCGAGACTTCTACTAAAATCATCGATTCCATTAACTGTTACTAAAATGACCAAAAGAGTGGAGGATTCTGGCCAATAAAAAATTGCTGAAAGACTGGCAATTTTCTGGTGGATGAGGCTAAAAATGTAAACTATAGTTTTAGATGTCAATAGTCTGTTTTGACGAATACAATCATTGATGCAGACGTTAATACAGAAATCATGCAGAATGGGAGTACCATGCGGATGCAAGATGCCACGGTAGAAAAGGATAAACATGTGATTTATAATTTGATGAAGTCGCTGACATAGTTGTTGACAAGAGTAAATATTAGTCCTGCGATTCCGAACCGAACCGAACGGTCCGAACCGAACCGAACCGAGGATTGTGTAATTCGGTTACCGTTCGGTTAGGATGGAGAAACCGATCGGCAGAAGTTCAAATTAACTTCGGTTATTGCGTCGGTTCGGTTCGGATCACTGATTCCGATCGGTTATCCGAAAATTAACCTAACATGTATATACCTTTAATCTAATTATCGGCTAAACATACTATCTTAACCTAATCTCCTTTCTCTTTCTCTCAAACCCGAGCCTCCATCTTCTTCGTCGATTCTGAAACCCTAGGAATATCATCTTCTTTGTTTGATTCTGACCACAAGGTATGTTCTTCCTCTTGTTTATCAAGTTCTTGTCGATTTTCAGTTTAAGATTGGAGGTGAAATTCTGATTTAGCGTTTCTCTGGAAATGGATGGGTTTAAAAGTATAAAGTTTTAAACTTTTACTGTCTTATGATGAGTTCTTTTATTAGAGTTTGATACTCAAATTAAAAGAGCTTTTTTTCTCAGATGTCAGGTTTTGAAGAGAATGATGAAAATGGAGATGGCTTGGAATCACACGCAGATGTAACTACTGGAAAGAAAAGATCGGCCACAGAGAGATCAAGTACTGACCTTCCTCCGATGCCAAAGAAAAGGCAAGCTCACAGGGCAGAAGTGTGGCAACACTTCATTCAAAAGGAAGACAACCTGAGCCTCTGCAACTGTCGCTACTGTGGTCAAGAGATCGGCTGTGACACCAAAAAGAGTGGGACTAGCGCAATGAAGAATCATAATTCCCGCTGTAAGTTATTCAAAGCTTTTGCGGAAAGTGGTAAGCAGCAGGGTTTAGGAACTGATAGTAGTGGTGTACTTACTGCGGTTACGTATGATGCTGGATTGTTTAGAAGATCTGTGAATGAGATGATTGTGTTGAATGAGCTGCCATTTGCTTTTGTGGAATCAGAGGGGTTTAGGAGGTTCTGTCACAATGTCTTGCCCATGTATACGGTTCACTGCAGGAAAACAGCTACAGAAGATATCTTTGGGATGTTTATGAAAGAGAAAGCGAGTTTGAAGGAGCTGTTTAACTCGGAGAAGAAGAGAGTCTCCTTAACCACAGACATTTGGACAGCTCCTACAACATCTTACAGCTACATGGTGGTCACAGCGCATTGGATAGACAAAAACTGGGATATGCAGAAGCGGATCATCAGTTTTAAACCTGTGACAGATCACAAAGGAGAGACCATTGCCGAGCATCTGAGTGAGTGTCTAGCCGATTGGGGTATTGAAAAGGTGTTCTCGGTGACAGTGGACAATGCAAAAGGGAACGACAAGGCATTGCGTCTATTCACTGAAGCTTGCAGGCAACTAGGACCCAATGCTCTAATCAAGGATGGTGCATTACTTCATATGCGTTGTTGTGCGCATATACTGAACTTGATAGTCAAGGATGGTCTAGCTGAGGTGAAAGAGAGTGTAGTGGCTATTAGGAATGCTGTCAAGTATGTCAGGTCATCTGGTACACGGCTTCAGTCATTTCAGCTGAGGGTTCTAACTGGAAAGGTTAGTAGAGGGAGCTTGTCTCTGGATTGTATTACACGCTGGAACTCTACCTATCTAATGCTGTCGGCTGCTTTGAAGTTTAGAGTAGCATTTGAAAAGCTATTGGCAGAAGATATGTTGTACAATGAGTATTTTAAGGAATCAGAAGAGAATGGGTATAAAAGGATTGGGCCTCCAACTGCTCATGGATGGGATGAAGTGCATAGGTTAGTGAAGTTCCTTAAATTATTTTTTGGAAGCACTTTAGCATTTTCAGCATCAAAGACAGTGACCTCCACTAGTTGTTACAATGAGATTGTGATCATAGAGAGGAATTTGATTGCTTTGAGCAACAGCAGAGACGACCTTCTACGACTTCAAGCAACTGAGATGAGAACCAAGTTTGAGAAGTATTGGGATGGCCTAATCAACATGAATCCGCTGGTGATTATTGGAAGTGTCTTCGATCCTAGAAACAAAATGCAATTTGTAGGTATTTGTTTCGACAAGCTTTATGGCAAAGACAGTGTGGAAAGTGAGCATCTGAGAACCTCAATTAGGGCACTGCTCAAACAGTTGTATGAGGAGTATGCGCAGAAGATTGGTCCACCATCTCAAGGTGATAGTGCTGGAAACATGAGTGAAGATGGAGACACAGTTGGATTGTTTGAGATGTCTGATGATGAGGAGGAGTATGAAGGGAGGGATTCTTTGTATTCTGAAATGGTTTCAGAGGCCGCAAATGAAGAGGCTAGTAGTGAGCTTGACATATATTTGATGGAAAGGCCTGTCTCAAGAACCTCAAATCGTATGGGGTTTGACTACAATGTTCTATCATGGTGGAGGCGTGCATCTGTCAAGTTTCCAATATTATCAGAACTAGCCAAGGATGTTCTTGCGGTTCAAGTATCTTCTGTTGCTTCTGAGTCGGCTTTTAGTACTAGTGGTCGGATTTTGGATCCTTTCCGTAGTTGCCTCACACCATATATGATTGAAGCACTGGTCTGCACACAACAATGGCTTCGGAATACCATCAGTGCAGAAAAGCTTGCAAGCTTGACTCAAATGTTTGAAGAACTTGAATTCCATGAGTCTTTAGGTAATTGTTTCTGCATTTTTACTCTTACATGCATATTTCTCATGTTTTAAACTCGGCATCTGACTGTCTTTCACTCTTTCTCATTATGTAGAGACTCTACCACTACCAGCCTCAGAAGAGGAATCGAACAACTAGAGGTTACATTCTACCACTTTGTTGTTTTGCTGTCTTTTATGTGTTTGGTGTTCTCTTTTAATAATTTTCTGATTCTTATAATTTACACAGGTTGAAGTTCGAGAATGAGGAGATGATGGTGCTCTCTTTTTGGTCTCTCATTCAATTTTTTGGACATTCTCAATCTTTTTTTTGGACTATATGTTTCTGTGAATCAATGCCTCTTTGGATATGTGTTCATTCCAAAGAGTTGTAGATTCAGGATGAATGATGTTTTGTTTATGATGATTGAGAAATGATTAATGTTATCTATTTATTATGCTATATATTTGTCATTGTACAGGTTTAAGGGGAAAACCGAAAAATTGGGATAACCCAGAAATAACCGACTAACCGAAAATAACCGAAAAATCCGATAACTTTTCGGTTTTCAGGTTCTAAAATCATATTCGGATATTTTCGGTTCAAATATCAATAACCGGAAAAAACCGAATTCCGAACCGATCCGAACCGAATTAAAATTCGGTTATTTTCGACAAAATTATCCAATTCCGAACTATCCGACTAACCGAAGTATCCGACCCGAACCGAACCAACTATCCGAAATCGCAGGACTAGTAAATATACTAAAGCATTTATCACAAGTTTTACACAACTTAAAAAGAAGTTTTACACCAAAAAAAAAACATAAGGAAACGGTCGCGTGACAACCAATGAAATTTGAGCTCCAACCAACGAACGATCACACATCAGCTTCACCACCTTCTCTAGCTAGTTCACAGCTTTGCGATTATTAAAGCAGACAAGTTTTTCCTTGGTGAAAGCTTTAGATCCTCCCATCCATCCTCTTCATCCACTCTCTCGAAGTACCTCTCCACCATGTTATCCTTCATTTCTTCCAGACTCCGTGGCTCCCACTGTAGTTCAATATATGGCATTATATCAACAAATATGTCATAACAATAAATATAGTTTTTGTTAAACCTTTGGGTTTTCAATTCAAAAAAAAAAAAAACCTTTGGGTTCCTATCTTTGTCTATCACCACGGCTCTACAACCCTGCATCGTTAGACACGTTGTTGTAATGATCTCTACAGATAAAAACAGTTTCAGAACGAATATATACAATCAGGAAAGCAGACAAAACCTCCACAAAATCTTTGCTTATTTCTCTTTTCAACACATGACACACCATTCTATACTCACGGATAAGACACTGTCCCACCCCCTGAAACCGCCCTTCTCTTATCTGAAATTTCATACACAGAGTCAAGTTCTATCCCATTACTACACGTGCATGACACATTTGAGAAGCTAACCGATCTAAGAGAGATTTTAAGGCTTGCTGGTGATGCCTTCTTCAAAGCTCGAATGGTAGCTGAGATCCATTCATTTGGCTTTTCAGTGGCCTCTTTCTCCTAACGAACACATATGATGGCAGATAGTATTGTACAAATGTAACTCAGTCAACTCAGGAATGCATGCAAGCCAACTTTTCCTATACATAAATGAAAAAAACTTACAAGTGCAGATATAATCTCTTCCATTGTTCTTCTCGAGAAGCACCTATCAATAACATCTAACCTGCGTAAAGAACTATTGAAAGCTCAAACCGGTACAAGGTTCAAAATATTACTTGAAAATACAATCATGACCAAATCGTAGAAAATATTGTTTTAGGAATGCTTGCTATGTTGACATGACAAAAGATATCCAGCGAACTCAAATACAAGTAAAAGGAGTAGATGAAATAAAATGCTATACACTTGCCTGTAGTAAGCACTATGCTGTTTCAATTTCGGATGCTTAGTGTATGCATTGAGAATTGCTGAGGCAAAGGTAACTGGATCACTTGAACCAACTTTGCAAAGATCTGCTTCTAATGCATTCAACCTCTGTGACATTAATGAGTAACCTTACTAAGTAAGAAAAATCCTTCTCGAATAAAATCCTGGTTTACAATAGCGTGAAATGTAATAGCCTTTCAGCATCTCAAGGAAACAGAGACATTAAAGTTTTTTGCTGACTTGTTTGTTATCGACACATATAAGTTAAAACAGTCAACATAGACCATCGAGCCAGATAAAATAAGCATCATGAACAAGATGGCTCCAAAGATATATAACTATAGACTACAGTATGAGAAATGGTTGGCCCGTCGTTGTTTTTGTAATGAGGCCTTAACCTACTTATGTAATTCTTTCAATATTTACATATAACTAATTTAACCTTCCAATAAAAAATATCTATATATATACCTCATAGTTATGCTATTAAGTTATAAAAAAATGCTATTAAGCTTCTACATACAACTATGTATTTATTTTTTTCTCATCAACGGTGTCATAAGCTATTGGTGCCAGCAACAAAAAAAACTATTAAATTTCATTGCATGCTGGCATAGTCTATTAGTGGCGCTATTATCCCGACAATGAGGAATACTAAAGATGTATGCAATAGAAGTTATACCGATGAAGGCACAAAATGAGTTGCAAGACCACAAGCAAGCATTTCGGCCCCATCTAACCTAGCTCCAGTGAGGCCAACATACTCTCCTGAATAAAAAACATACATGAAGGATGAGAAAAGCAGATAGGCTCAATATTAATTTTGTCTACATTCAAAAACAAATGAATTTTATTACCAAAAAATCCAGGGAGCCTTGACAAGAAGTATGAGGCGCCTACATCTGGAAAGAGGCCCAGTTCTGTCTCAGGCATGGCAAAAACCTTGGAAAAAAAAAAACAAATTCGCATGTTTCAGGTTTGCTATCTACTTGTCAACCATGTGCATGTTTTAGAAAAGAAAACAATATATACCGTTTTCTCAGTTGCAATACGGAACCGACCATGGACGGAGATACCAGCTCCGCCTCCCATGACAATACCATTTAAAATTGAAATCTATAAAGTCAAAATTTTTTTATAGAAAACGAATTAGGCAATTGAGTAATTCACTAAAAGAAACTACACCAAATCCAGCTCTGGATCCTAGAATCAACTATCCAAATCCACACCGCTATATATATTTTAGACAACATTTTGGAACGCACTTTTTTATCATAGGTAACAAGTGCTCGAAATTTTTAAATAACATTTTTTGTGGTATAGATATATCCTTTTATTTATTATATAATATATAATTATTATAAGTATTATTATATGTATAATTTAATATGAAAAAAGGCCGGATATCCAATCTTTAAATCAAATTATATTTTGATTTATTATATCCTATTTTGGACCCAGTTATATTCGCTTTTCCACCTCAACATACCTGAACTTTGCTATACGTGGCCATGAAATGGTCGAGCTTGTATTGTTCTGAGAAGAAATCCGCACCGACTCTCCATGACTTGCCTAATCCTCGAAAATAGAGATGACTGTGTAGAAGCTAAAAGCTAAGCAGGAAAAGAAAAATGGAAGGTGCTATATACCTTGTATGACGATGTCACGAAAAACAGGTAGAGGATCGCCACCAACACAAAAGGCTCTTCCCTGACCCTGTGGGAAAGATATTTAGTGTGTGCAAACCGGAAGAGATAAGGATACAGGTTACCTTTAGGATGACGATTTTCACATTAGGGTCTTCCTCATATTCAAGGAACAATTGCATCAACCGAGTGATCTAGAGAAGATTGATTCAAGCCAAATATGTAAACTAGTGCACGTACGATGGGAAAAAAAACAAGGGAAAAATTCAATACCATGTTGGAGTTTAGAGCATTCAGTTGCTTTGGTCTGTTTAGTGTCAAGATTCTAACACTAGATTTGTCGTCCACTAAAACCTGTTAATCAAATTGATTTAGGGAGAGATGATAAAAATTTGGCGTTGTAGATTGGTAGCAAAGAGGAGAAAAGAAACCTGAGTCTCTGAGGCCATTTCGACTTTATGTCGCTTCTTCCTTGCCTATTTCTTATCGAATTATGAGATGAATGATTCTTTTTAGAGACATTAAGCATACATATATATAGTGTTTAAAATTCGTTTGATTTCATTATAAAAATCAAATTCAAATGTTACATCTTCAAAATAATAATTATGTGGTTTTCTAGACAGTCAATAATGAAGCTAATTATTTGTTGTTTATTATTAATATTTGTATATATATTTTCACATTAGTTGATGTGATGGCCCTCTAAGATTATTTGGCTTTCTATGTGAAGTATTAATACATCAAAAGTAGTGTAAATTATAGTATATATATATTAGTATACACATGACTGGTAATTAGCTCTAATAAGTGCTTCCTTCATTCTTTTCTTTCCAAAACATTGAACTTAAACTAATATTAATAATCTAAATTTAGAACAATTTAATCAATAATTATATTTCTATAACTAAATATTTTCATGAGAATATTTTAATTTATTAACATATTAGATAGATTTTGCTGACTCTAATGAAATTCTTACACGTTAAAAAATTATAATTAGTTGGATTAAGACATGTGCCTTGATTAGTTTTAGGAAAAGTTAAGCATAATAGCTAAACCATTTAGATATAACTATATGTCTCTCGTGGAAAGAAACAAAGGAAATCGCCAAAAATACTACATTCATAGTATCACTTTTCATGTTTACACTAACTATTTTTATCCTGATTTTTTAATGAAAGGTAAAAAATATCTATAACTTTAAAATTAACTAATCTAGACTTATTGTTTAGAGTTGAGGGTGTGATATATTTTTTGGAATGTGAAATTTAAGATTTTAATAAATATATAAATAAATACTTATTAAAAATAGTTGCAAAAATAATTTTTGATTTTCAGAAAGAAATTTTGAAAATAAAAAAAAGGAAAAAATATTCAAAAAAGAAAAAAATTATAAAAAGTTTGAATTTGAAAAAGTATAATTCGTAAACATAAAAAAAAAATTTATTTTTTATATATTTAAATAATTATTTATTACATATATATAGAGATAACAAAGGTATAAGAGTCTTTTGCCACTTAATGAAAAATGTATTTTTGAAAATGTATTTTTAGTGGTGGTAAACATGAATAATTGTACCAAGAAAATGGTAAACATGGAAATTCTCCAAGAAACAAAAAAGAAACTTAGTGCGGCATGAAACGTAAACAGAAACGGAAAGACTAGTTACCAAACGAGAAAAAATGTATATATATTTTGTAAAATATTCTAAATACGTTTTTGTATTTTAAAATATAATTTATTTCATTTATTTTTACTTAATTTGATATTTACAATTTAAATTTACATGTTTAGTTAGCTGTTATAAAACATGTTATCGTTTCTTAAGTTGGTTGCCAAGATCTTAAAAATACATATCAACACCTGATATATATTTTGTTAAATGTTACGAAATTGGTTACCGGTCTAATAAGTCATATAACATTGCACATCTAAACTTATCAATTACATTTTATATAATATTTTTCCATTAACCAATACATGTTTGGTTAGCTGTTATAAAACATGTTATCGTTTTTTAAAAATTAGTTGCCAAGATTTTAAAAATACATATCGACACTTGATATATATATTTTTAAATGGTAAAAATAGATTCTTGTGCTAACTTAGTAGTTTATCTATTCAACTGATATAGTTAACAATTATTGTATTATATATAAATCAAAAAATTGTATAATGTTTCAGCTTAGCATTAAATGTATATTGTTAGCATATTAATAATTTACTGTGTTTTTTTCTCTTTATACATTGTGTGTTTCTCTCTCTTCCAAAATAGTTGCAGATTATGGAGTCGGTAAAATCCTTTGGAAGGTTTAGAGTTTAAGAAGAGGAAAATGTGACCGTATGATTAGTGCCAAAAACAAAATAAGTGTTGATTTGGAGATTTAAGAAGAAGATCTATTGATTTGAAATGAAAATGGTGAGAACATTGGGAAAGAAAGAGAAGATGATAGAGATGTGAGTTCTGGGAAAAAAAGAGAAAGAAGATGGAAATTTCGGACAGGGGTAAAACAGGAAAGAATGAGATAATTGTCTACAGTGAACATGAATTTTTAATGGTTTTGGGTAGTTAGCTAATTTTGTTCCCATTTGTGTATATCTAGCAAATTATCTCTTTCTTTTGGGATAATTTTCTCAAAAACAAAGGAAAACATCGAAACTAATTGTGTCAAAGATAGTGAAACAAGCAGATCACTTAGTGACGTGGTGAGATGAATTTGTCGAGGTTATCCTTCCCTTATAGCGATCTTTCTGTAACAAAGAATGTAGGCAAGTACAATTAGAATCTTCCGATATCTAGCTAAGTACAAGAAGATTTAGAAAAGATATTGGATTAGATTTCTGAAATTTACCTCGTTCAGAGTGAATGAACTGTGCTCTCCTGCAGGTGTAACCTTCACCACTCACATTCTGAAATTTACTTTGCCAATGAATCTAAACAAAAACCAGAGAGGATATGAGTTCCAAACAAGCTCATGAGCTCATAATGTTTTGTAATTTCTTTTCTGTTTTCTTCTTCCACATAATCACTTGATTATACCAAACCACTCATCATCACAATCCCAAACAATTAACATATCCGCTTTTTACAAGCCTACAAGTTCATAGACGCCACCACCGCATCAGTACCAACAAACTAAAACTTTAAAATATTATTATCTGGTTAAAACTTTCAAAGTCAAGCTAAAAATATTTAGCTATCAAAGAAAATTTTAGAGGTGTAAATATAATATTAGTTGGACAACAATTTTGTTATACCAGTTACAATATATATCAGTCGGACAATAGTTTTGACAATCTGGTCATGCATGCAAATAATTACATTTTATACATAATCGGCTAAAAACACATGTCCTTTTAAACATATTATTATATTCAACAAAACTAAAATATATATCAATAAAATATTATTATCCGGTTAAAACTTTCAAATATCAGCTAAAAGTAGTGTTAGCTATCAAAGAGAATTGTTAGATGTATAAATATAATATTAGTTGGACAACAATTTTGTTAAGCCACTTACAATATATATTAGTTGGACAATAATTTTGACAATCTGGTCATGCATTTAAATAATTACGTTTTTATACATAATCAGCTAAAAATACATGTCCTTTTGAAGAAATTATTATTTTCAACAAAACTAAAATATATATTGATAAAATATTATTATCCGGTTAAAATTTTTAAAGAACAGGTAAAAATAATGTTAACTATCAATGAAAAATGTTAGATGTGTAAAAATAATATTACTTGGACAGCAATTTTGCATAGGGTTTGTCGTATGGCGTTACCCTAATTCTGACTGGTTCTTGACCGATAGAGAAAATCCGGTCCAGAATGCGGATAGGTGACGCTGGATGTTTGCCGTCTTCCATTTGGTGACTGGAGTTGCAGAAACTAGGGTTTGACTCTGAATTTCATTGATATTGAGAAGAGGGAGGTAGAAAATAGTAGTCGGAGAAAGAGATATCTTTTGGCTACTGAAGATCTTATTGGAGAAGAGGAAGATTTACTAAATCTACTAGGATCCCTTTAAGATTTATGACTGACAAAATCCAAAGTTAAGTATTGCGTATCTTTTAACTAGATTTGTATTCTCACTGGATATAGGGTTAGCAGCGTCTATGAAAATTATCAACAGTGACTAGAATGGTGTCTTTTGTTAGAATGTTAACTATGGTATAATTCGTAGGTAGACGTCCTAATTTTTTTTTTTTTGAGAAAGGGTTTACTAAAAATTAATAGTTTGTTTATTTTTGAGATTAGATCTCACGTCCCGTCCCGTTCTGATCTAGATCCGGTATAAACACCGCGTTTGTAATGCTATAAATCTAAATTTAGCTTGTTCATTTTCAGCTCAAACTAAATAAGTATATTTGAAACGATAAAATCTATATTAATTCAAAACTAGCATAAGATTCTAAGCTATTGAGTTGATAAATATAATTTAAAAATGATTCTATATCGGTAAGAATTCTAATTGTAGTATCAGAGCCTAATTGGTATGAATTCTAATAGTACTACCGGTTTGATGTATATGTGATATGCTTACTAATAATTATGTCTTTCAGCATATCTAAATTTTACACGATGTTTCTGCAAATAATTGGTACTAGATCTTGACCCGTGCTCCCGCACGGGTGTTGGATTCAACTTGCGTTCAATGTAAATTTATAAACCATTTATTTTATAAAATGTCCATTTATATTTTTATGTTTTGTAAAATATATTTAGAGTAGAATATATTATATTATAATATAGATGTTTGATAATAATTTTTTTTATGTACGTAATATTATATTTATAATTTTATAATTGATGCAATTTGATGTAATTGTAATATTCATATATTAACCTATTGATTTTTTTGTTTATTTATTTAAAAATAATTTAAATTTTTACAGTAGGTTTTTATGAATTATTATTAATTTTATGATATTAGATTTTAAGTGAAGCGGCATATTAATAAATAAGAAAGAAATACAATGGCTAAATGTGTAAATAAAAAGAAATATTTAATCTGCTATCCATGTTTCCAAACAATTCTCATTTAATCTGATATCAAAGTTTCCAAACGACAAAATCTGTAAAGAAGAAAGAAATACAGTGACTAAATATGTAAAAAAAAAAATATTTAATCTGCTATCCTTATTTCCAAACAACTTTTATTTAATCTACTATTTAAGTTTCCAAACAGTACCAAAAGGTACTTCAGTTTTAATAATATAGATGATTAAATTATAAAGATTGTCGGATAATAATCATATTATAATTGCTCGCTGTGAAAGTGTTTCAAATTTTAAATTTGACTCGTGGATATCCTTGCTCAGAACATAAAAAAAAAATTATTCATGGTCAACTTCATGATCATCGATCTATATAATTATTCATATACATTGTTTTTACTTATTATAATAAAGAAAGCATGTGATTTTTAGATTTTTATATTAAATCAGTGGTCCAATATAATTAGCTTAATCATTAAAAGTTTGAGATGGTGAATATTACATAAATATTTTATCTTATCTTATAGATTTAGTGCAAGGTTTATTTTGGTTAACAATATAATTTTCTAATCCAGACTGACACCATTCGTTTTGGTTTAAGCCATAAAATAATGGCTTTGTTTTGTAAAAAACCGTATATTCATTATAATGTTTCAGATTTTGAGAGCATGGAACGTGTTCGTTTTGGTGTCTTGTTCTAAAACCTAATTAGATTAGGCCTGGAAAATTTAAGATTAAAATTTATATAATAATTTTTACTCTAATTAAAATACATATATGATATGTATTATTCGCACTAATTTATATTCAATATAAAAATTGGATTATATATAAAACTGAATTAAGATTAAGTTTTCAATTAATATCAAGTACATTGATGCATATCTGATTATGGCATTTAAGCGCATACCAATTAACCTAATGTGCCAATAATACCACAATCGAATGATATTTTAGAAACTAATGATCTATAACACCAAGAATACACAAGCTTTCTTAATCTAAGCAAACAAGAAGATGAATGATTTGTAACAAACTAATATCTTAGAAATACAAACAAAGTGATCCCAAATCCAATCAAGAAATAAGTGCAAGAATTCAATCAAATACTAAGGATGGATCCATGGTCAAGAATAATTGATATAAGGTGATCAAAGTTCAATCTAGGATGTTCAAACAAAACAATCAACAAGTCTATAGGTCTAGATCTCATTCAAATATAGATTAATCCACTGTCGTGGCAAAAACCCCTATGATAATCATGAATTAAACATCAAATGTCGTTTGTTAACGCAATCAAGCATGCATGAATCACAAGTCTACTAACCACTAAACATCTCTGACATCAACTGCCGTTGGCCAAATATGTAAAGAATAATACTAAGTTCATTCAATCATTTTAACAAACAAATTCATGGCGTAAAATAGTTTAAGGTATAGATAAGAGTGATCAAGTCTAATCTAGCATTAAGAACACTTAGCATTATAGAACATTGTTAATCAAGTAATAAACATCCTAAATATCCACTTAATCATTCTAATTTATCTAACCATGAATCACAAAGTCAATATTCACTAATCTCCGTGGGAAACCTTAAACCATATAAGGATCAAGGATAATCATACTAATGAGCAAGAGAAACATAAATATAAGATGAAATACTTCTTTAGATTATCAAAAGATTCAAGTTTTTACAAGTTTATATAAAGTCTCGAGAGAAAATGAGATCAAAATTAGGTTTTTAGGTCTAAATCTATTTGCAGGTGAGGGAAACTCGAGCTGGTTTGATAGAATTAAACCGGGTCAAACCGGATTAAACCGGTCAACAGTTTGAAGTCACGTATTTGTCTTCTCCGATCGGTCTTGGCATGTCGCTAGCATAAACCGCTCCAGCTCACGTCCATGGTACGGCGGCTTCACCAACCCGCTGTGTGTTGCCCGCTTCAGCACTTCGAAGTTCCCGAGTAGGTACGTCTTCCCGCAACTGAAGACCGCTGTGAGCTATGCTCCAGATACAACGACTTCTCGTCCCCGCTGGCATCAAACCGCTGTAGCCTGAGCTTGGAGACTATGGTTCGTCGTCTCTGTTCTACTCGAGCCTCTCCTCTCCGGTTGATGTGTCTCCGTGCGTCTCCTCTTCCTCGCCAAATCAAACTCGAGCCCAAGACTCCGCCGTTAAACAAGCTTCATCAATCGCCGTGACTGGTTCTCTTCACCGCCGAAGCCATCTCCACCGTTTTGCTCCACTACAGAGCCTCACGTTCAGGCCGTCTCAGCTCCTCCACCGTAATCATCAGCCACGACAAAGCTCCTCACCACGGCCTTCACTCGCGACTGTTCTTCTCCGACCAGAAGCGCCTCCGCGAAGCTCCGGAACCAGACTCGTCACTTTGTTCCTCTTCATTGCAATCTACCACAATCAAATCTCCAAGCCACCGTGAAGAACCGTCCAAGTCGTCTCTTCCCTTGCCAGCTCGTCGTCGTCGTCGGGAATCAGCCTCAGATTCTGAACAGAGAAAGCATCGTTCTCTCCAATGGTGGATTTTAGAATGTTTTCACTTCTAGCCCTTCACGTTTTGGATATTTACTCTATTACCCCAAAACTATTGACTCGCAGAAACCTCCCTTTGATTCAGCCCCCAACATTTTAAACTTGCAATCTAACCCAGAAAGTATTCCAAAACTGCAACCTTGGTCCCTGAACTTTGGATAACTTCATATTTGACCCTAGATTTCCATAGTGTGCAATTTGCCCTTGAATTTTGCCTTCCAAATGTGCATTCCAACCCCTATGATATGCAATTTTTTATGCAAATACAACATGAAGACCTAAATGCAACCTAGAATAATCATAATAAGCTAAAATATGAATCTAAAACTATCAAAATTTATTTTGTTATATGATAGACTTGCCAAAATAAGGTGTTTATAGTTATATGAGTCAGATAGATGATAACAATTACTATATGAATGTAAGATTAGTTTACTTGATTAAGATATCAAAACGTTTTGGACGTAAAAGTATAAAAAATACATAAGAGTCGTCTAACATCTCAAGAATTATATTTGATATAAGTGACAAAGGGTTGTTTACCTAAATAATTAAACATTCATGGGAATGAGCTAAACCTCACTCGAATTTTAGTGAAATATGAATCATGAATATTTATATCTAATTTGATAATATGAGTTTTCTTAATTATTGATATTTCTCTATTTCGTACAATATATTAATATTTTTATTCTTCTAATTAAGCAATGTCAACTCCTCGCAATTCATGTCACTGTGATATGTCTTTGAAAAGATGAATTTAAAGAACCGAACTTCCTTCAATAATATCGAAACACGAAATTTTTTCTCGAACAAGAGGATAAAGCTAAGATATATATTACAAATCCTAACAAGACTGATCATTCACCTATGTTTAAGCCATGCTTTGAAGATCTGAAAAAAGAAGATTTTTGAAATGTTGTCTTCAAATATTTACATTATATAAATAAATGTTAATACTTCATATTTTATTTTTTGGGTATTGGATACCGGTTGTGGTGTTTATTTTTTTTTATAAATATGAAAGGTCTAAGAACAAGTGGGTCTACGCGTGGAAAATTGAGCAAAAATTATTGCATTAAATTTTGGAACATTTCATTCGTCTTTACCTTTATTCTTGGTTTATAACTTATGAATTGCTACTATATTACATGCTATAAGCAGAAATAGTATTTCCATTCCCTATTTGGATTTGGAAGGATTTTATTTTTTGATTAAGGGTTTTATTTTTGATTAAAAGACAAGTATTGTTCTTTTGATCATAATGATGATCATAAATGGTTCCGGTCCATTAGAGAATGGACTTAATATTCTATACCAACATGTTCATATCTTTAACATTAATACCAAAAAAAGTCAAGTCTAACAACATGTTCATACCTTTGATTAAGGATTTTACTTTTGATTAAAAGACAAGTATTGTTCTTTTGATCATAATGATGATCTTTTATGGTATTGATCCATTAGAGAATGGACTTAATATTCTAGACCAACATGTTCATATCTTTAACATTAATACCAAAAAAAAATTCAAGTCTAACTAGATGAATCAAACTTCCCTTTGACATTGTTGTTTGGGCCATATAAATAAAAAGTGAATTCAAAAGTTTCATAGGGTGGACATTTGAGCTCATTTGATTATGAATCATGTTAACAGGAAAAATGACTAAGGTTCATTTTACTGGACCCAATGAGAGAGCTAAAGACTTGTTTATACTTATACATATGGATGTATGTGGACAATAAGTATAAATATATAAGATATAATATTTTTTTCATATTTATATGTTGTAAACCCCAACCGGGTTTTTGATCAAATCCGTTACCGATACATAACCGACATTTTGGTTAGGTGGTTCGGTTTAAAGATCGGGTTTCGGTTATGGTTAAAAATACCTAGGCCTAGTTTAGAGTGCAATAAATCTCGGTTTGGATTGTTTATCCTTTTGCTCCAAAATAAACAAATATACTCAAAACTGTAAAATATATGTTTAGTTCAGTATTAGCACGATATTTTAAGCAATTAAATTAATAAATATAATTATAATTTGGTGTATGTAGGCATGACTTCCAATAATCGTATTAGAGCCTAATTTCATAATACTTATTTTGTATATGTTTGATGTATGGAAAATTGCAAAAAAATACCACATTTATAGTACCATTTTTCATGTTTACATTAACCACTTTTGCTTTCATTTCTAACGATGGATAAAAGACATTTATAAACTTATGGTTAACTAAATTGACTTAGGATTTAGAGTTGAAGGGTGGGGTAGGGTTTTGAAAATGTGAAATTTAGGATTCTAATAAATATATAAAAAATACTTAAAAATAAAAAATTATTATTAAAAAAAAAAAGAATTAAAAAAATAATGATAAAAAGTTCAATTTTGAAAAATTATAATTCGAAATCATTAAAAAATATTTTTTTATTTTTAAAAATGTTTATTTATTATATATATAGAAAACAAAAGTATAAGAGTATTTTGTAACAAAATATTGAGAATTTACAAAAACTAACCCATAACTTGATTTTAACCCCAAACATATACCCAAACTTGAATCAAATGCAAAATTAACCTAAAAGCCTTGTGACCAAACAAAAAAACAGAAGCCATTTTTACGAATATAGCCCTAGTAAGTCGTCTGAGTCGTCTGAGATGTTGGAAGTCGTCTGGACGACTTCAAAGTAAATTTTCTGGTGTAGCTGATCTTAAAAATAATTTATAAATTTTTTTTAAAAAATTTTGATAAGCGAAAAATTAGAATCATGTAAACAGTTTTAAGTGATATAAATTAAAATATAACAAAATTGAATCAACATAGATGAGTGTAAGTAGTGAATCATGGTATTCTTTGGTCTAGTGTTTGGCAATATATGTTGTAGTATTGTATGTATTCTTAGGGTTAGATTTTGGAAAGCTTGAATGTTTTTTTGAAAAATTAATTTTTTTACCTATACGTGTTTATTTTTGTGTATAGTAAACACTTTTGAAGTTTAATTTGATTTTATGAAGTGTTTAGTTAGTTAATTAAGTTTAAAGGTTATGTTTAGGGTCTAGATGACTTACATTTCAGTCGTCAGGTGAAGAAATTAAAAAGACGACTTACATGTACGTCGTCCAAATATTTTCGCCTAAAATTTTTTAAAAAAATATTTTTCCGTTTAAATAATTTAAACCAGACGACTTACTTGTAAGTCGTCTGAGAAGTCTTCAATTTTAGTTCCTGCTAAAAATATTTTAATTTCCTACTAAAAATATTAAAGTCTTTTGGACGACTTACACGTCTAGGAAATCGTCTGAATCAAAAATATTTAACCTAATTAGACTTTTTGTCTCTTTATATAAAGAAAAATTTACACATTCTCTCTCCTCCTCTCAAATGGCTGCAACAAAAATATAATGTTCATCATTCTAAAACTCTTCAACCTCTCTCTAATCTCTTTGACTTGAAAACACCAAATTTTATATGAATTTTTCAGTTTTGTCTCATGTCTTTCTTACTAATCTATCTTTTTTTTGCAGGTTTTTAATTAGATGGTACTCATCTTCCACTCATTTAAAGGTGGATCTATTAATTTTATATATGTATTTTTGTGTGTTCTATAATGGTAGATTTATCTAATCTTCCACTCATTTTCTTTGCTTTTAAGTCATTCAAACGTTTTTGGATGTGTTCAAAAAAAAAAAAAACGTTTTTGGATATGCAGATTTTTTAGATCTGATTTTGATATGTAGGTTTTTCAGATCTAGAAGACTTCTGGGATGACTTATATGTTAGTCGTCTAAAATATAATGCACTAGACGACTTCCAGGAAGTCTTTCAGATGACTTCCATTTCACTCGTCTGGACTTCCTGGAAGTCGTCTGGACTTCGTGAAAGTCGTCTGCACTTCATGGAAGTCTTCTGACGAAGTCTCCCTTTCATAATAGATCTAAGCATTTTGGTAAGTTTTTATGTCTGATTTTTCTTCATTTGGTAACTTCTTGTTGTATAAAGTTCTTACTTTTTTCCCAAACTAAAACTCTCCAAACCCACTCTAATTTCTTTGACTTGAAAACACCAAACTTTATATGAATTTTTCAGTTTTGTCTCATGTCTTACTTAGTAATCTATCTTTTTCGCAGGTTTTTAATCAGATGGTACTCATCTTCTACTCATTTAAAGTTAGATCTATTAATTTTAGATATGTATTTTTGTGTGTTCTATAAAGGTAGATTTGTCTAATCTTTCACTCATTTTTTCTGTTTTTAAGCCATTTGAACGTTTTTGGATATGCAAGTTTTTCAGATCTAGAAGACATATGGGACAACTTACCTGTTAGTCGTCAAAAATATAATGCAATAGACGACTTCCAGGAAATCTTCCAGACGACTTCCATTTCAGTCGTCTGGACTTCCTGAAAGTCGTCTGGACCTCCTGAAAGTTGTCTGGAAGTCGTCTCGACTTCCTAGAAGTCGTCTAGACTTCTTGAAAGTCATCTGACAAAGTCTTTTTCCATATCAAGTGGAGTCCAATCTTGTCTTTGAAGATGAATGATCTATAATAGTTTTGTTTGTGGTCTGTTTTGTGAATTGCATATCTACTCTTTTAGTTGTGAATTTTTTGTAAAATCAGTAATAATGTTTCCCAAGATGTAATACATGTGCTAACAATTTGTTTACAAATTTACAAATCAATGAAATAATAGACTTCAGTACCCTTTTTCTTATCTTTGGATCTCTCATATGTAATAATAAACTCCAATGGCATTTTTCTCATCTTAATAAACAAGAATGTTGGTAGCTTCATATTGATACAATATTTTAAGAAGCATTTTAACCCTTCTTCCAACTCATAACAATAATCATCATTAGTGTCTATAACAATAATACTTAAGAGATAGAAACAAACAATAGTAACTAGTCAAAGCATATCATATTTTTTATAAGTTTGTGTTGAAAAACTTACTCAAATTTAGTAAAAACTAAGGGAGAGAACATATTTTGAAAATATGAGTTTTACATATTTTGAAGTTACTTATCACTCTTAAAAATACAAGTTATTCAAAAACTAGCGTAGAAGACTTAAAAACTAGCAGAGAAGACTTCCACGGAAGTCTTCTCGGATCAGTTAGAAACTTTAATTAACGTGAATGTTGGTAACCTCATAAATATCACCAATTAAGTTATAAATTTCATTCAGTAGCCCAAATATTGATTAATAAATATGAAACAAGAAAATGTTAAAAAGTCTTTATAGTTTTAGAGAAAATGCAAATTTATTAAACATTGACGCAGACGACATCCACGGAGGTCATCTAGTAGACTTCCAGAGAAGTCGTCCATTTAGGTTTACGCGGACGACTTCAATCTAAGTCTTCCAGACGACTAAAATATAAGTCGTCTGGTCAACGCAGAGGTTATTTTTGCAATTGACTTTGAAATTTGTTATCTGGGACGACTGAAAAATAAGTCGTCTATTTTTGTTTGGTTAAAAAAAAAACTCCAAAAAAGCTAGACGACTTACATTTCAGTTGTCATAGGTTAGTTTTGCATTTGACTGGATTATTTCACAATTTTGACTTTCCTTGACGACTTACATTTCAGTCGTCTGGTGAAAAATTGAAATATCAATAATTTATTAAAACTCGATGACTTACAATTAAGTCGTCATAGGTTAGTTTTGCAATTGAAAAAAAACTTTAATATTTAATTATACCCAAACAACTTTCAATTCAGTCGTCCAGGATTTACGAGGTTTCACCAGAATCTCGGAATAAAATCGTGGACGACTTACATGTAAGTCGTCGGGTGGACGACTGAATTGTAAGTTGTCTAGTATAATTAAATATTGAAGTTTTTTTTTTCAATTACAAAACTAACCTATGACGACGTAATTGTAAGTCGTCTAGTTTTAATAAAATATTGATATTTCATTTTTCACCAGACGACTGAAATGTAAGTCGTCCAGGAAAGTCAAACTTCTGAAATAATCTAGTCAAATGCAAAACTAACCTATGACGACTGAAATGAAAGTCATCTAGGTTCTTTGGAGATTTTTTTGTAACCAAACAAAATCAGACGACTTAACTTTCAGTCGTCTCAGAAAACAAATTTCATAGTCAAATGCAAAAATAACCTCTGCGTTGACCAAACGACTTCCAGGTAAGTCGTCTACAGCCAGACAACTTACCTATAAGTCGTCTGGACGAACAGATCTGGAAAAAAACTCGATTTCGTACCTTAAATTGGTGAGATAACTTCCTTAGCACACATAAGGCTTCTCCAAGAACACATAATCTCAAACGAAAGTGATCCACCTAAAATCATTAGTTTCTTTGACTCTATGAACCATAAAAAATATAGAATCAAACTCTTGGTTTTTTTTAGCTTAATGTGGAGAGAAGATGAGAGAGATGTTGTGTTTAGTTCATAAGAATGGAGAAAGAAGAAGGGTAAATCGATTTTGGGAGCATTAAGAGCTTCAAATTGGTTGTTCCTGGTGGTTAGGGTATTGATGACAATGACAATTTTGTAATTACTTGAAGATGATGAGGGTGAGAGAGTAAACATGTTATTTTTGAAAAAAAAAAAATTGATGGTATTTTCGTGAATTATATGAACTTGTGGGGTGAATAGGGGAAAACTAATTTCTAAAAAAAAAGGTGAGGTTAGTTTTGTGTTTGACGTTGTAGGTCAATTTTGCAAAACGCCCGAAAATATTTTTGAAAATGTTTCTTAAACATGAAGAATGCTACCAAAAAAATGGTAAATATAAAAATTTCCCTTGATGTATATGTGATATGCATACTAATAATTATGAGTTTCAGCATATAAAAATTTACATGATGTTTGTGGGTATATTTGATACGATTAAATTATGAATATTGTATTATAACGTATCATATTATAATTTCTCCATGCGAAAGGGTTTCAAATATTATTTTATTAGAGTTGACTCGTATATATCATTGCTTAGAACATGGAATATTAATGATCCATATGAGAATACTAATTTGGTCACCTAAGTTCATGGTCATCTGGAATTATGCATATATATTCTATTTCTTTGTTAAGATAAAGAAAGCACATATAGTGACTGAATTGTGCATGTGATTTTTAGATTTTTAAATCAAATGTCTGGCTCAACGTTATGTACAGTTAGTTTAATAATTGGAAGTTAGAGATATCAAATATTGCATAATAAGTTAAACTTAAAGATTTAGTGCGAGATTTTTCAATTGTTGCCGGCCTATCATCGAGTTTAGACCGAGACGGGTACTAACCGTTCTCCAATCCCATTGATTGGGTGTTTCAACGTCGGTCTTAAATTTGACTTCAATGTGTTCTTCGGAACACAGGCTTTAGGATACAGGTTTTTTTTTTGCTCTTTTTCCACATATATCTTTCGTCATATTGTAGTGGTTTTCGTTTATCATTTCACTGCTGAGTATACCTCCGATAACCACCTAAGCTCGTCGGGACTTTAATTTAATATAAAAGTTTCTTGTCCAAAAAATCCTGTGTATTATTTTATATTAGATATAAAACTTTAAATTGATCTTTATCCAATCTTATAAACAATCAAGGTTTATTTTAGTATATACAGTAACTAGATATTGATCCTAACGACCATGCGGGTTTTCGTTATAAAATATTTTAGATTATGTAATAAAATATATCAATAAATTAATGTAATTTGGTGTTATATATTTTCTAATTTTATAATAATAATTGTGTGGCGTATAATACTATTACTATAAATTTTATAAATTTTGTATTTTTGTAACAAACTTTATTTTGAAAACATTATTATGTAACAATACTGATTTACATAAATTTTGTTTTATTTTTAAATTTGAAATATATGTGGAAATTAAAGTAAGTTAAACCTACATAATAGAGAATTTGATATATAATTATTAATTAAATCAATTAATTATAGTTGTTTAAATAATAAACCGAATTGGTTTTTAATCAGAAGAATAAACAAACGTTAATAACAGTAGACTAAAGTTGCATATATACGATATTAACAAAGATCAAATGTTTCATCTTAAAGTGCAAATTAATTGTATTACATGGTAAAATCATTTGAAGGTATGACTTCTAAGTGAACTAAATTTTTTTTAAAAAACACATATGAAATACGTCATATTTTTTTGTGCTAAATAGATAGGATATGTTTATTTTTACATTAGAAATATAAATGAATATTTCTTTTTAAAAAATATTTTAAAATATTTCTTAAATTTAAATTTGAAATAAATTCAATTTGAAATTAGGGGATTTGCCAAAAAATGTTTCAAAACCTGATTTTGAATATAAAAGTGTACCTCATATTCAATCAAATGCAAAAGTAATCCAAAAGCCTAGTGAAACTATAACAGCCTCCTTACGAACAAACAAAAAACATGTATTCAGTTTTACCATTATAACCCTTCTCTATTATGACTTTTTTCTAAGTTTTCTCGTTTAGTAGATCTTAAAAATAATTTTATAATTTTATAAAATATATTTGATGGGTAAAAAATTGAAATCATGTAATAATAAACATTTCTCAATGATGTAAATTTAGTTCATCTGAAATTGAATTATTTTCAACATAGATTGGTTTAGGGTTTGGTAACATATATTATAGTATTGTATGTATATTTAGGGTTAGATTCTGAAATCTTACTTTCGTTTTTTTAAATTGACCCATATATGTTTAGTAAGTATCTAATAACTTGATTTAAATATTTTCTAAGTTTCTTTTAAGTTTAAGAAAGTGTTTTTTGCATAGTTAATTGATTTTAGGGTCTGGAAGACTCATAGAAGACTTAAAAAGAAGTCTTCTGACACATCCCGCCTAAATTTTAGTCGAATTTAGGGTTTCCGCCTAAATTTGAAAAATTTAGGTTTCCCGCCTAGATCAAAGTCTTCCATTAGTCATCTTGGAGTCTTCCAGAGAAAGTCTTCTTATGGATTAGATCTTTAAAATAATTAATAAATTTTATAAAAAAAAAAATTCAAAGGGAAAAAGTCAAAATCATGTATTAATAAACATTTCTAAAAGATGGAAATTTAGTTTTACTGAAATTAAATTATTTTTAACATAGATGAGTGAATGTAGATTGAGTCATGATATTCTTTAGTTTAGGGTATGGTAACATATGTTGTAGTATTGTTAGTATTTTTAGGGTTAGATTTTGAAATCTCATCTTATTTTTTTAAAAAAATATTTGACCTTCAAGTGATTAGTAACTTGATTTAAACAATTTCTAAATATCTTAAAAGTTTGGGAAAGTGTTTTTTGCTTAGTTATTTGATTATAGGGTCTGGAAGACTCACAGAAGACTTCCCAATAAGTCTTCTGACATATCACACCTACATTTTGGTAGAATTTAGGGTTCCCGCCTAAATTTAGAAAAAAATTAGGTTTTCTGCCTAAATCAAAGTCTTCGGGAAGTCTTCTAGGGTTGGGTGAATGTAGAATTAGTCATGATAGCATTTAGTTTAGGGTTTGGTAACATATGTTATAGTATTGTTGGTATTTATAGGACTAGAGTTTGGAATCTTAACTTTAAAAAATTTGTTTTGACCTCGATGTATTTAGTTTTGTGTATATTAAACACTTTATAAGTTTAATGAGTTATTATTTGCTATTTAGTTAGTTATTTGATTAGTTTAGGTTTGGAAAACTTCCAGAAGACTTCACAAGAAGGCTTCCCAAGAAGTCTTCTGACATATTCTCGCCTAAATTTCTAGAATTTAGGTTTCCCGCCTAAATGATTGTAGAATATAGGTTTCCCGCCTAAATTGAAGTCTTCTAGGAGTCTACTCATGCATTTGAATTTAGGATCTAGAAGACTTCTTAAGAAGTTTTTTCTTAGAAGACTTTTAAAGAAGTCTTCTCTTAGAAGACTTCCCAAGAAGTCTTCTATATCGAAAATATTTAACCTAATTGGAAGTTTTGTCTCTATATATAAAGAAAATTAACACATTCTCTTTTTTCCTCTCAAATGGCTGCAACAAAAATGTAATGTTTCTCACTCTAAAACTCTCCAACCTCTCTCTAATATCTTTGAACATCAAAACACCAAATTTAAATTCATTTCTCATTTTTTTATGTCTTCTCATTAATTTATCTTCTTTTTGCACGTTTTTCATTACATGGTTCTCATCTTTCACTCATTCAAAAGTAGATCTATAAATGTTGGATATGTATTATTTTGTGCTTTATATATTATATTCTAAAAAGCTATAGATTCAACCTATTGTAATTGTTTTGTTTATTATTTAAGCATAAAATCATATTTTTGAAGTTTTTATCTGTTTTGAAGTCATATGAATGCTTTTGAATTTGCAGGTTTTCCAGATCTGAAATTGACTTTAAAAGACTTCTCAAAAAACTGTCGGAAGAATTCAAGACAAGTCTTCTAATGCATTTTATGCTAGAAGACTTCCCACGAAATTTTCTGGAAGTTTTCTGCACAAAGTGATACAAATATTGGATATGTATTTTATATGTTTTATATATTGAATCCTAAAAAGTTATAAATTCAACCTAATGTGACAAATTTTTGTTTATTACTAAGCATAAAAAGTGTTTTTGAAGTTTTCTCTATTTTGAAACTGTTTGAATGCTTTTGAATATATAAAATTTTCAGATATAAATCAGACTTTGAAAGACTTCTCAGAAGACTCTTGGAAGTCTCTCGAAAGACTTCTTGGGAAGTGTTCTAATGCATTTTATGCTAGAAGACGACCCACGAAGTCTTCAGGAAGTCTTCCAAAGTTTGAATATGCAGATTTTTCAGATATGAGTTAGACTTTGGAAGATTTCTCCGAGGACTCTTGGAAGACTCTCAGAAACTCTCGGAAGACTCTTGGAAGACTCAGAAATTCTCAGAAGACTCTTGGCAAACTTCTTGATAAGTCTTCTAATGTATTTTATGTTAGAAGACTTTCCACGAAGTCTTCGGGAAGTCTTCCAAAGTCTTATGTCCAAAGTGGTACAAATGAATGATGTCAAGTGGAGTCCAAGCTGATCCATGTTGAGGAATGATATCTAGTTCCATGTGTAATAGTTTTGTTTATGGTTTGTTTTATGATTTGTATGTGCACTATTTAGTTGTGAATTCTTTTGTAAACTTAAAGAAATGTTAATCAAAAGAATTTGCTAAAAATGTTCATGTCTTACCAAAAGTACTTGATATTATTGAAGTTATTGATACAACATACCACAAATTGTTTTAACCATTCTATCCACTCATATCAAAACACAACAACACAAAAACTTAGTCAAATTTACTAAAACTAAGAGAGAAGACTTAAAAATAACTTAGTCAAATTCACAAAAGATCAAACTTGAATTTTAAGTGAGAGAAGATTTTTTAAAAATTTCAGGTAAGTTAAAAATTATATCTTATGATCTAAAAAGATACATTAAACCACATGAAGTGATATTCTTGAAGTTACTTAACACTTTTGAAAGTTAACACTTATGTCGAAGACTTACAGAAGACTTCTCCGTTTAGTTAGAAACATTATTAAACAACAACGTTTGTAACTTAATAATTATCACCAATTAAGTTAAGAATTCGACTCAGTAGTCCCAATATTGACAAACAAACATGAATTAGCAAGAAAATATTAAAAAATCATTTTAATTTTGGATAAATTTGAAGTTTAATAAATATTTACGTAGAAGACTTCTTTGGAGGTCATCCACGGAAGACTTTAAAAGAAGTCTACTCTGTGTAGACTTCAAAAGAAGTCCTCTGATTAGGTCATTTTTTGCAATTGCAAATTTACGAAGGAATATTTCTTAAGAAGTCTACTCTACATAAGACATCTAAGGAAATTTTCCTTTGTAAATATTGGCTTACTTTTAAAATTGATTTTTTTTTTGAAATTCCCAGAGAAGACTTCCTTGGAAGTATTTTCGGATAAACAAGTAACTTTTGAATTTGACCGAAGTTGGTCAGAATTTTAACTTTTTGTAGAAGACTTCTACGGAAGTCTACCTACAGAATACTTCAAAAGATGACTTCTGGAAGACTTAGATAAGTCTTCCGTCGGATGACTTTTCTAGAAGACTTCTAATATTAAATGTTTTACTATTATTTTTCAATTGCAAAAGTAACCCACGCAGACATCTTCCGGCATTGAAAAGATTTAGTGAAGACTTCTGTAGAAGTTTTCTCCAGGAAGACTTCTAAGGAAGTCTTTTATAAAAAGTCAAATTTCTGACCAACTTCGGTCAAATTTAAAAGTAACATGTTTATCGGAGAAGACTTCTCTGAAAATTTTGAATTTTTTTCTTTACAAAGGAAAGTTAGAAGACTTCCAGGGAAGTCTTCTATTAAAAACACAAAAGGTCAATTGAAAACTAATATATGCATTCAAAAGACTTCTCGATAAAAAAGACTTCTAAAGAAGTCTTCTTCGTCGAACAGATCTAAAAAATAAAATGTGGTTCGCGATTTCATACCTTGAACTCGTGAGATGACTTGCATGGTTTCTCCAATCACTCAGAACTTCACCAGAACAGCTACCTACTCGTTAATCACCAAGAATCTCAAGTTTATGAACCTTACCTAATTTGTAATCAAAATCTTCAGTTTTTTTGATGAATTTTGAGAGAAAGTGTAAGATATATGGTTTGTGTGGATAGGAAAGGAGAAAGGATGAGAAAAAATCAAAACATTAGGGCATTAATACTCTCAATTTGGTAGTTCATGGTGGTTGATGTATTGATGTCAATGGCAAAGTTGCAAATATTTGGTGAAGTTGAGGATGATAAGATAAAAACATTATTTTAGAAAAAAAAGTAATGGCATTTTCGTGAATAACTAAAACTTCTAGGGTGAGTAGGACAAAACAAAGTTTAAAAAAAAAACATAGGTTATTTTTGTGTTTGACTTGAAATTTTGAGTCATTTTTGAAAGAAGCCCTTGTAATTATTATTATCATTAAAATATTATTAAAAGTATTTTTTATAATTTATAATTTTTGTTTACAATCAAAACTAAACTAAAATTTTATTCATAACTATATTTTGTGATGAATTAATTTTTAAATAACTAATTTTGAAAATATACTTAAAAAAATATTCTAAAATATATTTGAAAGATTTTGTTAGATATTTCTTTAATATATTTATTAGTATTAAATAAAAATAAAGATATTAACATAAATTATAATTAAGTTATGTAAAAATTAATAAATTTTCTAAGGATGGTCTAAATAAAAAAATCACACATGAATGAAGTCATGACTTCTATTTTAAGAGTTACTAGTATATCTCCCGTGCTATGCACGGCTATTATTTATTTGTATGTAGATATACACTAAATATAGTAGATATAAATTTAACAATCTTAATTTGCATTTTATTTTATTTTTAAATTGATATTTATAACTTACAATTGCATAATATAAAGAGCCCTAATATAAATCCTGAAAGTAAAATATTGATCTTCTTTCAAAACCAAATAAAAATTTATACATATGAAACACAAATTGAAGAAAAACATGTGTTTTCCATAAGTACTATTAATGTATCAACCTTAGTTTGTAGATAAATTCTATTAGTGTCTTTTGTCGTGTTTATCTCTTTTTTTTTTCCAATGGATGCTTTTGTTATCTTTCACTATAACTTTTACATTTCTTCATTTTCAATGCTATACATGCTTTGACATTTTGTTTCCAAAAAAATCAGCCAAATTTTGTTAAGCTTAGAAGAAAAGTAAAAGTGAAAAAGTGTATATAGATCAAAAGTAAACAAAATAAACACATAAATAAAAAAAATAAGGAAGACCAACCTGGTCACTGATCAGATTAGTAGGTGATATATGAATCTTTTTCATTTTTCCTCTCACCTGAATTTCTCCAGCTCCATTTGTTGTCTTCTAATGATCATCATTTTTTCTCTTGTGGCACTTCTCAAATTTCTTGAAGATTTTGTACGCTTGCTTTACGGCGAGTCTCTATTATTCTCCTTCTCTTTTTTTTGTGTGTCCTTCTCTTTTTTTTTGTGTGCACATTACCACACAAAATAAGAACTTCCAAAAAATCCAGAATTGATTTAATCTATTTTGAAAATGACATCGACTTCGTTTACTTGCGTTATCACTTTCACCCAGCATGTAGCAAAATGTTTATAAAAAAAGCTATCAGTAGATTATAAAAGAAACGGTCGATGAAAAAAAAAATTCAACATGACGCAATTTAGGATTTGAGGAGGAAGAGTTTGAGTGTTTTTAGCGTAAATAACCTGGACACTACTAACGTTCATCAGCCAATTTTGGAGTATGACTGGCCTGCCCGTTTGAAGCCTATTGTTGTGCCACCGTGGGTTTGCCAGAGATTTCGTTGATATTGATCCACCATTCGATACTATGGATACGGTTAATAAAATTTTCAATCTATCTGTTTAAAATTGCAATTTCACACTTTAGACAGAGAGTTAGAAGCTGTTACAAAGAATTTAGGAATTTAAGCAAGTAGAGATGAATTTGAGTAAAAGCTCTGTGAGTTAAATTTTTATCTAAACGAAAGATTACCGTTTCCAAAGATCGTGAGATGATGGTGTAGTGTGAGGAATATTAGGAACTTTTAATTTTTTTTATAGAAAAGATTAGTTGAGATAAGCACACGAAACTGTTTTGTATTTTTTTTTGCATTTATGTTTTTAAAATTTGTAAAACATATGACATGTGTCAGATTTCTATTTGTTAGGCGACTTGCGCTTTAGTATATAAAGGATTTTTGGGTTCATCCCCTAGGGTGAACCTAGAGGTTCACCAACCAATAGAATTTCATTATTTTAAATTCGATATCTTTTAAAAAAAGAAACAAAATATTGTCAAGTTATTATGTTTTTAAAATAAAAAGATAAAAAAAATAGTTGTTACAAAAGAAAATATATTTTTTTAAATATTGTTAACGTCGTCAACAAAACACTAAACCCTAAATCCTAATCCCTAAACTCTAAATCCTAATTTCTAAACCCTAAATTTGAAACCCTAAACCCTTGGGTAAACCCTAAACCCTTGGATAAATCATAAACTCTAAATCAAAAACACTAAACACTAAAATCCTAAATCCTTGAGTGTTTTAGTGTTTAGTATTTTTGATTTAGAATTTATGATTTATCCAAGGGTTTAGGGTTTACCCAAGGGTTTAGAGCTTCGGGTTTAGGGTTTAGGGATTAGGATTTAGGGTTTAGGGTTTAGTTTTTTCTTAAAAATATTCTTTTTGTAATTACTACTATTTTTATTTTTATTTTTTTATCTTTTTATTTTAAAAACATAATATAACTTGACAATATTTTGTTTCATTTTATAAAAAATATCAAATTTGAAATAACATAGTACTATTGGTTGGTGAACCTAGAGATTCACCCTAGGGGGTGAACCCAAGAATAAGTCATATTTTAATAGATAAAATGAGTTTGTCAAATCAAGGTATCTATCATAATTTGAGTGAGATGGATAGTAAAAGTTATCATATGAGTATAAAATTAGTTTACTTTACTCCTATTAAAACGGTTTTGGACATAAAGATATGGATAAGTCATAAGAAATCACCTTACGACCCGAAATTTATGTTGTTATTATATTATATTGTTTCTTGAAAATCGCTTATATTCTATAGACTAAGAACTTATAACTAATGTTTATGGTCTTATAGAGTTATACACTTATACACCCTTTTTTTTGTCGACACAGAGTTATACACCTAGCAGACTAAATCAAAGATATTCTATGAGATCAAGATTTATTTTAATATAATCATAAAATTTTAGATAACTGAATTCATAAATAGAATTATGAATTATTATAAACTAATATGGATTTCTATAAATACATCAAGAGTTTTGTCCAAAAAATGGCACAGAGTCGAAAAGCCAAAGAGGTACAAGCTTCTAAAAATAATTGTCTTCCGGAAGATGACAAAAAAAAAGAATGTCTTCTGAAACCAATTTCTCCGAAATCTCAAAATATCGGACTATAGTTATATATATATATATATATATATATATATATATATATATATATATATATATATATATATATATAACTTAAAATATACATTTATAAATCTGATAAATTAATAAATTTATTTGTTTTAAGTTAGACCACTTCAAAAAATGACATAATACAATATATAAATTAAATATTTATTTTTCTTCTAAATAAAAATTAGAGAAATTTCCTAAGATAACTTTTTTTAAGTTTTTGTCACAAAATAACATTTAATAAAGAAAATGACCAAAATAAGTTTTATTAAAGACTGAAAATATATTTTTACACTAGGATTAACTAATCTAGACTTAGGATTTTAAAGTTAAGGAGTAGAGTTTTGGAGACAGAGTTTCAAATTTAAAAAAAAATAAAAAATAAATTTTAAAAATTTTAAAATAAAATAGGCTATTTTGTTCATTTTCTTTTTTGATGGTTATTTTTATGAAAAATCTTTAAAAAGCTATTTGAAAGAATTTCCCTTAAAATTATTTAATGTTTTTCTTATTGTTATAAAGTATTTGGTACAAGAGAGAGAATCAATGATTCTTATTCAACCGAGTCTATAGAAATACATGTACAATACATATAGAATCTAGGATACGCAATTTGAATACACCAGAAGAGAAAAAATCAAACAAAAAGAACAAATGTGTAAAGTAAAATATCGTACTAGTAAATATTTCTTCTTTTATAAAAAATATTTATTCTGAAAAAGTAAATAATTTTTTTTAAGTAAATAACTTTATAAGTTAACAAGTAACATAGTTTTGGTATTATTGTGTTTAAAGTTTTAACTGTGACTGCCTTTTCTGAGAACTAATGTGAATGTGATACATATACCATTAAGTTTTTAAGTAATAGTGTACGTATTTTGAGATTCATCAGATCACGGAATAAACTCAAATAACCATAAACCAGATATGATTTTTCGTTTGGTGTGGTTGATTTGATGTAGGTTTACGTACAAATTGCAAGATAATATTGTGCAAGAGAAATACTATCCGCCGAAAATGAAGCCAACCATCCTTGGAAAATAAAACAATTCGGTGAGGATTTTATCCCAACATTATTTTGTTATAAGTATTCCTAACATTATTTTTGTTATAAATATTCCCAAACATTATTTAAGCTTTATATTAGAACGTTTTAAATTTTATAGTATATGAGATGAACGACATCGATCGGAATATTAGGAAAGGACTCGACATAGTCCAAGATCGACAGCCAGATTAATATAGAAAACGTGCATCAACCAGAATATTAGGAAACGACATAATCGAGTCCTAAAACTAGAAGTAGAAACTCTAGCACTTGAAAATTTATCATGACAGCCAAATTAATTACGAAACTCAAAACTAGTTCACACCAAAATTAACCAAACTACTATTTCAAAAAAAAAAAAATATGTATTTTGCATATTACTTAATATATACACAGTTGCTATTAAGCTATAAAAATTTGGTTTACATTATTTATTTTTGATTATTTTAAATAATGTTTAATGTTTCCACACCTCAAAAACGTCATTACCTACGTATATTTGATATACTTCGCCTCTATAAATGTTATTTGGATCTGTGGTCATTCCTACTCACATGCAAAACAAAACAAAAAAATGGATAAAAGATGGAGTCTTCAAGGCATGACTGCTCTTGTAACTGGTGGAGCCAGCGGAATCGGGTTCGTTTTTCTACTCTCTAGCTATATCATTATCATATTTTTTTCCCATTGCTACGTCCCCTTTTCTATGTAATGTCGATAACCTTTTGTTAAATTGTGGACTGTTCTAGGCATGCCATAGTAGAAGAGCTAGCTAGTTTTGGAGCTATAATCCATGTATGTGACATATCCGAAACACTGCTCAATAAAAGTTTAAGCATATGGGAAAAGAAAGGGTTTCAAGTGAGCGGTTCAATATGTGATGTATCCTCTCGTCCCGAGAGAGAAACACTAATGCAAACCGTCTCAAAGATGTTCGATGGCAAGCTGAGTATTCTTGTAAGTTAATCTTAACTTTTTTAAATATAAGTATATTCTTAGGGGAAAAATACCTATTAAGTAGTGGCAAATATAGTAAGATTTTTGTTACTCTTTGTTTTTGTTCAACATAGGTGAATAACGTTGGGGGAATTCGCCTTAAACCAACAACAGAATATGTGGCAGAAGATTTCTCGTTCCATATTTCAACAAACTTGGAATCTGCTTATCATCTTAGCCAGCTTTCACATCCTCTTTTAAAGGCTTCTGGATATGGAAGCATTGTTATGAATTCTTCTGTTGGAGGGGTTGTATCTATGGAATGCGGATCCCTCTATGGTTTATCGAAAGGTAGAACTATGGAATATTAATCAATAACAATAGACATAGTAAAACCAGTGGTGGTAGTCTAGTGGCACTTGAGGGAATAAACCTAACTAGGTTAAGACCCGCGTTTTGCGCGGGATAAACATTATATATATACATTATTTTATATATTACATGTTTATAACATATTATGAAATAATAAATATATATTAAATAATTGAAAAGTCATTATCTAATACTTATATAATTAAATTGGTGCGAACATATAAATAAATTTTATAAATTGAAAAATATATTTTCTATTTGATATGATATATAATTAAATTTAAATGATAGTAACATATATATGGTATATTTTAATATTAATATTTATTAGATGATGCCTTTGCACATATTTTTTTTACATTTGTATCTGTTATAGCAAAAAATCTAAATTAGTGATAACAAAATTTTCACTGTAGGATAAATGGTTTAAGTAATTTATAATATTTTAAAAAATTAAGTTGTCAATATTTTTTCAAATTTTTATCAAAAAAATGTTCAAAGTAAATTTCAAAATTAAGATATTTATGTATTTTTATATGGCATATAGTTTAATTTAAAATGATACATATACTTATATATTTTTTATTTTTGATACTTACTAAATGAGACTTTCAACTTATATTATTTTTTAATTATTTGTATCATGTCATAACAAAAGTTTTAAATCATAGATCACAAAATTTGAATGTGGAACTTTTAACAGTTTTATTAATTTATACTCGTTTTTAGAAATTCAAAATATAATATATAAATAATTTTTTAATTTTTTTATATGGTTACTATGATTATTTTAATTTATTTTAATAGCTTAAAACTAAACAAATATAATTATAATACACACTTATTTTTATCAAATCTTTATTATTCAAAATCATTAATTGTCATATATACTTTAGCCACATTAGGCAATTCCGTAATTTTATTTAAGGAAATAATGAAGCACATTAATAATGTATTTATTGTGGTTTAATAAAAAGCTTATTATATATTTTGATGGACCAACCTATTTTTCTAAGGATTCTAAGAATCATTTTAGTGATGACACGTAGCTACAAAAAAATGTTGCAATGCTTCTCAAATAATATATAGGGGATACGGGGAATCCTGGTTTGAACCCTGCTGGCCACATGGATATGGGCTATTGCTTTCGGCTCATTTGAATGTCCAGGAGAGAGTCTATCTGTGGGCTGTACCTCCACCCGAGGGTTAGGTCTGTGTCTTTAATAGACTCGGGTTTAACCTTTTCAGTTTCAGAAAAAGAAAACAATAGACATAGTAATCTTGTGAATATCTTTAAGGTTAATGTTGATTTACGTTAGTAAGTTGGTTTAGTGTTGTGTGTCAAAATTCAGAGCTGAAATGATAAGATAGATATACTATATATATGCGTGTGTGTGTGCATTATTTTAGATCTCGTCTTCATTGAAATAAGATTCTAAACACAGCAACAATTATTGTTAGATAGATACAAAAGATCCTAGTGTCAAATATAGCTCATGTTGTGTAACATATATAATAATATAAAGAGTGGTATGTCTGTTAGTTACCAGAAATATCGTATAGTAACAAATCTATACAAAAAAGACAAGCATGAAGGCTTTTGTGAATTTATTACTATGCGATACTTCTAGTGGGTAAATAGGTCGTTTATCCTCTAAATGATTAAATATTTTTTTTTTGTACAGGAGCTATGAATCAACTAGCAAGAAGTTTGGCGTGTGAGTGGGCAACTGATGGCATAAGAACCAACTCTGTTGCTCCTAATTTTATCCTCACTGATATGACTGCACCTGTAATCAATACCACCCTCCAGTAGTTGTTCTTATATATTATTTTCCAGTTAACACTTTGTACTTATCATTCTTATGTCCTATAATCTTGTGAATAATCAGGTTCTCGGAGACGCTTGTTACAGGAAGAGTTTGTTTAGTAGAACTCCACTTGGTCGCGCTGGAGAGCCAAAAGAGGTTGCATCACTTGTGGCTTTTCTTTGTCTACCTGCAGCTTCATATATTACTGGTCAGACCATTTGTGTTGATGGAGGTCTCACTGTCAATGGTTTCTCCTATCAGCCTAAGCCTTGAGCCATACTGGGTGTGTGTCTGAAAAATTTGTCTGTGCAAATAAGAAGAAAGTGATCCTTCTGTAGGAACATTATCTCATTTTCCATTTCCACAAGTTAAGGAATCGATGATTCTTTTTACTTTGTTTCCTATATATACATGTATAAACCATAAAATAATAATGAATAAAGACAGGATAACTTTGTTTTTTTAAAGAAAGTGTTCTTATGTTTCGTGTTAATGCGTTGCTATGATCGAGCTTTCTACTAACCATCGATTCCTTTAACTTTTTTTTTTGAAACATAAATTTACTTTAATTCAAACTCAATTCTTTCTGTTACAATAAAAAGAGGTAATGTACCATTCTCTTTGATTGAAAATATAAACTACACAAGAAAGTAGATAAGCAAGATAGTTCTTCATGAGAAAATGATACAGCAAATTCAAGATCAAGCTCGAATGCATCGATAATATCTTCACAATAAAACCGGACAGCTAAGATACATAAAGAAGCGACGTTGAGAGCAAACTATCACCATCGGAAAATACACAATTAGTCTCGATTGCATCTTTAGGCCCAATACAAACGACTACACAAGATGAAAAGCAGTGATAAAGCAAGACTTAAAGTTCGATAATGAAACAAAAACGACATCTCCTTTCATGGACAGGAAGAATGGTGGTATAAGGTGCTTCTCGCTAGAGACGGTGAATATGAAACTAGACCCGATGAACCCACGATAAATATTTTTCAAAGAAGAGATATGACAATAAACAACTAGAAGAGATTCCACTAAACTCACTAGAAATCTCTGAGGAGCTAGCCCAAACATTCAAGATCTTTAATAATTGAAACAAGACCTTTAATGGAAAAAAAAAAACAAATTTGGATAGATTATGAATCTTTTAGTAGCAAGTGTTAGGATATTAACACAAATCAGGTATAACTGATTAACAATGTTCTTATAAGATTGTTTAATAGATTTCTTATAAACCAAAAGATGTTCGACTGTATTCATTCGCTTTTGATTTACCATCTACATCGCTTACAACGATTTCACAAAGACTCCTCACAATCCTACACACTTTTATCATTCAAAGGATTACTAGAAAGGTGAAAGCAAAGTCATGAAAATTTCAGTAATTGACTGAACCTTCTAGAATAAAGCCCAATTATTAGGCCCATTAGAAGTTCGGAAGAGGCCCATTAGGTGGACTGAAAAAACACTCGTCTCGTAATAACAAGGGAAGAGTGTCACAATCAATAACTACACAAAAAAGGACCAATGAAATCAATCTGACAGAGCCGGTCGTCTCTTCTTGTCTCCCTCTCCTCCTCGCAAGCTCCACAACGCCGAAGGCAAAGAGCTTCACACTTGAAATCTCCGCTCGTTTTAATCGGAGATGGCGGAGAAGCCGGCGCCGGAGCAGGAGCAGACGAGAGCGATGGAACCGGCGGTGCTCGACGATATAATCCGGCGATTGGTTGAGTTTCGGAACACGAGGCCTGGATCGGGGAAACAAGTTCACCTCAGCGAAGGTGAAATCCGACAGCTCTGTGCCGTCTCTAAAGACATCTTTCTCCAACAGCCCATTCTCCTCGAACTCGAAGCTCCCATCAAGATCTGCGGTCTGATTCTTCCCTCTCTTTTCAAAAAAAAATGTGTTTTTTTTTATTCTTTGTTCTCTTTCTGTTCTGTTGTTATTTTGTAAGGAAATGGTTTGAAGTAGACTGATTTTTTTGGTTTTTAATTGTTAGTGCATGTTGATGTAACAATTGGTAGTTTTTAAGTTGTAATTTCGAGCGTTAATGTTGTTTTGGCCCTTTTAAGTGAGTCAATAAATTGGTGAAAAATGGTATTTTGAGTTCAGAACTCTAAAATTCAAGCGAATGGGTGGTAAAATGTGGAATTTTAACGTGAAGTTTAGTAGTAATGTTATATAAGACTTAAACAGGATTAAGAGTTTTGACATGTTCTTTTGAGGTTCGTTTTTTGTATATATGTTAACTAGTTTAAGTGACTGAGTTTTGATTGGTTCTCATGATATAGAGTTCTGTCTTTACTTTTACAGGTGATATTCATGGGCAGTACTCAGACCTATTGAGACTCTTTGAGTACGGAGGCTTCCCTCCCGACGCCAATTATCTCTTCTTAGGTGACTACGTCGACCGCGGCAAGCAAAGCCTTGAAACCATATGCCTTCTCCTAGCTTACAAAATCAAGTACCCTGAGAACTTCTTCTTGCTGAGAGGGAACCATGAGTGCGCCTCCATCAACCGTATCTACGGATTCTACGACGAGTGCAAACGCAGGTTCAACGTCAGGCTCTGGAAAATATTCACGGATTGCTTTAACTGTCTTCCCGTGGCCGCCTTGATCGACGATAGGATACTGTGTATGCACGGCGGGATCTCCCCGGAGCTGACGAGCTTGGACCAGATCAGGAGCATTTCGCGCCCCTTGGATATTCCTGACTCGGGTTTGGTGTGTGATTTACTTTGGTCGGATCCTAGCGGAGACGTCAAGGGCTGGGGAGCGAACGACCGTGGCGTGTCGTATACTTTTGGAGCTGACACGGTTGCGGAGTTTTTGCAGAAGAATGATATGGACCTTATCTGTCGTGCCCACCAGGTCTTTCTTTAACTCGTGTTATCTCTTGTCTTTTAGTTACAAAACTGTGCTAGCTTGATCTGAGTGTGTTTTATTTTAGGTTGTTGAAGATGGGTATGAGTTCTTTGCGGAAAGACAGGTTGTTACTGTGTTTTCAGCTCCCAACTATTGCGGAGAGTTTGATAATGCTGGCGCAATGATGAGCATTGATGAGAGCTTAATGTGCTCGTTCCAGATTCTAAAGCCGTCGGATAAGAGATCCCCATTTCAATGATAACAATTATCCAGTCACCACCATGCTTCAAATTAACAACACTCCAAAAAGGTAAAACTGTTTTACTTGTTATAGTGAACCTCCTTCTACATATCCTGCTTCAGGTTTAGCCAGTTCACAGTATTTGGCTCTTGGTTTTCTGCAGTTTATATTTTTGCTTCAGGATAGTGAAACTAATGGCAAAAATGAAATAGTTTTGAAGTCAACCTACCTTTAATGGTGTTATCGCATACATTTTGCTCAAGTTGATTATAATTTGATATGAGGGACAAGTATTTAAATGCAAATACATTAAGAGTTGCTCACATTATTCATGATGTAGCTCAGCTTCTGATTTTATGTTTTGGTATTTCTGCAGCTGAGGAGCTAGAGCCAGAATTTAATGGCGAAGATAGGCACATTGCGTAGCAAACACGGAGACGGTCTCGAAACAGAGTAACAACTCAGGTTTCTGCTGTGATGTGTGTGTTTTTATATCTTCGTTCTACTAGATTCTCATTTGTACCCTCTCTTATTTTTTTATGAAAACACCCAAAAACTAGTCTTAGTTTCTTCACCATAGCTCCCAGATTCTTGTATGATAATAACAAAACCACAAACCCATAAATTATCGCCAGCTTTTGCGGGTACTATTCACCAGCTTTTTCACATATGATGTTAAATGAAAAAAAAAAACTGTGCAACTGAGGGTTAACAATGAAAAGAATTTGTGTGCTGGAAAGAAGACAGGGATCTAACCAATAAAAAAAAATTGTATCAGACAAACAACCAAACCCAAACTCCAGATTCCTCTTGTGACTGTATCTCTCTCGCACAAACCTTTAGTGCTGCAAGTTTTTGTTATCATATCCCTAGCAGCCCCTCTAATTTTCTTCCTTTGTATTGGCGGGTAAGATCAAACCTATCGCTTCCTTGAAAGAGAAACACCTTAAATCTATCAGAATAGTTTTGCTTACAGTGCTGACTACCATCATCGATTACTCTACTCATCAACTCTTTGCTTACATGGGCTGGTAGATATCTCAACTCTGTTTCTTACGTAATTGACTTGCAGCACCAACCCATGGACATGTAAACATGTTTGTTTATATTACTTCAGGATCTTTGGCACGATCAAGGATTAGAAAAAAACTGAAGGCCCAAATCAGGTTTCAAGAGAAAGGTCTCACTCTCAAATACTCTCCCTTCTTCTGTTTTGCCTCTTAATGTTAAAATCTTAAGTCATAACAATATCATTTGCACCAGCCAAAGCTGTTGGTCTCTGATAATCTAAAGCCAATTTCATGTTTGAATCTTCCTTACCGTTTGTCTTAATCATTAGTTACATCTACTGGTCGTAATTGCATTTAGTCGTCTATAATATCCAATCTCATGTATTTACATCTACTGGTCGTAATTGCATTTAGTCGTCTATAATATCCAATCTCATGTATTTGCCTTGCGGCACAGAGACAGCACCTCTTGCATGTATTTAAAATCCTAAAAAGTATAACTCCATTCCTTGTGTATGCTCTTTGTAGTTTTTTTTCTTGATAAAAATTCTTGCAGCTCTCTTTAATATCAAAATGTTTTTTGCATGTATAACTTAAATTAATTATAATCCGTGTGAGAAACATTTGATTTTCTTCAATTTAATTACTATTACACGAAAGACTTTCAGGAATGAGAAGAAAAAGCTACTCATCCCTATAAACTATTAACCCTTTTGCCACAAAACCGGGTTAAATTGTTTGTTGTATACCATCACTCATTCCAAGAACAACCAAAAAGAACTGAAAAAAGGGAAGTTAACTTAAAACTGCTGTCTTTGATGGGAGCAGAACCGTGCGAACATCTATGGTTGCCCTAAGCGAATCATAAAAATTTCAACAATAAGAATAAAAATAAATATTTTAATAGAAAAGAACATATGAAATAATTAAACTAATAAACAAAACCGTAATTATATAACAAGATTTTTTATATTTATTAAAAATATTTATCAAATATTTGTCATTAAATTTTCTAATTAATTTTAAGATAAAATTATTAAATTACTCAATGTTTTATGCCATAATCAAACAAAGATAAAATTTGACCAACTTTAGCTTTAGTATTTCAAAAATACATTAAGACCTATAATCACTAATATCTAATTATATTAGTTCGTTAACAGTTGTTTACATTGTTTGTTACTTAGGAAATCCATGTATTCCTTAATAGGCTCATGTTTTTAATCTAAATTATTATAGTAATTGCGTTGTATACACTCAAATTCTAATGGTTGTATTATGAATGGTAATAGTGAACAGATGATGCCTTTGGATCTTTATTTATTTTTTGCTGCCATAAGCGAAGGTTTCTTTTTTCACCACTGTCGCACGGCACTGGATGGGAGTGTCAAGTAGTAAAAGGATTAGTGTCCAGTGACGTGTCCTTTCCTTCTGAGATCAATCACAAGGACACTCACGTTGTCACTACTGTGTCTCGCCAACGCCAGCTTCGTCAGCAATACTGACGCTTCCATGCACGCTTTGTCCGAGATCGTCTCCACCGCTTGTTCCGGAGTACCGCGCCGTCTCCGACCACCACTGAGACACATACGCGCCACCGAGCAGGCTGTCTCGTTTGACACTATAAGAGATTATGTTTCCCTTGCAATGTATTATGTATTGATCTCAACATATATAGTACAAGAGGTTGAGCGATTATAGGGATCGGCTCATAACAGAAAGGAATATGCAAGGAATAATATCTAAACTATACAAAGTGATACTTATCCTCTAATACCCTCCCGCAGTTGCAGCGTGGGCTCTGTCACACCAAGACTGGATCTAAAATCGTTGAAGAGCGAGGAAGGTAGTCCTTTCGTAAAAATATCTGCATATTGAAGTGTTGCTGGAATGTGAAGTACGCGGACTTGGCCCATCATAACTTTTTCTCTGACAAAATGTATGTCGATCTCAATATGCTTTGTACGTTGATGTTGAACTGGATTCGAGGAGAGGTATACCGCGCTGACATTGTCGCAGTACACCAAGGTTGACTGGCGCATTGGTCTTCCCATTTCCAGAAGTAGATTGCGTAGGTAGCAAGATTCTGCGACAGCGTTGGCAACTCCCTTGTATTCGGCTTCTGCACTTGATCTAGAGACTGTGGGTTGGCGTTTAGCTGACCACGAGATGAGGTTATCTCCTAGGTAAAGACAGAAGCCTGATGTGGAGCGTCTTGTCGTCGGACATCCTCCCCAATCTGCGTCTGTGTAGGCTGTGAGCTTCAAGCTCTGTTTCTTGAGCAGTTGTAACCCCATTGCTTTCGTGCCTTGTAGATAGCGAATCACTCGTTTCATGGCAAGGAAGTGGCTTTCTCTCGGATCATGCATGAACAAACAAAGTTGTTGCACTGCATAGGACAGGTCAGGGCGCGTAAATGTCAAGTATTGTAAGGCTCCGGCTAAGCTCCGGTATTCCGTCGGGTTAGGAACAGGCTTGCCATCTTTCTCGGCCAATTTTGATTTTAAATCAACTGGGGTGGCGCAAGGCTTGCAATCAGACATGCCTGCGCGGTGTATGATGTCTTCTGCGTACTTTGCTTGACTGAGGAAGAGACCTTTTTCATTGAACTTTGCGGAGATGCCAAGGAAGGAGCTGATGCGGCCTGAGTCTGTCATAGGGAACTCTGACTTGAGGAGGCTTATTATGGTTTGTCTTAACGTGTCTGTGGAGGCGGTGACTATAATGTCATCAACATATAAGATGAGATATGCTGTTAAGTCTCCTCTCCTGTAAACAAACAAGCTGGTGTCCGATCTGCATTGTGTAAATCCATTAGAAGTAATGAATGTAACAAATCGAGCATTCCAGGCTCTAGGGGCCTGTTTCAAACCATAAATCGAGCGGTTTAACTTGCAGACATGGTCTGGTTTTGTTTTGTCTACGTAGCCCGGTATCTGAGTCATGTACACCGTCTCGTCTAGAGTCCCATGTAGGAAAGCGTTCTGAACATCTAGCTGATGAACCTGCCAATCACACATTAGTGCAACATGTAAAACCGTCCTAATGGTTGCTGGTTTAACCACTGGACTAAATGTTTCGTCAAAGTCGATGCCTTGTTCTTGTGATTTCCCATTGGCTACAAGTCGAGCCTTGTGATTCTTAAAGAACCCTTCTGCATCATATTTGTGTTTATAGAGCCACATTGACTTAACAACGTTAGTGTTTGGAGGCCTTGGTACAAGGTCAAAAGTCTTATTCTTAATAAAAGCATCGTACTCAACATTCATTGCCGGGTTCCAGTTTGGATCATCAAGCGCTTTGAGATAGCTTTTTGGAAGTGGAGACTGAGTTTGAGCATGAAGAGAAAGAATCTGTTTAGGCTTGGATATACCATGTTTTGAACGTGTTGACATGGCGTGCCTTGGTTCCTCTCTCACCACTTGGGTTGATTGAGTTGGCGCTGCACGAGTAGGAGATTCCACACTCGGCGGAGCTGTTGCTGGGACGGGGGTAGTCTCCAGTATCTGGCGGAACAGAGGAGAAGGTTCGCCATCAGAAGAGAGGAAGTCATAGTCGGAGTCATTTTTTGTTGTAGACTTTTCATATGGAAAACATGATTCATCAAAGTTCACATGTCGGGAAATGATGATTTTCTTTGTGGTTAAGTCGAAGCATCTGTACCCTCTGTGGTTGTGTGGATAACCAAGGAAGATACATTTTTTAGAACGAGGAGAAAGCTTTTTCTTGTGAGAATGATTGGTATTTGGAAAACATAAACTGCCAAAAACTTTTAGATGAGAATAAGAAACCGGTTTGTTGAACAATACCGTGTATGGGATTTTGTTGTGAATGGCTTTTGAAGGAAGGATGTTTAGGATATGGACAGCCGTATGTAGCGCCTCTACCCAGAAGGAAGAGGGTAGCTGAGCCTGGAATAGGAGACAGCGCACGGCATTATTGATTGTACGTATCATCCGTTCCGATTTTCCGTTTTGTTGAGAAGTATGTGGGCAAGAAAAACGGAAAGTTATCCCTTTTGATGCGAAAAAGTCATGAAACTGAGAGTTGTCAAACTCACCACCATTGTCACATTGTAGTGACTTGATATCTCTGCCAAATTGAGTTTTAACAAAATTTGTAAAGTGCAGAAATTTTGAAAATGTTTCATGCTTGTAACGCAAGGGATATACCCAGAGAAAATGAGAATAGTGGTCAATGAAAAGAACGTAATATTTGATACCACTTAGACTCTGGATAGGCGAAGTCCATAAGTCAGAATGTACGATGTCGAAGGGGTGTTTGACGATCGTATTTGAGGTAGTGAAGGGAAGCTTTGTATGTTTTCCAAATTGACAAGCTGAACACAGAGGAGATAAATCTCTTTTATTACAAGATAAAACCGAATTTGAAAGCAAAGAGTTCAGAGTTTGATTATTGCAATGAGCCAAACGGCGATGCCACACATTAGAAGAAGTAGTAAGAAAAGCTTGAGGTTGCGATGTCGCTTTATTTGTTGAAGGAAGAAGTGGATAGAGGTCCCCTGAGCTGTCACTGCGGAGTATCCTCTTCTGTGAACGAAGATCCTTCACAGTAAAACCAAAGGGGTCAAACTCAACTGAACAAGAATTATCTTTTGTAAAGCGACGAACAGAGATCAAGTTTTTAATCAGAGATGGAGTAACAAGAACAGATTTTAAAGCTAAAGGTCGATTAGGAGTAGGAAAGAAAAGAGAGCCCGATGATTCAATTGGAACCTTTATGCCGTTGGCAACTGTTACTGTTTTTCCGGTGCTATCATTAAGAACAGATTTAAGAGTACCTGCGTTGTTTGCAAGGTGAGCTGTGGCACCGGAGTCCATGTACCATTGATTGTCCGTCGGGTCGATGAGGGTCATCGTGTTGAATGCCGAGGCAAAGTCTGCTGTTGGCTCGAGCTTCTGATTGTTGACGTGGTTGTGTGGTCCTTGAGCGATGAGTTGCTGCTGTGGACGCGGGCCAAGAAGTCCTTGTTGCGAGAACGCCTGCTGCGGGAGCTGCGTCCATGGGTTGAACTGCGGTTGGGGCCACATCGGGTATCCATTGTTCCAGTATGGTGTGCTCCATTGGGGAAACTGTGGTCGTTGTTGATTGTTGGTTCTTCCTCTGCCACGGTTGCGACCTCTGTTTCCTCTGTTTTGGAAGTTTCGAGGTTGCTGTTGAGACTGTGAGATGGACTTCTGATCAGTCGAGCTGGTTGTGGCAGCGAGAACCTTTGGAGAGCTTGAAGACTCGTCTTTGTGGAGAGCCGGTTTCTTGCCCTTGCCCAAGCGTTCCTCTTCAAGGAGTAACATTGAGCGAGCCTCCTGGAACGTAGGAAATGGTTGTCTGTGCATTATGACATTGATGATGTTGTCATATTTTGCGTTGAGGCCGTTGAGTAGATAAGTAACCAAGGTCCTCTCTGAAACTGGCGCGCCTACATTATCAAGGAGGTCCGCAATGGACTTGAGTTCTTGGGAGTAAGCATGGATAGACAGATCACCAATCTCCTGATTTCGAAGCTTATGATCCAACTGGATTGCGCGAGCTTCTTTGTTGTCTCTGAAGAAATTTTCGAGTCGGAGCCAGATCTCGCGAGATGTTCCCCCGGTTTTGAACGTGCTCTTGAAGAGGTTTTCGAGAGTGTACCATAGATCCATAGCTTCACTAGGCCATCACGTTTCTTCCATGCAACGTCGTTATCATCCTCCGGTAAGAGAGTTCCGTCAAGATGTCCGGAAGCGTCAAAGCTCTGGCAATGAGTGAGGAAAAGCTCTCGCCAGGCGTCGTAGTTACCATCGTCGATGTCAAGAATGAGGGGGATGTGATGTTTGATGTTTGTCACACCGTAAGCGCGTTCGTGTTGAGCAACAGGAGCAGCCATGGAAGGTGGAGAAGAGTAGAGATTGAAGAAGGCGTAGAGAAGAAGAAAGAGAGAGAGACGCAGAGATGCGTATTAGGTTTCAGGAACTGTAACCCTCTGATACCATATAAGAGATTATGTTTCCCTTGCAATGTATTATGTATTGATCTCAACATATATAGTACAAGAGGTTGAGCGATTATAGGGATCGGCTCATAACAGAAAGGAATATGCAAGGAATAATATCTAAACTATACAAAGTGATACTTATCCTCTAATAGACACAACGTCCCATAAACCGTCGCTGGCTAGAATAAGGCAGTCATCGTCCGTCCTGTCTGTTACCGTTACCTCCGGTTCACAAGTCACGTAAGGTTTCAGATAGTTGTCTCCTATGGCTCGTGACATCGCTAAGACTCCTAGAACTCTCGGACAGTCCCAGTATATGACTCGTCCTCCAGCTCCTTCGATTCGGTCCAACTCGTCTGGACGGTCAGGCTGTGTTTCATACAAACTTTTGAGTCAAATCTAGAATTCTGATTATTACCAAAACACACGAAAGTACAAAACAGAGCTTTCCAAGTGATCTATGTTATTTGTTCAAAAAAAAAGGGTGATCTATGTTCAGTGTGGATCTTGAGATTTATAAATATTTTAAAATAAATCATTTTAATAACTTTTCTTATATATAATTTACAGATCACAAAATTTATAAACGTTACTCTTTAAAATTTAGGAATCAGATAAATATTTCATTAGGTGTAACCCATGACCGGCCATGTCTATGTTGGCTTGTATCGCTAACGAAAACAAAATGAAGAAGCATGAGTTAGATATTCACTAGGGATCAGTGTTCGAATCTTCCTACTGCAGTATTAGTACTGTTTGGTTACCCTAGATACCTTCAGTCACAAGAAAGATTAGATTCTTGGCATGTCTCTAGATTAGTCTCATGTAAAGACAGAAATAGAAAGATAGTAACCTTGTGATCTGTCGATAGAGGGAATGGTTTTCCGTTCCGGCAGAGAACTGCTCTGGAATCGCCGCAGTTAGCGACGACGATCTTATCCTGCGTAATGATAGACACGACGGCGGTTGATCCGACCGCATCACAATCCGGCGTCTGAAGCTCGCACTTACATTTCGCACTCAGGACTGATTCACTCAACAACACAACCTCTTTATCCATGCGAGTGAAGCTACGCTCCATCGTCTTTCTCCACTCGTCCTCCTCTTCTTCCCTATCAGAGTTTAGCTCCTCTTGCACCAGCTTGTGAAGTCTCTCCCTACACCTCGCTGCAACCTGAATAACGAAAACGGCGTCGTATGAACTACAGCTGATTTTTATTTTTTATGAGTTACATACAAGTTTGGAGATAGACAACGACGTACGTGGGAACAACCGTGACCGTCGTAGACACCGAAGTAGTGTTGAGGATACTCCGAATGAGAAGAAAACGAAGGATGAATCGCCACCGCATCTTCCATCTCTCTTCTTCTACCGCACACCGAAGAAACGCCGTATCTCGGACTTGCCTCCGTCACCGGAGACTCACCGGAGACGTTCTCATTTCTCACCGTTAAAGCCTCCAGTTTATTACGCTTAAAGTTTTTCTTCTCCCATTCTTCTTGCATCGCCACCGTCTTATCCATCGGAAACCTCTGCCTCCTCCCTGAATGTAACGGTCTTGATTCATACGCCGACGCATCGGTCACAACTTCGTAACATATATCTGCCATATGTTCGATCTCTTTTTTTTTTTTAAATCAAGAAGAACAAGAAACTGTTTCTCCGATGAACAAATAAAAAGTTGAATGTTGTTTAGGTTACTTGCACGTGAAGAAAGACTAGGAAACGAATCAATTGAACACAATAATATTGTTACTACTACACGTTGCTCCACTCTACCTCATTTATACACAGCTCTACCTCATAAACTACTTTCAGTTTTGGTTTACTTTTTAAGAACGTCACGTACTTAATGTTTTAATCTGGACCGTCGATACATAGAGTACGGTTATTAAAAAATAAGCCACGTAAGCGTCACGAACTAGTGCGAGACTCGTGTTCCAATGAAAATAGGACAGGAAGGTTTAAAGCAAGTTCCTTTCGCGCCACGACTGGTGCTGGTTCTTCGCTTCAAGAATAGCTTTTCCCCAAATACATCTTTTGTATACTGTATTTTAATACCTAAAATGAATTTCACTACGTTAAACTTCGTATTTGATTACCATTTAAGTTTAAATTTCTATATAAATTATGTTTACCAATCAATACCTAACAGTGCCGATGATGTTTGTGTTTTCTCGTAGGCAGTAGACACGTAAACAAAGAAAACCTTAATATATATAAACATAACCTTGTATCAATTATTATTGTCTTCATAGACCAGTGGATCATTGGAAATTTAATATTTCGGACAGTTAATCAACTTTGTTGTGATGGCACTATGAGCAATTTTAAAATATCGAAAAATCTAATTTGAAAATGTGTTTTTGGTCCACACGTCGTCGAGATGAAGTTGGCTTGAGAGAGAAAATGTTAAGCTTTATACAGTTTGAATTCTCATTGTTCTCCTCTAGAGCTAATGATTTTATCATTTACATTTTTAATGGATATGAATGATTCAGTGACAACTCAATACAGCTAATACACCCACACAAAAAACATGTGTTCTTGGGTTCACGTACCGGTTCACCGACCAATAGAAATTAAATATTTTATATTTAATATCTTTAAAAAAAATTATCAATTTATATTATAATTTTAAAATGAAAATATAAAAAAAATACTAGTTGCAAAAAAAATTAAAATATTTTTAACGCCGTCAGCAAAACATTAAACCCTAAATCTTAAATCATAAATCTTTAAGTAAACCCTAAAACTTTGAGTAAACCAAAGACCCTTAGATAAATACTAAACCATAAATAAATAATACTAAATTTTAAAAACACTACACTAAACCCAAGGGTTTAAGGATTAGGATTACGGGTTTTTAAGATTTAGTATTTTTGATTTAGAGTTTAGGATTTTATCTAAGGGTTTATGGTTTACCCAAAGATTTAGAGTTTAGGATTTTAGTGTTTAGAGTTTAGGTTTTAGGTTTTAGAATTTAGTGTTTTGCTGACGGCGTTAAAAGTATTTTTTATTTTTTGCGACTAGTACTATTTTTATTTATTTTTACTTTTTTAATTTTGAAACCATGTTATAAATTGGTAATATTTTGTTTTTCTTTTTTAAAGATACTTAATATAAAATAAGTAATTCATATTGGTTGGTGAATCTATAAGTTCACCCTAGAGGGTGAACCCAATAATAACTCTACAAAAAAAAAAACTTTTTCTTGTGTTCACCTTAGTGAACCTCTAACTCACCAACCAATATGATTGAATTATTTTATATCGAATCTTTTAAAAATGAAAACAAAATATAGTCAAATTATATTATTTTTTAAAGTAAAAAAATAAATAAAAATAGTAATAATTATTAAAAAAAATATTAAAAAATAATATTTTTAACATCATCACAAAACACTAAATCCTAAACCCTAAATCTTAAACCTTTGGATAAACTCTAAACCCTTCGATAAATCTTAAACCTTAAATCAAAAACACTAAACACTAAAAGACTCAAAGGTTTAAGATTTAGGATTTAGTGTTTTTATTTAGAGCTTGATTGTTTTCAGTTGCTGAAATGGTTTCTGGCTTTTGTTTTTGAAAAATCACTTTTTTGCCAATCAAGATTTTGGAAAAAAATGATTCCTTAAAATTTAGGGAAACTAGTTTTTTTTAAAGTTACCACCTATTTATATACAAAAACCAAAAGCTGTGTTTTCTTAGATTATGGCCAACGTTCTTTTATTTTAAATTATTTTATTTTAAAATATTTTATTTTAAATTTTTCCTTTTATATTTATTCCATGTTTATCTCCTATTTCTACTCCCACACATTTGTTTCACCGTCATGTTATCAGTTAAACTATGCAATAGAGCACTAAAATGAAAGAAATTAAAAATAAAATTTAAAATAACTCAGAATGCAAATGGTGGATGATTATATTCATGTAGTTTCGAGTTCCACAAAAATATTCTTTAAAAATTAAGTTATTGGAGTTTTATTTAGCTAAATTAGTTTTATAATTATTTAATTAATATTTCATACTATAAAATTAATTATAACTGTTAATTATAACTGTTATACATTTAATAGATTCATTCTAAAAAAATAGATAGTCATTCTATTTTTACCATATTTTAAAATTTTAAATTTTTTTTTTTAATTTTGTTTTACTATATTAGCTATTTATTGTGTATTGTTCTGAAGATATAGAATTAAAGTTATTTTAAAATATAGCTATTAGTTTTTATTCTATAATATATTTTAAAAACTTATAATATAAGTTTATTTATTTTAGTGATAATAAAAACAATTAATGGTGTCTAGAAGAAAGATTTTATATTATACATATTTTAATTCAAAAAACAAAAACCAAAATCTAATGTCACCAATCAAGCTTTTTGAAAAAAAACTAAAATCTACAGAAAAATCAAAAACTAAAAACTAAAAACTAAAAACTAAAACCAAAATCTAAAGACTAAAAACCAAAAACCAAAAACTAAAATCTAAAAACTATGCAAACAATCATCACCTTAGAGTTTAGGATTTATGCAAGGGTTTAGGGTTTACCTAAAAGTTTAGGGTTTAGTGTGATGTTAAAAAAAAATTTAAAAATAATATGTTTTGTAACTACTATTATTTTTTTATTTTTTTTATTTTAAAAACATAATGTAACTTGACAATATTTTGTTTCATTTTCTAAAAGATATCAAATATAAAATAACAAAATCATATTGGTTGGTGAACTTTTAGGTTCACCATACGTGGTGAACCCAAGAATACTCCAAAAAAAGGAACAATAAATAGTTACAAAATATTTTTATCACCAAATTACATAGTTTAGTTAAAAGAACAAAAATGTACAGAATATTTTGTTTACATGCCTTAGATTTCGAGTTTTAAACAAGGAAGCATGTACAAATGTATTTAAGGCAAAGCGAAGCCCCGCAGGAAGGATATTTTCGAGTCTTTAGAATTTAGTGGCACCTCCGTCGACGCAAATGTGTTGACCTGTTATATATGAAGCCGCATGAAAAGAGATGCCACAAGCGATGAGACTTCGTTTGCTTCCCTGAAAACATCTCCAATGAGACACAAAAATGTCCTTTATATTCTATATTAAAATAGATTAACTTTATTATAGAATTGAATTTACTTCAATGGTTCACTCCATAAGAACATCTTCAATGGAACACTATTATATCTTCTATATTTTACACTAAAATAGAGTAACTCTATTATAAAGTTAGATTTGCTACAATGTTTCACTCCGTAATAGAGTGAAATATAGAGGGATGTTGTTTTTTTCTCTATATTTGGAATAAAAAAACAAGATTCTTCTATATTTCACTCCTTTATAGAGTAATTCTATTATAGAGTAAACCACTGGAGCAAATTCAACTCTATAATAGAGTTATTCTTAGTTTAGTGTAAAATATAGAGAAAAAAATAGTGTTCCATTAGAGATGCTATAATAGAGTTACTCTATAAGACCATCTCCAATGGTTTACTCTATTTTTTCTTCTAAAATAAAGTTACTCTATAATAGAGTTGGATGTTGCTCCAATGGTATTCTATTTTAGAGTAAAAAATAGAGTATGAACAAAAAGTAAAGAAATTACTCTATATATAGAGTAAAAAATAGGTTTACACTATTATAGAGTAGAAAATAGAGTATCATTGGAGCATTTTTTACTCTAAACTCTATTTTAAAGGATAAAATAGAGTGAAATTGAAGATGCCCTAATATAATAAAATATAGAGTAATATTTTTTTACTCTATATTTGAAGTCAAAAAGCAAGATTACTCTATATTTTATTTTATTATAGAGTGAACCATTGGAATAAATCCAACTCTGTAATAGAGTTACTTTATTTTAGTATAAAATATATATATAGATAATTTTTGTGTCCCATTGGAGATGGTCTAACACGTCTCATCGGTGTTTTACTCTCCACTTCTTCTTTTTTTTATCCAAACTCTCCACTTTTTATTTACTATCCTAGTATCGCAGAGATTTTCATGTAAAGTAATCAAAATTCACTTAGTGTCCTAGTATCGGAGAGATTTTTCATGTAAAGTAATCAAAATTCACTTAGTACGAAAAATCAACCAAAACCTTCTTATAAAACATAGTAAAAATAATATCTTACATTGCGATCAACCATGGACATCCTAAGTTAACCCTTATGTTGCCACTTTCCCACTCACAATCTATATATAAGTTTCTAGTCAGCTGATTCATAGCTCCTGGAATGTGTCCAAAGATTATGTTTTCTTTTGATTACCCTAACATTCTGAATATCGTTAGGGGTTTTCATAGGTTTTAATTAATGGAGAGTTTTTTTGGATTAGGGTTAATTAAGTATATCGTTTTTTACTATCATAACATCTCAAAAATGAGACACATTTTTTACATCAGAAACACACAAAACAGATTATAATTCAATGTGTAAACATGTTTTTATACCCAACTTATTCACAAAAGTGTATCATTCAAATCAAGCTTTATATGTAGTTATTTAGAGTCTGGGATGGAGATCACTAATCATATACTACTAGGTTTGAAAGTCCAGTAAAGAAGCTTCTCTACAAATTTTTGTCAGTATGCCTCTCTGTATTAAAGCAAGAAAACTGAAAGAACCAGAACTCCGGGTGATCATCCAAAGGTTTGACACAAGAAGACCACTAGTGATGCATGCATAAGGTCGGTTTGAGTTTTTGGAGACCAAAAAATACTTTAGAATAAAGCTTAATAACAATAATTTTTTAACAAATTGGAGGCATATATATATGTCAATGACCGGATGCAAAATTCATTTGATTTTCTAGTACGACCAAGTACTGGAGTTCTACCGAAAGACGAACCCGATTCCGCTGGTTCAACCGGTCACAAGAGAAGTCATACCTAGGCCTGGCGCTTTTTTCTTTTTTTTTTTCTGATAATTTTGGTGTGATCTCAGAGGCTTTCTAGGCCAAAGACTAATCACCAAAAAACCCATAAAAATCTAAGTTTTTTTACCACTTAAGACGTCTATGGGTGGCCAAAGAGAATCGAACCCAGGACAGAAGCTCCAGCTGGAACCCCTTTACCACTAGGCCAAGACCATAGGCCTGGGCATTCGGATCGTTGGGTCGGATTCGGATCGGATCCTTCCGGGTCCGGGTCTTTCAGGTCTAAGAGTTTAGGACCCGATAGGGTAATTTTAAATTTTCAGTTCCGGATCGATTCGGATCGTGCCGGTCCGGGTCGGGTCGGGTCTTAAATAGTTAGACCCATTTGGGTAACTAGAATTTATCGGTTTGGATTCGGTTCGATTTCGGGTCAGGTTCGGTTCGGGTTCGATTTAAAAAAGATCTAAAAATACAAAAAAAATATCTGAAAATATTTATATATCCGAAAATATTCGAAAATTTATCCAAAATTTGTGTTTTTATTATATTAAAATGTGTATATATATATTAAACTATGCGAGATACAACAACAATTTGTTGTCTCCTAGTGGTTGACCTCCATGTTCTCTAGACGAATAATCCGTCTTTGATTCCCCCTTCATGCATTTTATTTAATTTACATTATTAATTCGAGTACCCATCGGATTTGGGTCGGGTCGGATCCAAGATCCGCGGGTCCTCTGCAACAAGACCCGATAGAGTAATTTGATCGGATCGGTTCCTATCCGAACTGGGTTTTTTCGAGTCGATTTCGGGTCGGATCTTCGGATCCAGGTAAAATACTCAGGCCTACAAAACCACTTGGTTCCTGGCTCATTATTTTCATGGGCCCTATATATTAAGTTACGTCAAAGAACAACTAAAATAGTTATGCAAAAAGGTCCTAATTTTGTTGGTAAATGCTCCAAAATCTAACCAACAAATTGTAAAAAATATTGGACCCAGTGCACCTCTTGCACATGCCAAGAGCCAGGCCTGGTCATACCTTGAAAACTCCATCTTTTAACCATTTTTTGTTTGCATGTGATTAGTAATTACCAGAAATGCCACAGATTATAGATATACAATGAATGATTAAGTTGGTATTTGTGGTTGTAATTAAAAGAGAAGATGATTTAAACATGTAAACAAATGGTAGTCCAGATAATTTGAAACAAAAGAAGACGAAAAAATAACAAGCATCAATACATCTTAAATAAGATTGTACATTTAAGATGTATTAACTTTGGAAGTAGCTTTCAAGTCTCAACAATGAAAGTAAGAACTCATTTATTATGACAAACTGACAAAACGGGACAATGAGATTTTTATAGAGAGAGAACTCTGAGAACTGAAGGCAAACAGATAAAACGCGACAAGGTCATTTTTAAGCATGTGGTTGATAGGAGAAACCGTTAACCGTAAGGCCTCCATCAACACAAATAGTTTGACCTGTGATATAGGAAGCTGCAGGTAGACACAAGAATGCCACTAGTGATGCAACTTCATTCAGCTCACCAGCGCGCCCAAGTGGAGTTCTTCGGCATAATTCTTCATTGAACTTGACGTCATCAAGATACTTTAAAACACACAATTAAAAGATGATTAGAAGATTTGAGGTTGTTACATTCGTACACACACATTACACATAATATGTAAAAAACTGTTTTATTTACTGACAGATTGAGACAGAGGAGTCTTGATAACATTAGGTGCAACAGCATTGGCTCTTATGCCGTCTTTTGCCCATTCACATGCCAGATTTCTTGCTAGCTGATTCAGAGCTCCTATAATAAACTTTGTCTTACGATTTGTGGAATCAACAAAATAAAAGTTAAACTAGCGATAATTAGCTAGTATTGCCTCTATAATTGTATTTTGGTTACCTTTTGTTAAGTTATAAATGGATCCAGCGGTAAATGATAAAATGCCTGTAATAGAGGACATGAAGATGATACTTCCATAGCCTGAAGCCTTTAGTAGAGGATGTGAAAGCTGACAAAAATTGAAAGCAGGTTCCAAGTTTGTTGAGATGTGGAAATCAAAATCCTCTTTCGCATATTCTAACGTTCGCTTTCCACGAAGTACTCCCACATTGTTCACCTAAGTTGAACAGAATGAGAATATTTTTCAGTTTTCGTTAAACGGATATGCTTTGTTGTTTCAAGATTAAGATCATTTACTTACAAGAATGTTGAGCTTGCCATCGAACAGCGAGGAGACAGATTGTATTAATGATTCTCTCTCGGAAAGAGAGGTAACATCACAGACTGAGCCACTCACGTGAAACCCTTTATTTTCCCATTCGCTTAAGCTTTGATTAAGAATAACTTCAGATATGTCGCAAACATGGATTTTAGCTCCAAATCTAGCTAACTCCTCTACTATGGCATACCTAAACATTCAACAAGCATAGACTACTTAAAATCTTGACCATTCAAGATGATACAGAGAAGAAAGACGAACCCGATTCCGCTGGCTCCACCGGTTACAAGGGCAGTCATACCTTGAAGACTCCATCGCTTATCCATGTTTTTGAGTGTGACTAGCAATGGCCAGACATGGCATGTGTTATAGCGTGGATCAGATAAGTTTGAATGAATGAGTACGTTTGGATGTGTGGTGGAAATGTTATCTGAGAGAGCATGGCAATAATGTCTGTGCACGTTGTCCCATCACCCATGCAAAAACATACTGATAATGATCAAAATTGTCGACTAAAACAAATTTAGGACAATTCCTCAAATAGCCATTTAAGTTTTTGTCACAAAAATAGTATTTAAAAAAGAAAAGGACCAAAATAGTTCATTTTTATTTTGAAATTTTTATTTTTAATTTTTATTGTTTAAAATTTAAAATCTTATCCTCAAAACTCCACCCTTTAACTCTAAACCCTAAATTTAGATTAGTTAGCCCTAGAATAAAAACACATTTTTATTTTTTAATAAAATTTATTTTGGTCATTTTTTTCATTGAAACTATTTTTGTAACAAAAACTTATAAGGACTATTCTAAAGAATTTCTCAACAAATTTTCTCATTTGTCGTTTTCGCCTTGACGGAAAACGAAACCAGAAGTTAGAACAAAGTTTGCTTCATTGCACATTTTATAACTATGTGAGTTAGATGAAATCAAAACAATTTTGATATTGAAATTTTATTCACTTGAAACCAAACAGCATATAATAATAATTGTCTATCAAGTCAGCTCAATTTTCTCTACCTCTCTTTCGTGCACTAGTTTGCATAATAATTGGCTTGAATCAATTTCGGTTGCAGCAACTGTTCCTTGCATATGAGGAGGATTCTAGTGTCAAACTACTGGAGTTCTTCACTTTGGCTTTATTAACGATCGAAAGCAAAATTTTAAAACAAAACATAGGCTTTAATTGGTGACATGTAATATTAGATCTGAGTTATGATAAAAGTTATGGTTTGATGTAGTTTGCAGTAAAAACTTTGTGGTAAAAACCAAAACACAAATCGACTTAAGGGTAATCATAGACTAAAGCAAATAAACTGCTGACCCTAATAGAGAACCCAACATCAAAAGAAAAAAAAAGAGAAAAAGGCTAAAGGAAGGAATTTGAGACTGGTTAGTGAAAGTTACAAATGCTCTCTAATTTCAAAATGGTCTTTGAGCATTTCTCTTAATCGTGTTTATATGCTTATTATTGATTATTTGGAGACTAATTTATCATTTTAAGGCTCTCCATTCTTTAACTTAGAAGCAATTACAAACTACTTGGATATCAATAATGATGGGGAACTACATGAGTTTCTTCATTTTGGGTTTTATTAATGATCAAAAGAAAAGTTAAAAACAAAACATAAAGTAAAGCACGAATACACTGCCAACCCAAATACAGAACCCAACACCAGAAGAAAATAGGCTTGTACGCTGCATCACCACCACGCAACTCTCAGCTCAAGCATGTGGTTGATAGGAGAAGCCATTGACCGTGAGACCTCCATCAACACAAATGCTCTGACCAGTAATATATGAAGCCGCAGGTAGACACAAGAATGCCACAAGTGATGCAACCTCTTCTGGTTCTCCAGGGCGACCAAGTGGAGTTCTAGTGGACAAACTCTTGTTAAAACCAGCGTCATCAAGAAACTGATTATTCACAAGATTTAGAAACAAGAATGAGAAAAGTGCGTGACGTTAATTGGAAGGAGAAAAATAAAGTTGGAATGTGTCATTCATTACAGGTTGAGCCAGAGCAGTGTAGATAAAATTGGGAGCAACAGCGTTGGCTCTTATTCCATCTTTGGCCCATTCACAAGCCAGATTTCTTGCTAGTTGATTCAAAGCTCCTGCACAAAACAAGAATGATAGAAATTAACCTTTTCTTTTTACCAAAAAAATTTGAAATTCTCCTATATTGCGTCTAGTAATACTATGTACCTTTGGTTAAACCATACATGGATCCACAATCAATTGAAACAACCCCTGCAACTGAAGAAATGAAGACAATGCTTCCAGATCCTGAAGCTTTTAGAAAAGGATGTGAAAGCTGGCTAAGATGATAAGCAGACTCCAAGTTTGTTGAGATATGAAAGGAGAAATCATCTTCCAGATATTCAGTTGTTGGTTTTACACGAGCTGAGCCAACGTTGTTCACCTATGTAGAACGAAAACAAAAAGAAGAGTAACAAAAATCCTATTGTACAAAATTTTGTTTTCCGAAAAGAATATCCTTCGTTACTTGAAACTTAAATTTGACTTACAAGAATGTTGAGCTTGCCGTTGAACATAGTTGAGACGGTTTGTATGAGTTTTTCTCTCTCGGAACGACATGATACATCACAGACCGAACCACTCACTTGAAACCCTTTCTTCTTCCATTCACATAAACTCTGATTGAGCAGAGTTTCGGATAGATCACATGCATGAACTTTACACCCAAAGCCGGCTAGTTCCTCTACTATGGCATGCCTAAAATATTAACGACAAAAAAAAAGAGATATATTAAATAAAAGCAGAAAACTAGCTAAATTTTGATATAAGCTAGAGAGTAGAAAGACTAACCCGATTCCGCTGGCTCCACCCGTTACAAGAGCCGTCATACCTTTGAGACTCCATCTTTTATCCATTTTTTTTTTTGTTTATGACTGGCAGAGACAAGAGATACCACATAAATATAGTTATATAACATCAAAGTAAATCAAATAATACAAGATGCGTTTCCTAATTAGCAATAGGGCCTATTGTTGACCACGGAACACACAGAACAGAACATGTGAAGCAGCTTTTTTAGACCACATGTTAATAGGATTGAAAATTCAGTAAGGAAGTTGCTCTACAAAAAGTCAGTGAAATTTTGTGTAGCATGCCCTCTCTATTCCGAAGCAAAGAAACTGATGTACAAATTATATTTTTTTTTTTTAACTAATATCAAACTAGAACTCTTTAACGAAAACTATTTGAAGAATTTATATTCTGAATATCACTTTTCTTCAAAAAACAATTATGAAAAAACAATAATCTTCTCTTTGAAAATAAAATATCACTTTCAGAATTTTTTTGGAGGGTTTCTTCTTCTAAATGAAAGACAAAGCAAATCCAAACAATGTTCATTTTGAATATTTATACCAAAACGGATTTGATCAACATATTAAATATATTCTCTGACGTATGCATTTTTTATCCAAAAAACTTCTTTATGACCAAAAACTTTATGATCTTATGAAATGTTACATGAATATACTTTGTGCTTACATATATGTGATTCTTATGTAGAAATAATGCACTACTATTCTGACACGCCCTTAAAAAAGGCGGATATTTTTTTTTGTTTTACATTTTTTAGAAATTTAATTTTTATATTGTGTTTTTAGTTATATTTGTGTTTTTTGTATAATATTCTCTTAAATGATTAATAATAGGTTTTAATAATTGTATTAAAATAGTTGGACTACTCTATATCAATAGGTCATGTTCATGTTTTAAATGAGTATAATATATATTAGATTTTGACTCGCACTTCAAAAACACGGGTTTTTCTAGAATATAAACAAAATTTGATATGAATTAGTATTTGAGAATTGTTATACAGTATTATGTTAAAAAATCATATTATATCGAAAAAGCGAATATGTCTAAAACTATAATTTATGAATTACTTAATTTAAGATTTTTTATGTACACTCTTACATAACTATTTAGGCATGGCATATCCGGACCTGAGAAACCAAACCGAAATCGACATAAACATAATGTTTGGTTTGGATTCGGGTCCAGAAAAAAAATACATATTGGGTATTTTTGGACCCGCGGGTCTTGTTTCGAGTCTTGTTCCTACCAGAATCCCAATCGCGGGTACCTAAAATATTTTGCGTATATTAGTATATTTGGGTATTTCAATTTTCAGTATTACTATTATTTTTTCCAATTTTGGGTTCAGATTTTGATTAAAATGTCAAAGTTTTAAAAATATATGTTGGGCATTCGAATAAAATTTTGGGTGTTTTTTGGTTCTTTTATCAGATTTCGGGCAAACTTTGTGTTTTTCTGGTATTCAAATATTTTCAGGTATTTGTTTGAGTTTTCAGGTACTTTAAGTTTTTTTGGGTCTTAAATACCCAAACCCATTACATATTTAAAAATTACATGTATCTGAATTATGGGACCTGAATTGTCATGGTCATGAAGTGAACCTATTTGAACATGAACCAAGAAAAATTTCAAATACCTAGTTAGATCCAAATGTCTAGGACTCGAAAGACTCGGAATCGAAAAGAAACAATATGTACCCAACTCCAAGATCCGAATGCACATGCCTACTCCATCTTATTATATTTTGTGTGTATTTTATAAGAGTTGTATTTATTGAGGTTACGAGACTTAAGATTTACTTGATTTTGACTAATTTAATAGTATAGATTTATATGATTTTTAATAGTTTTTAAGTTTATCTTAAATAACATATTTTTATTATTGATACTCTTTATAAAAATTAATTTAACGTAGTATATATAATTTTTAACAAATGGTTTGCTAAAGTGTTTTTATCAAATTTTATTTTGTCAATATTTGGAATTATATAATGTAAAATGAATTTAATGTAATTATGAAAGTAACTGTTGAATTATTCCCTGTTTTATAGGAATCACAATCGATACTACTTATGTCAAAATATGACATACTCAAAAAATATTAAATCTAGGAAATATTAATGAATAATTAAATGTTGTTAATATATATTAACCATTAGTTAAAAATATTAAATCACTATCTAAATCATTTCGGATGGTTATAATGGATTCTATATGTAAACCAATTTATAATTTGATTAGACCACTTATGAATTTACGACAATGTAGTATGTGAGATGGCGTGGATATACATATGTAGTATTGATGATTAATTGAATAATAGAAACACAGTATAATTAATTCGATTGATAACGGAATCAGTTTGTTAGATATGAAAATATTCTAGGAGTGAATATTAAGAAATATCATATTGATATATTTTTGATTGGTTAAGGTAAATATTAATTATTAAGTTTCTAGTGAATAGGTCCAACAACCTTGTTTAAGTAGATTTTTTCAGATTCATTCTCCTTGAATATAGATAGCTCAGCTCTACCTTAATCAACGCTCAACTTTGACACAAATAACTTAACCCGGTATTCTATCAATTTCCACTTACATAGTAGACAATTACAATTGATTACACCATCGGTCTTCAACAGATAGGAGGACCTCTTGCAAGGATAAAATTGTCTCATGAAGTATACATTGCATTACCTAAATCTCATGCATAATCCGAGTTCATGTTACTATAACTAAGCCACACTGTTGGCCTCTAAACATAAGCCTATACTTTGTACCCTTCAAAGTAAATTTATTACGTGACTAACCGCTTATACTGAATCTGACATGTGTAGACTCTTAACATATACAAATAACCAACTACATTAGCATAAACGAATTATGTCACATCTATGATATATTATAAATCTTTGGACATTGCGTTGTTGAAAGCATGATGTGCTCACCAAAAATGTGCAAACTGGGTTTGCTATTAAAATTGTCAAACCTTTCTAAGATCTTCTGTATATAACTTGATACTCAAGATCTTCAACCAAAACTTGTCACTTGTCTTTTCCAATAACTTTACGCACAAGAGTACTAGTGTCGAACATGCAATAAGCTTAAATCTGAGTCGGCGGAAGAACGCCGAATTCAACAAATATTGTAAAAAAAAAACAATTTGATATTACAGATCAAATAGCACAATATTTTTATAGAATATTTAGTTTCCGGGATGGAGATTGATAGGATTGAGTTTATATAAGATGTTGCTGAACACAATGACAAAGTAGAAAGTGCCTAGCTGATCGCAGACACTGAAAGCATCACAAGGTTTTAAAGATTTGATACGAGTTTTGAAGTGCACATGTATGAGTGTTACCAATGTTATGCTCAGTTAAACATGTTGATCGAGTTTCTCTCTCAGTTTTCTTGTTTTCTTCGAGTTTGATTCGCTTTTTCTTTGTTAGAACAAAGCAGAGTATAGAGGAGAAACTTTATGATGCATGAGAGTCTCTCTTGAGAGATATTGCTTTGCTTCAAGTTGTTGGTGCTCGCTAAGGTTCTCCTGTGTGATTGAATCTTCTATTCATACAAATGGCAATGTGTAGTCGTTCATATTTTTGCGCATGCATTCGTCGCGTGAGAAATTTTATTATTATTATTATAATTTTTTTTTTTTTTGAGAAATTTTATTATAGATAATACTGTAAGAGTTTAAAGAAAAAAGAAAAACGAAACAAGGCTATTTCTTAAGCATGCGGTTGATAGGAGAAACCGTTAACCGTGAGGCCTCCATCAACACAAATGGTTTGACCTGTGATGTAGGAAGCTACAGGTAGACACAAGAAGACGGCTAGTGATGCAACTTCGTTTGGCCCACCAGCGCGACCAAGTGGAGTTCTACCAAACAATCCCTTCTTGAATCTAACGTCATCTAGATACTTTAAGAGCCAAAATATGAGAGATGATTAGAGGAAATGAGGTTGTTTAATATTTTTTTAAAAAGGTGTAAAACTTGTCTTGTTCATTACAGGTTGAGACAGAGGAGTCTTGATAACATTAGGAGCAACAGCGTTGGCCCTTATGCCATCTTTTGCCCATTCACATGCCAAATTTTTTGCTAGCTGGTTCAGAGCTCCTGTAAAAGACTTTTATGTGGAATCAACAAAAAAACACAAACACTCCTTGTTGACTACTGAATCTTGCCTCTAATAGTACTTTGGTTACCTTTCGCTAGACTACAAATAGATCCAGATTCAATTGATACAACCCCGGCGACAGAGGAAATGAAGATAATACTTCCATAACCTGAAGCCTTTAGGAGAGGATGTGAAAGTTGGCAAAAATGGAAAGCAGGTTCCAAGTTTGTTGCAATATGGAAATCAAAATCGTCTGCATCATATTCTATCATTGGCTTTGAACGAACTCCACCCACATTGTTCACCTATGATAAACATAAACAAAGTTTTCTTTGAATGTAAATGCTTAGTTGTTTCTATATCAAAGGTCATTTACTTACAAAAATATTGAGCTTGCCATTGAACAGGGTGGAGACCTTTTGCATCAAAGTTTCTCTCTCGGGTCGAGAAGTTACATCACAGACTGAACCACTCACTTGAAAACCTTTCTTTTCCCATTCGCTTAAACTTTTATTGAGCAAAGTCTCGGATATGTCACATACATAGATTTTAGCTCCAAAACCACCCAACTCCTCTACTATGGCATACCTAAACATTCAACACACATAATATAACTTAAAATCTTGACCATTCAAGACGATATAGACAGTAGAAAGACAAACCCGATTCCTCTGCCTCCACCGGTTACTAGAGCAGTCATACCTTGAAGACTTCATTTTTTTTTTCCATTTTGAGTGTGTTATGCATGTGATTTGCAATATCTGGAAATGCGACATTATATATACAGTGAATGTGGATCAATAAGCGTGAATATTTACTTATCAAAAAAAAGAAGAAGACAAATATAGGTCTGCACTAATGGGGTGAGTTTGTATGTGTGGTAGAAGTGTAATGTAGTTTTTTTTTGGTAAAAAGGTGTGATGTAGTTGTATGCTTTAAGAACTTTATCACCAACAATGGTGGAATTTTAGCCGATTTAACAGCTGAGATTAACTCCCTATATCATTCCATCCTTTTCTACATTCTCTAGGATTTTCTATAAACTTATAGAATACGTTTAGATAATTAACATACGACAAAAGACTTAGAAAATGGCTTTCCAAGTTTTTTAAAGTTATCTCTTGGCTTTAAATTTTACTTACAAGAACGTCGAGCTTGCCATCAAATAAAGACAATTTCCTCGAGTGTTTCTCTCTCGGAACGTGAAGTTATTAAATCTCAGACTGACCCGCTCACTTGAAACGCTTTCTTATGGGAATAATTTGAGCTCAGATTTCCTCATATTTAATTATAGTTTTCATTGGACAAAAGTAATATCTATTATTCTTAAGGGATCAGGTGTTCCTAGAAACCCTCAACTACTTTGATTGACAAAATACCTCAACTACTTTGCACCACTTTAAATCAAGCTGTCCACTTATCATTGGCTTTGTCGAAAGCATACTAGAAATGTTTCTATATTGGGTAAGGGACAAAGGTACTACATGTACAACCTTTGTTTTAAAGTACGCACCAAACTCATGTCTATATGCAACTTCCATCTTTCTCAACCACTTTTGTGTATAATGCGGATGGTAATCATTTACATTAACAAGGTACTACATGTATAACCTTTGTTTTAAAGTACGCACCAAACTCATGTCAATGATGTCAGAATCCAGAAATCATGACACAGAACAAACCAATGAAAGCTCACGGAATCAGGTTATAGCATGAAAAAGTTTCTCAGCAGCTTTCCACCACATAAGTTATCAGATGGTAATCATTTACATTAACAGTTATTAAATTAGTAGAACAACTTAAATCTCATGAACTATATTGAGTATCTCATATGAAGAATTGTCTTTCACAGAAACGAGATATACTAGTTAGGGATTAAAGAAAGGATCCCAAATAAATATCATAAATATGATAAGAGTGGCCTAAAAATAATGTGAACAGATAGCTTATGGTTTTGAGAAATATTCTTGGTCGCTTCATGACAACCTTATTACTCTTCCGAGAAACTTAATATTTCAAAGTACTAATCTACTCTATTTTGAATGATGTGTGTTCGTCATTTTAGAATGAATAGTATGAGTTCGAAGTTTTGAGATTAAATAGGGAACATGTATGAGTGTTACCCATGTTTTGCTCAGTTAAGACACTATCTGTCTTTTTCTTTGTAAGTACAAAACAGAGGATAGAGAAGAAACTTTGTGATGCATGAGAGTCTCTCCGAGAGAGATTGCTGCAAGCTGATGGTGCTGTGGCTTCCGGGTAGAAGAGTGGTGCTCGCTAAGGTTCTCGTGTGTAACTGAATCTTATTACAACAATGACAATGTAGACACGCTTATATTTTTGGATATAAACTCACAGTGTGACAATTTTTATTAGAGAGCAGACTTTAAGAGTTCAAGGACAGTTGCATGAAATAAACACGAGAAGGGCATTCTCAAGCATGTGGTTGATAGGAGAAACCGTTAACGGTGAGGCCTCCATCAACGCAAATTGTTTGACCAGTTATATAAGACGCCGCAGGTAGACACAAGAAGACCACCAGTGATGCAACTTCATTTGGCTCTCCAGCACGACCAAGTGGAGTTCTACCAAACAATTCCTCCTTGAAACTGACGTCATCAAGATACTTTAAGAAACAAAATTTGAGAGGGGATTAGAGGAAATGAGGTTGGTAATTCCAAAAAAAAGTAAAAGTTGTCTTGTTGATTTACTGGTTGAGACAGAGGAGTCTTGATAGCATTAGGAGCAACAGCGTTGGCCCTTATGCCATCTTTTGCCCATTCACATGCCAAATTTCTTGCTAGCTGATTCAGAGCTCCTGTAAAACACTTTTATGTGGATTCAACAAAAGAAAAACACTTAATCTTGTCTCTAGTAGTACTTTGGTTACCTTTTGCTAGACTATAAATGGATCCACATTCAAAAGATACAACCCCAGCAACAGATGAAATGAAGATGATGCTTCCATAGCCTGAAGCCTTTAGGAGAGGATGTGAAAGCTGGCAAAAATGGAAAGCAGGTTCCAAGTTTGTTGCAATATGGAAATCAAAATCGTCTGCATCATATTCTGTCGTTGGCTTTAGACGACCTCCACCCACATTGTTCACCTATGGTGAACATAAAAAAAGTTTTCTTTGAATGTAAATGCTTAGTTGTTTCTATATCAATGGTCATTTACTTACGAAAATATCGAGCTTGCCATTGAACAGGGAGGAGACAGTTTGCATCAAAGTTTCTCTCTCGGGTCGAGAAGTTACATCACAGACTGAACCACTCACTTTAAACCCTTTCTTTTCCCATTCGCTTAAACTTTTATTAAGCAGTGTTTCAGATATGTCGCAAACATGGATTTTAGCTCCAAAACCAGCTAACTCCTCTACTATGGCATACCTAGACGTATTCCAAAAAATTAAATTACTTGAAATCTTGGTATTCATGATAATATAGAGAGAAGAAAGACGAACCCGATTCCGCTGCCTCCACCAGTTACAAGAGCAGTCGTACCTTCAAGACTCCATCTTTTATCCATTTTTTTTTAATGTGGCTAGCAATGGTCAGAAATGGCAGATATTATAGTGTAGATCAGATATGTGTGAATAAATGAGTATGTTTGGATGTGTGGTGGGAATGTTATGTGAGACAACATGCCAAAAATGTCCGTCGTCCCGTGAATAAAGTAATGTTACTAGTCAAAATCTTGGACGTAAACAAATTTGTCGTTCTGTGACGACGAACCTAGAAAGTCTGAACGGTGAACAACGTTTTGTCGGAACCAAATTTTACAAGTTTATTAGACTAATAACTACAATGTTGGATTATGGTTTCAATTTTATTGGATGTCCCCAAAGGGACCTCTTACATTTTCATGAAAAGCTATTAAGCGTACGTAAAAGATGTATAATACTTGTTAGAGATTAGAGAAAGGATCATAAAAGAACCTAATAAAAATTATAAGAGTGGCCTAAAAATAAGGTGAGCAATAGTTTATGGTTTTGAAAAATATTCTTGGTCGCTTGACAACCTTATTACTCTTCCGAGAAACTTAATATTTCAGAGTGAAAATAATAATAATAATAATAATAATAATAATAATGATAATAATTCAAAGTACTTCTCTACTCTATTTAGAATGATGTGTTCGTCATTTTAGAAAGAATAGTATGCCTTGTTTGTTAAATAAATGCTAAGCAAATATATCTCATGACTTATTGCTGAATACACATTAACGAAACTTGAGAGTTTAATTTTCGTTTATACATATATGGAACGTTATTGTGAGATATACATATACATTTTGCATGAAAACTTCTCTTAATTTGTACTTTATATATTTATGCATCCAACTCCGCAAACTCCAAATAAGAATTGAATGGTCAAAGTCTGCTTTTTCTTCGTTTTAAAAGAAAAATTATAGAGAAAAAGACTAAAATAGCACTAAATCAAATTTTTGTTCCCAAACTAGTACTCAAGGTCAAAAGTCACAAAAATAGCACTCAAGAGATGGGGTTTAGGGTTTAGAATTTAGGGTTTAGAGTTTAGGTTTTAGGGTTTAGAGTTGAGAAGTGAGGTTTTGGGGATAAGATTTCAAATTTTGAAAAATAAAAAAATTTAAATTTTTCAAAAGATAAAATGCTATTTTGGTCATTTTAGTTTTTGAGTGCTATTTTGTGATATAAACTTAGAAATGTGCTATTTTGGAGATTTGCCCAAAATTATTCATCTTTATTTTTTATAGGAATACTAATATTTGAAGTTCATTGTTTAGCAGTTTCAAGATATATTCATCTATTTCTTATATAGGATAGTGGCCATTACCAAAACCAACGCATTTTCTAGGCGACAGATACTGTGACGTTGTAATCATATTTTAAGTTGTGTATATAAAAACTAATGTCATTGTTGCAATTATTTAGATTAGAAAGGAATTTTGGAGGAAAGACCAAATGAAACTTTCAAGGATATTAACAAAAATATTTGTTTAGCCAATTTATAAGAAGTCAAATGCTCACCTGAGGTTTGTGTAGCGTCTTGGTATAAACAAAAAAGGTTTGAATATGAAATAGTCGAGCTTTCTTGAAGCTATAAATAGATATAGCAACTGACACAAGTAACTTCAAACTCTAAAACAACATAAAATGGCCATTACCTCCAAATCCATAGCTCTAACAATAATCTTCCTATTACTTTCTGTTTCTTGCGCCTCAAGTCAACAAGAAACCAAGTTTCTTAACCATGGCTTTCTTGGTGCTAACCTCCTCAAGTTCGGTTCTTCCATTGTCCACCCTAGTGGCCTCTTGGAGCTGACAAACACTTCGATGAGGCAAATTGGTCAAGCTTTCCATGGCTTTCCCATACCCTTCTCGAAACCTAACTCTTCGAATTCGATTTCTTTCTCCACAAGTTTCGTCTTCGCCATCACTCCAGGACCCGGCGCACCAGGCCACGGCTTGGCTTTCGTCATTTCACCCTCCATGGACTTTAGCGGAGCCCTTCCCAGCAATTACCTAGGCCTCTTCAACACCTCCAACAATGGAAACTCCTTAAACCGCATCCTCGCAGTTGAATTCGACACCGTGCAGGCCGTTGAGTTGAGCGATATTGATGATAATCATGTTGCTATCGACCTAAACGGAGTGGTCTCCATTGAGTCTGCAACAGCTGCATACTTTGATGACCGAGACGCGAAGAACATAAGCTTGAGGCTGGCAAGTGGAGACCCAATCAGAGTCTGGATCGAATACAACGCGACAGAGATGTTGCTCAATGTCACGTTGGCTCCTCTAGAACGTCCAAAGTCAAACGTGCCTCTTCTCTCAAGAAAAATGAATCTTTCCGAGACTTTATCCGAACAAAACTATGTTGGATTCTCTGCAGCCACAGGAACCGTCACGAGCACGCATCTTGTTCTAGGCTGGAGCTTCAGCATAGAAGGGAAAGCCACAGAGATTGACCTAACAAAGCTTCCTTCTATTCCAAAACCGCCTTCTCCACCGTCTCCATCCTCAACTCCTCCAGTTTCAGTCAAGAAGGATTCGAACAACACTAAGCTCATCATAATCTTCGCTGCATCAGCAACAGGCGTAATCATGATCCTGGCTCTCTTAGGGTTTTGGCTCTTCCGTAGAAGGCAAGTATTCTTCACAGCAGGCGCAAGAAAATTCTCTCACCAGATGATATCAAGCGCGACGGGAGGTTTCGACAACTCTAGACTTCTCGGAGAGAGAAACTCAGGAAGTTTCTACAAAGGGAACCTTACTCCTACAGAGATTATAGCAGTGAAGAAGATTACTTGCACCACAAGGCAACAGAAGACAACCCTAATAGGGGAGATAGCTTCTATCTCAAGGCTAAGACAAAGAAACCTTGTTAACCTACTTGGTTACTGCAGCAAAGGTAACGAGGTTTATCTCGTCTACGAGTACGTCCCCAACGGTAGCCTAGACCGGTTCTTGTTCAGCAATGACCGACCGGTTCTCACATGGTCAGACCGGTTCTGTATCATAAAGGGTATTGCGGCAGGACTTCAATACCTTCACGGCGAGGGTCAAAGACCTTTGATTCACGGAAACGTGAAAGCCAGCAACGTACTCTTAGACGAAGAGCTACACGCTAGACTAGGAGACTACGGACAAGGAATCAGGCACAGCAGCACCACGGGACACGTGGCTCCGGAGCTAGTCGAGACAGGGAAGGCTACGCGTGACACAGACGTGTTTGGTTTTGGGGTGTTGGTTATGGAGATAGTCTGTGGAAGGAAAGCCATAGAGCCGACAAAACCACCTGAAGAGATCAGTTTAGTGAACTGGGTGCTTCAAGGGTTCAAGAAAGGCGATCTTTTACAGAGATGCGACACGAGAATGAACAGAGACGAGTTGGTGGCTAGAGAAGTGTTACTGGTTCTGAAAACCGGACTTCTGTGTGCTAACCGGTCTCAGGAAGCTAGGCCAATGATGAAGCAAGTAGTTGGGTATCTCGACGGTACAGAACGTCTCCCTCATGACGACTAAAAGAGGTTGTTGTATTTGAAGCATTTTCGTTTTGTGGTTGTGTGAATTTAAAGATATGACCAAAAGTATTAAGCATGATGCATGTGAATAAAACAAGAATTGTATACTCCATTTGTAAATTTGAAAATAAGAAAGATAATACATTACTTTGTCTTGAATAATGGATACAATAAGTAGTGTGTGTGGCTATAACACAAGTCTCAAGAAACTTTGTGAAAATTTGACCCAAGAAAAAAAAAACTGTGTGAAACCAAATGTATTTTAAATGCAGTCTTTAGACAAAGCAAGGAAACAAACACGACAACAAAATATCCAAGGTGTTGGATCTTACGCTACACCTAAGCCACAGAGACTCCTCACACTAAATCTTCATCATTTCTAGACAGCACTTTCAGATTAGACGATCAAGTAATGGGCAACATAGCAGCGCTTCAGCTTGTGTTAAGTATTGGATTTAAAAGGGTAACGTATTAAATACTTCTGTTACAAGATATTGCAGTTTGGTAACGAAACATAGAAATTACCATTGTTCAGAAAAAATATATATAGGAGACACAACTGACAGAACAGAACAAAAGGTTGAAAATATGTTAGGATTTAAAACAAACAAACAAAAGCCATGACCTGCCGATTCTCACATGGTTAGATCGGTTATGTATCATAAAGACAATTGATAGCAACATACTATTAGACAAAGAGCTAAACTCTCGAGTATGAGACTATGGACAATGAAGCAGACACAGCTCAGGACATTCAGCACCAGAACTAATCAAGACGGGAAAATTGCAAGAGCTTAAGGTCAGGCCTATGCTAATCTAAGACGCACAAGAAAAGAGATTGTGTACTTCACCTTAACCAAGTCAAGACATAAATGAGATAAGCCACTTTCTTAGCCAAGTCCTGTAGTTGACACTACTCATCTAACAACAAAATCCCAAAGGACAAGCATGTTTCAGTATCAAATGGTATGTGACAGTTTATTTATGCAATATTACTACATAGAGCAACCGCATGAAGATGGTTGAGCATTCTAATATCAAACCCCAACTCAAAGCTCTGAATAAGCACATTCCCAGACAATCACAATACCAAATAATAATATATAACTCAATGCAAGAAACTTTTACCCGAAGATCAGAGCCATCAAATGTCTGCAAAAGTCTGTACTCAAGAATAGCAGCATAGTAATATCAGCCATCAAGTTGCTGCCACCAACAAACAGACTGACATAAGAAAGTTTGCAACATGTAAGACGTAGCACCACATGAAACATAGAAAAAGATAGTAAAGCATTGTATCTTCAGAAAAAAGATGTTCACATGACGCTGGATACTCCTCAATAACGAGATAAGGATTTAGTGGCTGATGCCCTTCTTTGCTTTCAGTGACTCCAGTGCTTTGTTTCGCAACTCAATCTCAAGCCTCTTTGGATCCGACTCCTCCCCATTTTTACTCTTCTCAGCTTCGCCTTCTGACGAATCAGAATACTCTCGATTCTTAAGTTTCTGCTTCTCACCCCGACGTTCTTCCCTTTTACGACGTCTCTCCTCTCGCCTGCGTTTCTTCTCCTCCTTTTTCGTTTTCTTTTCCTCCTTCCTTCTCCTTTTAGCTTCCTTCCTATCCTCAAGGTCAGAGTCGGAACTGCCGTTACTATCTGAGGCTGCTTCGTCCCTCTCAGACCTTTTAGTCTTTCTTCTCTTTTTATCCTTAGAATCAGAATTAAGTTTTGCATCCAGGTCGCTGTTATCCTCTTTCTCAACTTGCGAAGGACGCTGTCTCTTTCCTTCCACATTTTCTACTCTACCGAAGTCCTTATCTGAAACTGGAGACATCTGTGAACCGTGGTGCATTCTGTGACTAGAACGTCTCTCTGGCAACTTTTCACTGTTAAGAAGTTGAATAGACAAACATTTAGCTTACAATAAAATATTATGTCAAAAGATTATCATTTGAAAAAAGATCAAAATGCACCTCTTTCTCTCTTGCGCCTTAGCATGTTCAACACGTCCAACTTCTTGTACCGTCTCTGGTAATTGTTTCCTAGACAGCTTGGACTTTTGATCCCTATCCTCTCTACAGGCAATAGACAGATGGGTCAAGGAGTTAACAGCTATTGATAAAAAGCCTTTACCAAAATAAAAGGGTGAAAGGAGTCACCAAGAGCATACCTATCTCGCATTTCAGATGGATGTCCCGGAGATCTTCTGTCCCTCAGGTGTTTTCTTCCACTAGGTGAGGGAGGTCTACGGCGAACAGGAGGCGAGGGAGACCTAGACGAAGATCTGCTCCAAGATGGAGACCGTCTCCTTCGGCTGTCATCAGGTGATCGTGAACCAGATGGAGATCTTTGACTTCGCCGGGTGACAGGTTTTGGTGATCTACGCCGAACAGGAGAGCGCGCTTTTTGATGTCGAGAGGGAGGAGATCTACCTCGACCTCTGACAGGGGACATAGATCCACCCTGCTTGTCATGTGAAGGGGATTTTGCCACAGGACGTCCAGCTGGAGATAGGGAGCCTCGCTCTCTGGCAGGTGTCAGTGACCTGCGCCTTCTAACAGGTGGAGATGGTAACCCATTTTTCCTACCAGGAGGGGACAGTGAACTTGATGATGGTGATTTAAGATTATTAGCTGACTGAGGTCCTCCTAGCCTCATTGGTGATGGTGATCCTGCACGCCTAGGAGGTGGTGAAGGCAACCTTTGCCCAGCGGGTGGTGAAGGCAATCTTGGCCTAGCGGGTGGAGAGGGTAACCTTTGACCAGCGGGTGCCCTGCGGCTACCCACTAGTGACGGAGATCTCCCTGGTGAATCAGACCTTTCCCGCTTAGCCAGTGGTGATCGTGACCGTGATCTGTTACGCCTGTAGAGTGGAGATGGAGACCTGCGCCGTCTAGCTACAGGTGAAGGAGACCTGCGCCGCCTAAATGGTAATGGGGACCGCTGACGCCTAGCAGGCGGTGATGGTGACCTGCGTCTCCTAACAGGAGGGGATGGTGATCTGCGTTTCCTAGCAAGAGGGGATGGTGATCTGCGTCTCCTAGCAGAAGGGGATGGTGACCTGCGTCTCTTAGCAGGAGGGGATGGTGACCTGCGTCTCCTAACAGGTGGGGATGGTGACCTGCGACGCCTTGAAGGGGGTGATGATTGGCGGCGTCTCTCAGGTGTAGATACACGGCGGCGCCTTTGTGGTGATGGTGACCTGTGACGTCTGATCGGTGACCGCGACCTGCTTCCATAAGGAGAGCGTACCCTACGCCGCCGAGGAGACAGAGACCTACTCAAGGAACGTGACCTGGATCGACGCCTTGAATATGATGGTCTCCGCTTTCTAGGTGAGATGGAGGCATCTGACGATCGAGACAGGCTCCTTGATTTCCGTCCACTGTTGTACAAGATGAGCTATTAGCAAAAACTGCAGTTGTTTATAAATTAACCAACGCGTTGAAAAACAGAGGCTACAATTTCACTGGATTCATGAAAAGTAACTACAGAAGGCACATACCCAGAAGAACTTCTTGATCCTGAATTTGTTCTGCTGATCGACCTCGAACGTGAACCTCTACAAAGAAACCAATTAGTTAGACTCGCATATGCTAGAAGGCTAGACTAAATTAAGACTCCAAGTACACACCATAACAAAGAACACAAAGAGCAAACAGTGATGACCTAAAACTTGAGGTGCACTATCGAACTTCAATAAGATAACACAATATAGGTATTAAGAGAACTCTACCTCCTCCTTTCGTTGGCTCCTCCAACCTTCTCATCAACCTTTCTCTCATCCTCTGGACGATCTCTTGAAGGTTTTGCCTCCATGGCATTTGTCACCTTGTGTTCAACGCCGCTGTCCTACAGTAGTTTGAGGTAAAGCACATGAACCCTTATAATTGCAGAAGCTCTAAATAACATGAAAAGAAGAGGGGTTAAGAAACCAAAGGAACATCTATAAAGACCGAAACTCTAGCATGAACAAGTTAGTCTTACAATTTTCCCCTGTATGTCATCCTCATAGCACTTCCTCCTCCCAATTTCATTAACTAACTTATTGTTCTCATCTGCTTCTGCTTTTTTCCTTGCTTGTTCCTGCCACAAAAGAAGAGAGTCATTCACCATCATCAAAATCCAAACTTTTCTACAACAATACCTTAAACTTGATGGTTTCAGCGACAGAAGCATCAAGAAACTGCTGCGGGACACCACTAGAATTACTCTGGGCGCTGAGAAGAAGAGTCCAGAGCTCTTTCATGAACTTGACAGTGTTCTTCTCCATGAAGCCAGTGATAGCTATCTGAATCTCCTTACCGTTGACGACCTTGTTATCAAGAAGACCGTAGATGAAGTTGATGAGGACTTCATCTTCGAAACCAAGAAGCTCAGTGACTCTAGTCGCAATCCAAGGCTTCATAACATCCATCTTCACCTTGCTCACATCAACCTGAGGATAATCACAACAATCAAAACCCTATCCGATCTGATTTTTTTTAGAATTCAAGAAAACTAACAAACCAGAGTCTCCAGCTCCGAGGCGAATTTCTGGCTCTTCATCAGCTTGGCTTGCTTGTTGGAGAACCGAGTGTCCTGGTCCGCGGTAGTACCCTGAATCGAAAAGAGGAATCAGATAAAAAAAAAAAACAGAGCGAATTGCGTCGATCTGGATCTAAGATGATCGGGGACTCACCCGGAAGAATCCGCCAGACATCTTTGTGGAAGCGACTCTTTCTTCCCTTCCCTATGATGAGAAAGATGGAGAAGGGGCTTGGGAGTTTTTTCGAACCCTAAAACTCTCTACTGAAGTTTTAGTTTCCATTTTTACCCTCAGATTTGTATTTAAATGACTTTGTTGCCATTTTGGAGGACATCGTATAACGTAACAAAATTATTAAGACTATGGGCTGAAGAAAGTAGTAGAAGCCCAGGCCCATAAGCCCATACTAATGTGAACATGCGTGAAAAAGCAAGCCAAGCTGACGAAGAGCCAGAAAATTCGCCTCGGAGCTGGAGAATTTGGTTACGGAGGCTACCGCGAACTATGGCCAAGCTTTTAACGTAACAAAATTATTAGACTACTAGTGTTACTGCCCATGCTACGCATGGATTAATTTTACTGTCTCTTAATTAATCACTAGTTTTTGATCCGCGCAGGCGCGCGGATGTATATTTTGAAAAATATGTTGATATTTGTTTTTCATGTAATTATTAGGATTTGGAAAAATGAATCCGAAGAACATAACCGATACCGATCCAAAGATATAGTACCAAACCCAAACATAAATTGATTAAATATTCTAATTATTCAAAATTTTGTTATTTAGAGAACTAGGGGTGGGCGTTCGGGTACCCGTTCGGGTTCGGATCGGGTATTTCGGATTTTCGGGTATTTCGGTATAGAGGTGTAGAACCCGTTCGGGTATTTCTGTACTTCGGGTCGGGTTCGGGTATTTTTAGTTCGGATTCGGTTATTTCTGATCGGGTTCGGATATTTAGATTTTGAAAAAAAAAATTAAAATTTTCATTTCTCAAGTTTCTTGTATTTAAAAGTATAACATTAAGTTAACTAATTTTTTTGTTTTTAATAGATTGAATGGTTAAATAGATTTGGACATAACATTTTAAAACTAAAAAGACACTAATTTAGTTATTTTTTTTAAAAAAATTTGGTTGTAACTTTTTGTTAATTTTTGAAATAAAAAACTTGACATGCATTTTAAGTGAGTAGCAAATCATTTTTTCCGTAATTGTATGTATATCATATGAACTTAAAGTATGTGTAGTATCAATATAAATATTTTATATAAAATGAGAGATGTAAACTAGAAATATAAGGTTGATTATACATATGTTCGGTTATCTTCGGATATCCATTCGGGTTCGGGTATTACCCGTTCGGGTTCGGGTATCCAATCTCTCCTTATTCAATACCCGTTCGGGTATTTTGCTACTTCGGTTCGGGTTTCGGTTCGGGTTTTTCGGATCGGATTCGGGTGCCACTTCGGATATCGGGTAAAGTGCCCACCCCTATAGAGAACCGAATCTGATCCGAACCGAAGTATTTAGGTATCCGAATTTATCTAAAAATAGATTTATATACTTATATATATTAATTATTTTTAGATTTAACGTATATAAAACATCAAAAATGATACTTTTAAATTGGTTTAAATACTTGAAAATATATATAGATAGTCAAAAGTAAATATCTGAAATAGTTAAAGTATACTCAAATCACCAAAAATACTTAAAATAATTATTGATTTCGTATCCAAAATTTTAAATCAAGCCAATTGATATGTTAAGTTTAAGTATTATGACATATGTTATTCAAATTTATACGTAATATATTATTTTATTTATACATTTTGAGAAATTTAAAATATATAATGATTTAAGACTTTAAAAATAATTTAAATTAGTTATCCAAACCCAAACCAAACCCGCAAAGATCCAAATCGAACTCAAACTAAAATTTAGAAACATTCTAATAAGACTGAAATCTTTGACCCCGAAAATCCAAAATACAAACCGATCAGAACTAAACCCGTATGGGTATCCAAAAGCCCATCCCTAGTCATTATTATATATCGTATTTTATCATCATATAATTAATCGTATTTTATATGTACCATCATATAAGTAATCATATAATTAATAGTATTTTATACATACCATCATATAAATAATTACATATATTATATTTTTAAAACTTAATATGAAATATGAAAACCATAATTTGAGTTGGTATTTCAAATTGGGCTTTGTATTATATTTTTCTTATATATATTGACAATATTTTTTTATAATGGTTATTGAAAAATAGTTTAGTAAAAATCCATTTTTGAATATATGTATATTTTTGAATCAATTTTTGATATAAATCAAATTTGAATTATTATTTTGATTTGAAATATGTATATAAAGTTTAAATTTTGTTTTATGGTTAGTTTAGAAAAAAAATTTTTAGGGAATTAGATTGACCCATTTTGGTATATTTTAAAAGTGGCCTAGATAACTTTCAATTTTTTAAAAAAACATAAGCTCATTACTTTTTTTCTTAATACTACTATCATTGTTTTCAAACAAAAATATTTTTTTTTAAAAGACTGCAATCCATGTTTCCAAACACTCCAAATTTTTAAAAGTCTTATTCAAGTCTCCAAACACTCCAATTTTGTACTTGAGTTTTAATAAGATAGATGTATACTTTTCAGTAAGAATAAGTTTTTCTTTTGTCAAATATTGTATGAACCTAAATAACAGTGTCTCAAATTTCAAAATTGTAAAGAGGATGGGGAAGGGTGTACAACAATAATTCTTTAGTATAGAAGCAATAATGTAATTATTATCCAAGTATATAATTAAATATATATTTAAATACTGAAAAGTAAAAAAAAAATTGTTTTTATAAATACTGAAAAGTAAAAAAAATATTGTTTACCTGAAATTCTGAATGGTCAAATGGTTTGCAACTCTATTTAATTCTCTATCTAATCCATCTGTCTCCAACTTCCCCCAACTTAAGCTCTAGAACATACTTCATCCAAACTTGTCTTTCATTGCTTAGATCTTCTTCTTCTCGTACATGTCTGCAGCAAACTGAAATAATAATAAAAAAACTGAACAATACAAAGATTGATGCTTGATTTTCTGTTTACCTGTGAATTCTAGAAATTTTGGTTTTAGTGGCTCGTAAAGCGGCTGAAAGCATCAATTGGATTGTGGCTCGTAAACATCAAAATTGAACACTTCAGAAAAATGGTTTTAGTGAAGCTTATAAAGAAATTTGTTGATGTTTGTGTGAAACGAAGAGCGCTTTGTAAAAAAAAATATGTTGATGAAATGATTTTAAAGTTCACTTGAATTAGGTGTAAGCAGTTTATGTGAAAAAGTGGTGATCGTGGCTTTGATTGAGAAAAGGTTAAACAGATACATTTTAACTTTTTTTCTCTTTTTTTCTAACTAATTCTAAACATTAACCGTAGACACATAATTTGAATTACATAAAAAAAGAATTTAAATTATATAAAAGAGAAATTAAGTGGAGTCAGACTTTTTCATTTTATTTTATTTAAAAACAAATTCCATGTGTCGGTTTTTGATTCGCCAAGTGACTTGTGCTTTAGTATATAAGGGATGGGCTGAGGAAAATGATAAAAGCTTGGCTTGCTTGTTGGAGAACCGAGTATCATTCTCCATCGTCTAGGCTCTAGCCTCCGTGAACTGATTCTCCTCCTACTCGCCCCTGGCTAAGTGTTCCCCGTGACTAGGCATGCCGGTTTGGGTTATTTGATTTTTAGTTAGGTCAGTTTATGTTGTCCAAACAAAATTTGGTTCAGTTCAACATTCGGTTCGTTTGGTTAACGAAAAATCTATCGAAATTAACAATTTTTGTTTGTTTTGTTTTAGCTGTCGTTCTAAACAGCTAATCATTTATGTAGTTTTTCCTATTATTTAACATTCAACTAGAATAGAACATGATCCATGTGCGGCTAAGTTTCATTTTAAACATTTATTTTGTTCTAAAGATAGTTTGAGTTCGTATTTTTTATATTCTAGAAGGATCATAAGTTGTCATTGGGATCTGAAACGAATATAAGTTTTTTATATGAAGTGTAAGCCAGAAGTCGATACCAGCTCTAACTCTAAATGAGTCATCCTGAATTAATAATTTTAATCTCAATTTTCCATCTAGTTTTAAATGGTACGAGATCTTATATAAATATTTTATATAATGAAATTTAAATGATTTAGATGAACCCGTGTTTGATAGTTCAAAAATTAAAATATAACATGTAAAGTCCAAAATATGATTTTAATTTAATAGATTAAATATATTTTTATTTTTTTTTTGAAATACAAATGAATATTATTTTTTTAAATTCTAACAAAATATTTTAAAATTTTATTTCCAAAAAGCAATTGATTTCAGTTTCAATTATCAGTAAAATATAATTAAAATATTTATGTGATTTTAATTTTAATTTTTAAATCAAAACTGAATTAATTTTAATTTTTAATTATATTTTAATAATAATCGAATATAAATTAATTAATTACAAAAAAAATAAATTGCAAATAGATTTTTGAAGATTTTGTTATAATTTTATTAAGGATTGTTTATTTTTATTTCAAATAAAAGATTAAGATATTATATTTAAATTATATGTAATTTTATAAATTTTCTAAAGGATAGTCTAAATAAAAAATTACACATAAAAACAGTATAAGACTCTAATTTAATAGATTAGATGCACCCAGACTTTTTATCTTCTCAATTATCCTTCTAAACTAATAATTTGATTAATAGCTTTTTCAAATTAACCTAAATAGGTTCGTGGATTAGAATTAAGAGTCGAATTTAAATTTTAATCGGATTAAACCATTAGAAAAATTGTTTATACAAAATTTGATTATGTTAATTAAACGTAGTTAATTGTATTGATGTTAGTAAAAAGGTTATTTTTCAACTTTAGTATTGTAAATCCAGTTACAAAAAGAGTATAATGATTATTTTCTCTTCCAAAAGTTACAACATATTAAATTTATTCATTTGATTCAATGACAAAAAGTTATATAATTGTTATTGGATAATGTTACTGGCTAACAAATAAATTCGGTGAGATGAAACAGTAAAGGAGAATTTTTGAAGTTGGTAAACCTACAACTAACGATCTACATTATTATGTTCTTTCTTACTTTTCTAAACCCATGATTTTAATCATCATTATTTACCATGATAACTGAAACACGCAACTAAACGCTGTTTTGAACCAAAATACCATATGAAGAACATAGATATTAGATAATACGGAAGAGGCATCGATTTTACGAACTCGTAACGTCTCGGCCATATCCACAACCAATAATTCCCTGTGATTGGAGAGAACTTACAAGAAAACCATACATAAACCAAGTGTCGACTCTGTTTTATAGCAAAAACAGCAAGAGCTAACCAGTGCAGTTTAAACCACTAACAATGCTAGTCAATTTTGTAATATCCTCTTTCAAGTTGAACTGAACCCTAATGCTGCTTAGTCTGCAACTCTTCTTGTAATTGAGATTTTAATCTCTGTTGCTTAAAACTTTTAAGATTTAGCTCCAATTTGAAACTTACTTCTTACAACCACTTTTTACTAAACTTGGTATTTAAAATTTCGATGAGATCAAAAAAAAAATTCGATGAGATCTTAGCAAAAAAAGAGGTAAGAGTGTGACTATAAATTTGAAAATTTCCACAATCAAATGGAAGGACAGAACGCAGAAAAAATTATCGAATGAGTTACGTGTAGTGTGTTGACACAATAAGTCAAACCTATTGTTTTATGTAATCAAACCTACAAAAATCGTTTATGCAGATTGCGTAACATGGATACTAATAGTCTCATCACTTAACTCATTGATCAACCCACGGGAAGGTTGTCTGTTTTGGCAGTATTAGGGATGTAGTATGGTGAAATCTAATTCTGGATCCCTGGTTGGATCTGGAAAACATTGAGAAGGTTATGTTTTATTTACACGGTTATAAATGGTGTTTAAACTTATTCAACTATATTCATTTTCAATGTTTTTTATAGGTAGAAGTTAAAAACGAAACCCATTAAAAAATTTGGTCTCACTTATTTGTTCTCTACTCTTTTCCTGCTTAAGAACAAGACACCAATCTTAACTTACAGTTAAAACATTCCTAATTAAATCCAAAGATTCCATGCTGTCAAATGAGATAAAAGAAAATGTAGTGTCTCATTTAACCAAAATTAAACATTGGATGCAACATCTTAATTGTAGTTACCAAATATCTAGAAAAAGTAGATGAGGCAGATAAAGGTAGAATATAAGGCCAAGTGAAGATTATTCCAACAATCGTTGTCTTATGTTGCTTGAAAGGAATGGATGAATTGGGTGAAGTGTCAAAGAGAGAGTCTTCCAGGAGACTGTGAAGATCCTCCTTAAGCTTAGAACCACTCAACACTCTCTTTTTTGTTGGAACATGTGTTTTCAAACAACCAACCGGCAACGTCCCATGTACTTACTGTTATATTCCATGTTTACTATAATTAATTAGTCTACTCATTACATTATTTAGTATCCTTAACTTGGTCTAACCACACATATATATATGATTATATTTCTTATCAAGTTTTCATATCTCGAAAAGCAAAAACGAAAAAGTTAGTCTTTTAGATTTATAAGTTCCTAAATTAAAATTTGATATGAAGTGTTGTATTTTTGAATTGCTATTTTGTATGAAATTAATAATCTTATTTATATTATTTTAGACTATGTTTTAGTGAGTTTTTGTATCCTATAAGCAATATTCATTGCAGAAGTTTTTTTTTAGTCATCTTCATTGTAGAATTTTATTAAGGCAATAAGTAAAGTACTGTTTGATCGTTAATTAGTGAGGCACGGGTATTCACTGATCAGAAGAGGGAGCGTAAGGTACAGACCAGACCCACATTAGTACCTCCAGGATGATGGTGTTTTATAAATGGTCCGTGGAAAGATAAGGAACTATTTTTGGGATAAGGATGGTATAGTATCTTACCGGGCTTTGATGGTTTATTAGGAGCAAGGAATGTAACGGCATGTATTTCACCTCTTCATTCGGAGATGGAGGCTTTGATTTGGGCAATGGAATGTATGAAGAATTTACGATAGTCTCAGGTTACATTTGCAACGGACTACTCTCAATTGGTGAAGATGGTTTCGAAACCAGAAGAATGACCAGCATTTGAAAGCTATCTGGAAGATATCAAGCTTTTACGATTAAGTTTTCTCAACTCATACATCGTTCATGTACCTCGGATGGAGAACCTACGGGCAGATAGCTTAGCACGCAGTGTTAGGAAACAACCATCTTTCGTCGTTCATATGGATACGAAGTTACCGATTTGGTTTACAAAATCAATATGAGTTTGTGAATGTCTTGCTGTCAAAAAAAAAATATATAAAAAAATAGGAATAGTTTTGAATTTACTAGTTTTGATAAATATACATTCTAGTAAATACCAAAACATGAGTTCTTTAGAAAGATAATTGATATTTAGCTAATATCTCGATTATCTGTTTGTATCTTTTTTATTAAAGATAAAATTATCATTTTGTTGGTACACAAATTTAGATGTAGAGCTATGGTTACCATTGTTTATGCACTCAATTAGTTAACTTAGAATTCACTCGGACCGTCAACAATTGGACCAACTATAACATCAACACTAAATCATCTCATTCATCACTTATCCTAATAAATCACAAATATATTTTGTTCCTTGCTTTTGTTACCAACCACTACCTTACCATTCGCCTCTTTCCTTATATAAAAACAACATTCGACTTCTATTTACACACACACCACTTAAGAGCTTCACCAGAAAACGATATAACAAGAAAATCATACTTCTTACATAAATGTTCTGAAATTTAAAAACAGATTTTCCTTCAATATTCAAATAAATAGTATACATGGCTATGTGGGGTTTGCATTATCTTCTTGTGGCATTTCTGATCACCATAACTTACGGCATCAACGCAGAATCTGCAGGAATCACGCGACACTACACCTTCCATGTAATAATAAATTAGTCTCAGTTTGAGTCCATATATATTAGTTAAAGTCTTTGTTTTTTATATATGATATGTTTTAGTCGCTTACTCCAATTCCCCTCTGGCAGATTCAACTTAAAAACATCACACGATTATGCAAGACAAAATCAATTGTAGCAGTCAACGGAAAATTTCCAGGACCGAAGGTTACTGCAAGAGAAGGAGATAATCTCCAGATAAAAGTTGTTAATCATGTATCCAATAACATTTCCATACACTGGTAAATTATTAGTTGCTTTTAGTCTTACAATGATAATAAAATTTTAAACTCTTGTTTAATTTTCTTTAAGCCTCAATAAATAAATGAATGTATAAAATGTAGGCATGGGATCCGGCAGCTAAGGAGCGGATGGGCGGATGGACCGTCGTATGTGACACAATGTCCAATTCAGACGGGACAAAGTTATGTTTACAACTTCACGATTATTGGACAAAGAGGAACCTTGTGGTGGCATGCACACATTCAATGGATGAGAGCCACCGTGTACGGACCATTGATCATTCTCCCAAAACTCTATCAACATTATCCTTTTCCCAAACCCTACAAACAAGTCCCTATTATCTTTGGTAAATTATCTTCTGAACACATAAATTTTATATATGTCCCACAAGATTAGCGTTCTGTTTAAGGGATTGATGTATTTAATCTGAGTATAGGTGAGTGGTTTAATGCTGATCCTCAAGCAGTTGTACAACAAGCTCTTCAGACTGGTGCAGGTCCAAATGCGTCAGATGCTCATACTTTTAATGGGTTACCAGGCCCATTATATAATTGCTCCACAAAAGGTAATTATCATATTTCTTCTTGTTGTCTAAAACTAGAAACTGATTTAGTTTTGCAACGATTAAATATATCTATTTTTTTCAGACACATACAAGTTGGTTGTGAAACCTGGAAAGACATATCTACTACGACTGATCAATGCTGCACTCGATGATGAACTCTTCTTTACCATAGCCAATCACACATTGACAGTGGTCGAAGCTGACGCTAGCTACGTTAAACCATTCCAAACCAACATTGTTCTTCTCGGTCCGGGACAAACCACCAACGTTCTACTCAAAACCAAACCTATTTACCCAAATGCAACCTTCTACATGCTAGCAAGACCTTACTTCACGGGCCAAGGAACAATCGATAATACAACCGTCGCAGGGATTCTCAAATACCATCACAAACCTACTTCAAACCATTTTAACTCTTCTAAAAACCTTCCTGTTATTAATCCTTCTCTACCTCCTATCAACAGTACGAGCTATGCAGCGAACTTTACAAAAATGTTTAGAAGTTTGGCAAATTCTAGATTCCCGGCAAACGTTCCAAAAATCGTGGATAAGAAGTTTTTCTTTACGGTCGGTTTAGGAACCAACCCTTGTCCTAAAAACCAGACCTGTCAAGGACCAACTAATACCACAAAATTTGCAGCAGCTATCAACAATGTGACTTTCATCTTACCAAACACTACTTCTTTATTACAATCATACTTCTCTGGCATGTCTAAGAAAGTTTTCACAACCAATTTCCCAAGTGCCCCTGTTTTCCCATTTAATTACACGGGCGTGCCACCAAACAACACAATGGTCTCAGGAGGGACCAAAGTCGTGGTCTTGAAGTACAACACAACTGTCGAATTGGTCTTGCAGGGCACTAGCATCTTGGGAATCGAGGCACACCCTATTCATCTTCATGGCTACAACTTTTATGTGGTAGGTCAAGGCTTCGGTAATTTTGACCCGACCCGTGACCCAAAACAGTATAACCTAGTTGACCCGGTTGAACGAAACACTATTAATGTCCCTTCCGGTGGTTGGGTTGCCATCCGATTCCTCGCTGATAACCCTGGTATTGGTTTAAGTTTTTTTTTTTAAATGCGTGTTACAAGTTGCAACACATATTATGCGGTTTTGAATATGACTGTGATAATTTTAATGTTTATTAAAACTGTCGTTTCTTAATAGTTTTTGTTTGATGGTGTCAGGTGTGTGGTTTATGCATTGCCACATTGAGATTCATTTGAGTTGGGGTTTGACCATGGCTTGGGTGGTTCTGGATGGAGACCTTCCAAACCAGAAGCTCCCTCCTCCTCCCTCGGATTTCCCTACATGTTGACTCTGACCAATCCAACGCCTATACCGTTGCCACATCACTTTTCCCTTTGTCGATTGATATTTCTTTAAATTGTGCAATATATGTTTTTGTTTTCATTTTATTTTTGTGTGTTTTTGATTCACCACCTGAGAATTCTGAGTTTTTATTTTATTTTTTTTCTCTATTTTTATTGTAAAAAGATCAGTGAACTGAAGAGCTTTGTTCGCGGTAATAATTTCTTGGTACATTATTTTGACGCAAATAAGTAATTATTATAATCAACGAAAAAAACCCACTGGCAAAAACTCCGCAATGCTCTTTATCGTGACTAGAGAATTTTTCCGCGCTTCGCGCGGATTGTGTCTTATAAATTTATTTTATTTATAGTATTATTTGTCAGTTTTTTTCTTTTATATTAACTTCTTGTTTTTCTAATGTTAGTTTTTCTTAATTTAAATTTATATGTTGATAATTTTTTGTTTTTTTTGTCGTAGATGGAGAATTATATTTTTTATTGATGGTTTTTTGTATGTGACAGTGACATAAACTTTTTGAAATTTTAAAATAATGTTATATATAGTACGATTAACACATTAAAGAACAGAAACATATTCAGACACATTTTACACAGCTTTTATATGCATAATTTTAAACATTATATATGTATATATTATAAGTTTGAAACATGTAAATGCTTTCTAAAAGTAAATACTTGTTCAGAGTTTACATAACTTATCGAAAATTTTATCTCTTTTTAAATTCAAATCACTAAAAATATCAAAAAGTCAGTATAGATGGGTTTTTTAGGCTTTTAAATCAACACTGAAAAATTACATGAATTAGATAACAACAGTTTTATAAACAACTGGATAAAATTTGACCGAGCCAAAGATTTTCACACAATATATTCTTTCTTCTTCAAATTGCGAAGAGCCTATAGGCACAAGAAAAAAAATCATAATTTTTGTTTTCACTTATATAACATTTTTTCTCCATTACACACGGAGTTTATTACACTACTATAAGCAATGAAGAACTCTATTCATATAAGATTCACATCTATGCATTTTGACAAAGATGAATTTTAGCCATCTTTAATTTCAGAATGGACCAACTTCAATCATATACACTATATTTTCTCTATGATTCAAAACTTACAATTTTAATTATTTTCTCTTTATTTATAACTACAATATAAGGTTATAAACTATATATATTATAAATTAATAATTTATTTATCCTTGAAGTCTAACGATTAAAAATAGAACATAATTCAATATAGATATATGATTCTATTAATAAATTAGAAGTTACAAATTTGAAATTTCTAGAAATATCAAAAGTTGTATGTTAGTTAATTATTTTCTAAATGATATTTATTTTTAATTCTTTTTGGATGAAAATATTTTGGATGAGGTGGATAGTCTCAAAAGCCTTAAATTTAGTCCCTTTTATATAGTAGGATTCATTATCTAGAAATTAGTGATGAGCAAAATAGCTATAAGTTTTGATTCGACTCATTACTTGTTTTTATTGAAACCAAAAGATCCAAATATCACTAACTTTACAGAAAAGCAAATATACTAATATATAATATCTATGAGAAAAGAAAAAAAATTATAAATACTAATATTTTTAAGGATAGATATCCGATCCGATCCATTATATGTATGTATGTACATATATTTCAAAAGTATATATATAAATTATATAACTGTTTTATTTAAGTAAGTTTTAAAATATTTTTATTTGAGTTATTAGAGTCATAAGAAGTTAATAACTTTAATTAATAAAATTCTATTAATTTTTTTTATTTGTACAGATCGAATTGGATATATGGTTAAATTTTCCAGAACATCAAATATCCGTATGGATATTGGATTGAATAATTAATTATTCATACGAAATACCTCTAAAAACCGGATATTCGTTTTTTGTCCACCTCCAATGGAAACAAACAGTTTTATTTATGGCAAAAGACCAAAGAAGAAGTCGTTGGCAACTTTTCACTGGTTTCTTATTTAATCAATTAATTTAGAATCTTAATTATCTGATCAGCTGGTTTTTGGACCGTCATTAGAGTTGTAATGTTCGAACTAAAATGGATACCAATAATTAGTATTCAATATCCAATGTATTATATTTGATATTTTCATATGTAAAATTAAATTAAAAAAAAACATAAAACACATTCCAAAATATTAGTGACAAATCAATTTTACCAATATATTTTAAATTTTATTTTTTCTTATAACAAAAAATATTAAGAAAATATAACAAAATCATGCCAAGAATTTTAATTTGTTTAAAAAAATAAAGCATCAATTGTTTCATAATTATAATTTAATATGAACTAAGATTTTTTATAATCCGAAAAATAAAACTATATACTACTTTTTATAAATTTGATAATTATAGTATGTTTTATTTTTAAATAGGAGTATTATATAAAATTAAATATAGAAAATTATATTAAATTGGTAAGTTAACCTATTTTTTTAATACTTTTCATTTACTCTAAATTAAATGTTTCAAAAATATGTATGTTATAAAAATATGTTGACTTTTACGCTCAAGAGGTAGTTTACTGTGATATTGATTTCAGTTATATCCAAAATATGATAGTTCTCATATGAGCGGAACTCTTATTTTATCAAATATATGTAAGTGTTGAGACTTTGAGTTTCCAAAGCATCATCTATATCGTTTTTTTTTTTTTTTTTGTCGACAACATTACAGACTCATATTGACCCTGTAAACCAAACTGGGAGATGTTGATCCATGTGAACGACGAAAGACGGCTGAATCCTGACACTGCGTGCTAGGCTATCCGCCTTCGTATTTTGCGTTCTTGGGACATGAATAATCTCTGAGCGTATGACTCTTGATATCCTCCAAATAGCTTGCAAAAGCTTGCCATTCTTCTGGTTTCGAAACCATCTTCACCAATTGAGAACAGTCCGTTGCAAACGTAACCTGAGATTGTCTTAAATTTCTCATACATTCCATAGCCCATAGTAATGCCTCCATCTCTGCATGCAAGGGATTTAGAGATGCCCGTACGTTCCTAGCTCCCAACAGTCCTTCAAATCCTTTTAGAGTACTGAACCAACCCTGACCAGAGAAAAGATCGCCCTCTTTCCATGATCCATCTGTAAAACACCATCGTCCGGGAATTGCCGGAAGAGACGTAACCGGTACGTGTGTGTCCGTTTTCTTTTCGTTCAACAGCTGTGCCTCTGCCCAAAGTGTTGCTTCCGTTTCTGCCAACTTAAGAGTATCCTTAGGATCCATATCCAAATTACTAAATACCTTATTATTCCTTCCTTCCAAATATACCATAATATCCAAGCAAACTGATGATCCTCCAGCTGTGGGATAACCCGCCAGAAGAGATGATCCATATTCGTAAAGAGAGAGCTCGTGGGGAAGATGGCTGGATTTGTTGGAATCTTTGAAAGAGCCCAAACCTGAAGTGCTGGGGGACACTCAAAAAATACATGATTAATCGACTCCTCCTCCGCTCCACATCTTGCACAACATATCTCACCTTGCATCCCTCGCGCCTTCAGATTCTTCTTAACTGCTACACACCCTGAAACCAGTTGCCAAAGAAAATGCTTTATTTTAGGTGGACACCGGATTTTCCAACAAAATACCTTCAGTACATCAACTGTTGATCCCACCAATAATGGTAATCGTTCCCTATCCGGATAGATCCGTTCCACTTGATATCCTGATTTAACCGTAAATTTTCTATTATTTGTGAAATGCCATCCTTCTCTATCAACCATCTGATTCCTGCTCAGTGGTATTCTTTCTATAATTTCCACATCCTGAGGATCTACCAAATCCCGGAGAACCTGCGAATTCCATCTTCGCGTAGTGGGGTCAATAAGTGAATCCACTGTGAGATCGGGATACAAATTATGTTGATTTTTATTGGCTGGTCTCGGGCGAGTGGTTGGGATCCAAAGATCATTCCATACAGAGATAGAAGATCCTGTTCCCACCCGTTTGATTAGTCCTTTGCTTACCAGAGATCTAGCAGATACAATACTCCTCCAGCCATATGACGGGGAGAATGAACGGATCGGATCAAGAGGTGAGGCATGACGAAAATACCTCCCCTTGAAAACGCGAGAGAATAAAGTGTTTGGCTGTTCTATCAGCCTCCATAACTATTTACCAAGCATCGCTGTATTGAAGTCAGTTATATCCTTGAAACCTAAACCTCCTTCTTCCTTACTAACACATACTTTATCCCATGATTTCCAATGCAGACCTCTTGAACTACCCCCAGGGCTCCACCAGAATTGTGCTACCGCACTCGTCAATTTTCGTGTAATGGCCTTAGGTAAATGGTAACATGACATCGTATGATTCGGCAATGCCGTAATCACTGACTTAATAATCACTTCCAACCATTGACCCTGTTATTTAGACGATCCTGCACAAAACTGAAAAATTGAATCTTGGAACCCCCTAAATTTTCCGGTAATCCTAGATAGGATCCCACGCCCCCCAAATTCTGAATCCCCAAAATATCTCTTAGTTCTTGCCTGACCGATTCCTCAATTTTGTGTCCAAATTGAATCGAGGATTTGTCGAAATTTATCAATTGCCCAGAAACTACCTCATACTCCTTTAAAATCCTGAGAATAGTGTGACATTCCTCCTTTTGAGCCTTGCAGAAAAACAAACTATCATCCGCAAAAAACAAGTGTGAAATCGATGGGCAAGCTCTAGCTACCTTAATCCCTGTTAATTGTTTCCCTCGCTCCGCTTTCCTTATATTGGCAATCAAAGCCTCAGTACACAGAATAAATAAATAAGGGGACAACGGGTCTCCTTGTCGTAAACCTCTGTGTGGTACAATGAGTCCCCGTGGTTGTCCATTGAGGAGAATCCTATATTGAACTGACGATATACACTCCATCATTAATTTAATCCAGTGTTGATGAAAACCCATCTTCTGCAGTAATGCTTTAATAAAATCCCATTCGATCCTATCATACGCCTTGCTCATATCCGTTTTAATTGCCATATACTTCCCCTGACACGCTTTATTTGTCCGTAATCCATGAAACATTTCCTGAGTTATAAGAATATTGTCGGAGATCAACCGCCCTGCCACAAAAGCCGATTGAGTCTCTGAGACGAGAGAGGGCAAATAGACTTTCAACCGTTGACACAAAACCTTCGATATAATTTTATATCCCACATTACATAAACTGATTGGTCGCAGCTCCGTCATCCTTGTAGGCCTTTCTATATTTGGAATCATACATATATTAGTAATATTTAACCTGGAATCCATTTCACCCGATACCAGAAAGTTATTCACCATCTCTACCAAATCCTTTTTAATAATATGCCACGAATGTTGAAAGAAAAGCGCCGTCATACCATCCGGTCCTGGTGCTTTTTCTGGATGCATCATGAATAGCGCCTCTCTAACCTCGGCTTCAGTTGCCGTCCTCAATAACCATCGATTTATCTGAGGAGTAATCCCCGGTGTTATTTCCGAAAGAAAATCGTCAAACTCCGATGGAGATGTGGTACTAAAAAGTTCTTCAAAATAGTCTACCGCTACCTTTTCGACACCATTATCCTCTGTAATCCAATTTCCAGCTACATCATGTTGTCCTACAATCCTATTACGTACTCTTCGTTGCTTTGTCAAAGCATGGTAAAATTTTGTATTAAGATCCCCAGATGAGTACCACATATTTCTACTTTTTTGGTGCCAATACTCCTCCTCATCCCTATATGCCTCTTGTAACTTCCTGGATACCTCTAATATATCCTCCTGAGACCTAGTATCATCAGTTTGTACCTCCTCTAATGCCTTCTGCAAATCTGCAATTTTTTCCTTTCCATAAGGTGGATTATTTTTCCGCCATTTTCCAATTTGGCGACGAAAATTACTAATCTTTTCCACTATGCCATTTGCATTGCCTTCATTATATTTCGACCATCCCATTGTAATTGATTCCATTAAACCCTCTTGACCAACCCATCTCTTATCAAACCTAAATTGACCTTTTTTCCTTTGAACTTTATCATCGAGGAAAGCCACCAGAGGTCTGTGATCAGATGCCACCATCCCTAAATATTCAGTATGAGAGCATGAAAATAGCGTATGCCATTCCTCATTAGCGAGTGCCCGATCTAATCGACAACGAACCATTACTGCCCCCTTTCCTTTACCTCGTCTCCCTTGCCATGACAATTTGTTACCTTTTGCCGGAAATTCCAGTAATCCACTATTCCTGATCATATTATTGAAAGGTACAAATGAATCCGCACTCCTGATAGCTCCACCCTCCTTTTCATGATTTCCTGTAATTTCATTCAGATCACCAATAATGAACCACGGTTCCGATCTTGACAGTCCATATCTAGTTAAGCGTTCCCACACTTGTTCCCTCAAATCTTTGACAGGATCCCCATACACAAAAGTAAAAAAAGCTGTTTTTTCCAGCATCACTGCTTCCATATCTATCATTCGATTACTTGAATATAAAACATTAACTTGATAATCATTATTATAGTAAAGCGCCAGACCACCACTCCGCCCTACTGGGTCAACTGTGACTAAATTATCAAATCCAAAATGTGATTGGTATTTTTGAACAAACTCAAAATCCTGCTTTGTTTCCGATAGAAATAAAAAATCCGGTTTATATTTATGCCATATCTCCCTTAAATAGGCTGTAGTCCATTTGCTTCCCATTCCTCGACAGTTCCAACTAAGCACTCTCATTTTAAAAATGTGAAAAAAACTCTGTAGAGCTATGTAATTTGGGTTTAATGATATCCGAAAAACTCAACCACCATTCTGTAATAAACAAACAAAAATACGGCACCAATGTTTTTAAAACCTTAATACTCTCCCATATAGTCACTCTCCCCAAAACTCTCAGGCTGATCCTTCGATACAATAAAAGACCTGTAGTCCGTGGAATTGCCATCCACGTATACCGTGTACCAACAACCTTCCTCAGAGACCAAAGTGTGATCAATACCTTAGCCTGTCGTAAATGATTGCCATCCGGATAACCAATTCCAATCTTGTATGAATAATATAGCCTCTCTTTCTGGTTTAATGAGACCAGAGAACATGCTTTATGTCCATCCATTATGTTGAACCTTATTGATCTCCCGAAGACCCCATGTATCCCCACCGAACACCAATCCTCCTTGCCCCTATTTCCATAACGCATCACCATAGTATTCCTCTCAGTCCATTTTATCCATTTTCCGATAGACATACCAACCTTATAATTAATATTAACATTCATCCCAAGCCAAGAACACATCCAAACAAAGCCAAAGCAACCAAAAAAGCCAATATCATTCCATAAACCAAACTCATAACCAGATAAAACAAATAGCAAATAGCCACCACATAGCCAGATAACAAGCAAAACAACCACAAAATAAAATCTTAAAGAAATGCTCACAGAGCTTATTAAAGACCAAACATAAGAAAAACCAGAAACTCCAAAAGAACCACTCCTCAAATCTTCATAAATTTTACTATCCATGGGGCGCATTTAAGGGTTTGGAAGAGGTTGGTTTGGGGTGTAAGGGACCCTTTTCCTCCTGCGATCTTATACCTTCTCCCTGACGCTTGCCTTGTCGAGATTGAACACTCTTGTTCTGTGAAAGTAGCGCTTGAACAAACTTCTTCTTGGAGGTTCCAGCAGCCATGACTGTCTGTTTAAGCAACAACTTACGAGTTCCTTTCTTCTTTTCATCCTCCCCTGCTTGAGTACCCTTCTCTCCAACTTCCTTTGCGTGTGAATCTTCCGCAACCTCCACTAAGGCCACCTCCTGTGTCCCAGTAAGTTCCTCCATCTCTCCATCAGTTAAATTTTGGAAGCCATCATCATCGCACATAAGCCCCACTTCACCATCAATGTGATTCCCTGTCTCCTCCAAATCCATACCCTCATTCACTAAGCTATCATTACCAACTCCTATCTGCTTCTGAGCCAGCTCTAATCCAGTACCAATATTTTCCGAAACCATTGCAGTAATTTCACTATTCACCACGCCCACGGGTTTACTAATTACCTTAACCACATTGCCATAGCCTCTTCGATCCTCCTGTTGTGACAATTGCAGGTTGTTTGATGCAGAAGTATTTCCCTCCCTCGTCACACCCCTGTTAGCACTACCCGTGTCTTGTATCTCGCCCTCTTCTTTTGGCTCCTCCCGAGGACTCCTCTCACGTCGTGTGCCCCGATGACCCCTCTCTCTTGCGTCTTGCGTGTGGTTCCGAGGTTGCTCCCACCTAGAATTCCGAGACCTCATGTTTCCCTCATCAGCTCTGTTGCTGCCACGGTAAGTTGAGTATCGCTTGTGCCCTCTCTCAGGAACCCGCACCCACTGTGACTCTTCCTCATACATTTTTCCTTTCCCCTTCCCCTGGTAACTCCTCTGATCTTTACCCTTGTCCTGATGATTCTCTTCACTGTGGGAACCGAAATTCACACTGTCGATTTCCGTTTAAATAAGGAAACTAGGAAAACCCTAATTTCCCAGAGGACCCGGATATCTGTTAATTACCACACGTCAAGCAATCAGAACACGAGAATAACAACGATAAAGTATAATAAATCGAGAAAGAGAGCAAAGAAGATCTTATTCCGAATTTGCGTATGAGCGTTTACAACAAGGTATAAGCCTGGGCTCGAGAGCTGTCGGCGAGATTCCTAGTTCTAGTAACCCTAAGACGGCTAAACCTAATTGAGTCGCAGCTCGAAATAACAAAAACGGAAAATTGCCTAAATTGCTCTAAGTGCTAAGTTTGCTCTGAAAAAGTTCTTCCCCTTGCTCCTCGCCTAGGACTCCTTATATACTAGCTCCAAGGTCGGTTTACGCTTTTACTCTTCTGCCCTTAAGCCGTCATAGCGTAAAAATGGAGATATTCCATTTTTCCCGATCTTCACAATTATCTTCAAAACTTCCGTATTTATCCGCGGAAACTTGACATTTATCCTTTCTCGTGGGCCAAGCGTGAACCATGCTGTGGTTCACGGGCTTTTGGTTAGGAAAAATCGTAGGATGGGCCTCGAGTCGTGTTTTAGGTCCCTTTGGGCCGTCTTCCGACTCGACACGTTTACTACGAGTTTTCCGCGGTTTCTAATCCGCGAAGTTTGATCGATGAATTAGAATAGCGGGAAACATGGACTGAGCTTGCTACGGTCTTCGGGAGATAGCATTCGAAGGTTTGACGAGAATGCAAGGACTGGTGTCGTATCGATGTTCGGAAAGGTTCAATCGCTACACAGCGACCAAACTTTGGCTCGAGCCCGGTCGCTACGTAGCGACCGAGCGAGACGAGTGCTCGGTCGCTACGTAGCGACCGAGCTTTGGCTCGAGCTCGGTCGCTACGTAGCGACCGAGCGGGACGATCGCTCGGTCGCTACGTAGCGACCGAGCTTGGCTGAGCTCGGTCGCTACGTAGCGACCGAGCTTGGCTGAGCTCGGTCGCTACGTAGCGACCGAGCGGGACGGTCGCTCGGTCGCTACGTAGCGACCGAGCTTTGACTCGAGCTTGGTCGCTACGTAGCGACCTGTTTCGAGCCTTCGTCGGACATCTCGATTCTTTCTTCCGTAAAGCTTTTTCGTAAGAAAGAGTCTATTTTCGAAAAGTACTCTTCGGAGAAATTCTTACTTTCTTCCTCGGATGTTTTGGATATTAAATTTGTCGTAACCGTTTTTAACCCTAACATTCACCATTAATCACAACCCCTCTGTAGCTCCTGGCTCGATCCTCTCTCCTGCCCACCGGCTCATCTCTGATATCTTTCTTCTTCTCTGTGCTCTTTGGATTCAGTGGGCATAGATCTTCCTCGTGACAGAGACTAAAACAGAGTTTACAGAAGCCAAACAGTTTCTCGTATTTAAGAGAAACCGACACCTCTTCCTCATCATAAAATTCTCCCCCTTTGAACTCCACAGTTGTCTCCAATGTTAGCTCCTTAAAGCCATCAACCACGACACGCATCTTTCCATAGTCCAAATCCACGTCCGTTGTCTCGCCACTCGCATCTCCGATGCTCTGAAATGCTGGTGTTGACCAGAACTCTGTTGGGAGACCCTCCACTTTGATCCAAAAAGGAATTTCTGATGGGAAAGTTCTTGACATTCTTGGCTGCCACCGAGCCACTGAGATCATCCAGTAATCAAAATGGTATGGTTGTGACTCCAAAACCGCTTCAATGTCCTCCTCCTTCTCAAAATGGAACTGGAACATCCCCTTTCCCAAATCTGCACCCGTCACCCTCTCCTCCACCTTCCATATCTTCGGAATCATCACCAATAGCGCACCAATCTTTTGTTTCTCCGGGTTCATGCACCGCCCAATCAAGGTCATAGCATAACTCTTGATCAAATCAGAGTTGTCAAAGTGGGGAACAGAAACCTTCAGCTTTTTGCGGACCCCTTCTCCAGTCGTTGAAACGCCCCCCTTTCCCACAAGTTGACCCTGATTCATAGTCGCCAGAAAAGGAATAAGCACCCACCAGTTTCGTAAGATAGAAAAAAAGAACTTTGAAAATATGAATCTATAGCTCAAGACCCATTCCCTTATATATTGATACAAACTCGAATCGATATTGATCTTGAAATCTAGGCCATAAATAACCCCTCCATTCCACTTGATTCGTAAAATCGTAATCATCCGATTGCTTAACGAAATCAAAGTTTCCAACTTTCCATCAGTATTGAAAACCCAAATCCAGACTTTCCAAACTCCATAGTCACAGAATCGACTTATAGAAAAAAAAATCCCCCACTAGGAGAAGGAAGGTTCTCGTTGTGAAGATAACAAGAGCCTTACCTCGAATCTTCCATGATTGAGTCTCCCAATTCCAGATTTCCACCGATCCGAAATCATTACCCAATTGAACCTCCATAACTCCCAAAATCCGTATCACCACAAATCCATCTTGATTCCATACCCTGCCGATCGCGAAAGGAAGAAAGATCTCCCTGCAAATCCCAATTTCCCCATCAGTACCAGGATCCCATCCATGAAACATATTTGAGACCCTAGAAAATCGCCATTATCGTCGCCTTTTTTGTTAGAGAATATAAATAAAATTCTCCTCCTCCTCCTTTTCGTTATCTATATCGTTTTGATGGGCTTTTCATATCAAAAATTGGCTGAAAAAACACTGTATACGCACTACAAAAGAAGTGCATATTAAATCACTTAAAATGTATCACAAAAATAGTGATTGTATTTTAAATTATTTATTTATATAAATCATATCATCATACAATAACTAAAAAGAAAATATCCTCATCAAGGAGGCCCTCCACGTCGGCATTTAATTCACACCACTTATGAGTTGCCACGTTTGCTTAAACTCCACGTCCTTTACAAATTGGACAAAGCAAAACCAATCCGTATGCATTTTTCAGGCCCGAGTTTTTTAAGTATTGTTTGTGTAACATAAGCCCATTCTCAACCCACAAAATTTACGAACAAACTTATCTTCTATCTACAGGCGGTGTCCCATCTCTTCGTCTACTGTTATCCTAACCTCACCGCACGTTCCAAGTCGCCGTATAAAGGCTCCCATCCACAACAATGATTCATCAAATCGAATTAATTAATGTAGCTCTTCACATCCCTTATCTTCCCCAAACTTATCTATCCTCTTTTTGATTCTCACCACTCTATAAGCCTTAGATTATATATGAACTCAATATAAAGAAACTCTTCTTTATTAACTTAAGAAACTTCTCAAAAGTTAAGTTCTCAATCTCAATCTCTAAAACTCATGTGTTATGCAACACTCTCGCATATACTATATATAGAGATTAATGTTTCCATATTTCCTAAACTCTTAGGAAGTAACTTTCCTAAATACATTAGGATTGCTTTAACTTCTTCTCTAAGTTAACTTCATGTTTATCTGTAACATTCTCCCCTTTAAACTTGAAGTTAGCTTCTTCAACATCTTGAACTCCCACAAGATCTTTCATTTCCTTGAACTTGATTCTTCCTAATGCTTTAGTTAGAATATCTGCCTTTTGTTCAGCTCCTGGTATGTGTTGGACGTCGACTAGCTCGTTCTCAATGCACTCTCGGATAAAGTGATATCGTTTGTGTATATGCTTGCTGCGACCATGGAAGACCGGGTTCTTTGTGAGTGCTATAGCTAATTTGTTGTCAAGCCATATTACCACCTTCTCATTCGTTTTTCCAAGAAATTCTTCTAGGAGTTCTTGAAGCCATATGGCTTGTTTGGCAGCCTCGGTTGCAGCCATAAACTCAGCCTCACATGATGACAGAGCCACATTCTCTTGCTTTTGAGAACACCAAGTGATTGGACAATCATTCAGGTAGAATATGTGGCCTGTAGTGCTTCTTCCGTCATATTCGTCGATGTTGTGGTTTGAATCACTGAATCCCTTGAGTACAATCCCGCTTGTTTGCTTGTACACGAGGCCTAACGATGTCGTCCCTTTTAGATATCTCAAAACGGGTTTTAATGCTGCGCCATGTGATGCTTTAGGATCATGCATGTATCTGCTGAGAAGTCCTACACTGAATGATAGGTACGGGCGAGTGTGGAGTAGGTAGCGTAAGCACCCAATCTTACGTCTAAAGTCTTTCTCGTCGATGCTCTCTTCATCTGCCGCCTTTGATACCTTCAGACCAAATTCCATAGGAGTTTGCGTGGCATTACACTCGGCCATACCTGCTTCACTTAGGATCTTGTTCGCATATCTTCGCTGATTCAACGTGATCCTCCCTTCTTCTTGATACACTTCAATACCAAGGTAGTAGCTCAATAGCCCGAGACCACTCATCTCAAAGTTACTTGACATCTCCCTTTTAAACTCGCATATCAGGCCCTGATCAGCACCAGTTATCAGAAGATCGTCAACATATACGGCCACGAGAAGACAACGATTTTCCTCTTGCTTGCGGTACAATGCAGGTTCTTTCGAACATCTCGTAAACTTCAGCTGTCCAAGAACTTTGTTGAGCTTCTCGTTCCATGCCCTAGGGGCTTGTCTCAGACCATACAAGGCTTTATTAAGTTTATATACCTTATCTTCTTCTCCTTCTACCTCAAAGCCCTCAGGTTGCTTGACATATACCTCCTCTTTTATTTCTCCAAGGAGGAAAGCGGTCTTGACATCTAAGTGATGGATTTCCCATCCATTTGATGCAGCTAGAGCAATAATGAACCTAACAGTTTCAATGCGCGCAACTGGTGCGAAGACTTCCTCGAAGTCAATACCATGACGTTGAATATATCCTTTTGCTACTAGTCTCGATTTATGTTTGTTGATTCTCCCGTCTGCGTTCCGTTTGATCTTGAAAATCCACTTTAAACCAATTGGTTTGGCTCCTGGTGGAAGATCAACGAGATCCCATGTCTTGTTCTTCACAATCGATTTGATATCTTCTTCACAGGCATCACGCCATACCTTCTCTTCCATTGCGCTTTCGAAATCCCACGGTTCTTCGTTTAACAGAAGTAAGAGACGCTCTCCTTCCTCTTCTGCAAGAAGGATATAATCATCGAGATAAGCAGGTGTTTTACTGATTATGTTTGACCTTCGAGGTTGGTAATGCTCTGTTTCTTCATCGGTTTCCTCTTGAGAGTTGTGCTTATCTCCTCGACTCCATCTTCGTGCACAACACTGCTACTAGGTTAAATGTTGCTTGATTCCTCAAGTCCTTGATTCCCATACTCTCCAAACGTAACTGTAAGTGTTTTTGTGTTCTTGGCTTCTTCACTACCAGTTTTGTTCCATTCTCATGTTTTATCTTCTTCAAATACTACGTCTCTGCTCACGAATATTCATTGTTATCTGGGATCAAATAGCCTATATGCTTTAGAGCCGGGCTCGGTCCCGAGGTGTACTAGAGTGCGAGACCTACTATCCACTTTTCTCAAGCTCTTTGACTCTATTTTAGCATGCACAATACATCCAAACACTCGCAGATGTTGGATATTAGGTTTCTTTTCTTGAACGCTTCATACGGGGTTTGACTGCTCATGTTTTCGTCGCTAATCGGTTTATGAGATAGGTTGAGTGTCTTACCGCTTCTCCCCATAGGTAGTTTGGCACTTGCATGTGAGTTAAGATGCTCCTTGTCATCTCTAACAAGGTTCGGTTACGTCTCTCTACTACTCCGTTCTGTTATGGCGTGTATGGGGCGGTTAGGTGTCTTTGTATGCCTGATACTTCGCAGAAATCTCGAAACTCTGAGCTTGTGAACTCTCCCCCTCTATCTGTTCTCAATGTCTTAATGGTTGCACCGGTCTCCTGTTCCACAATCTTCTTAAACCGCACAAATTTGTCGAAAGCTTCTCCCTTCTCTTTCAAGAGAATAGACCACATGTAATGCGAGTGATCGTCTATGAGCACAAGATATATATCTGCTTCTTCCTGCAGTGGGTGGTGTTATTGGCCCGCAGAGATCAGCGTGTACGATCTCCAGGATTGTAGATGCACGATATGAGGTTGAAGTTTGAAAGGGTCGCCTTGTTTGCTTTGCACGCAAGCAAGATTCACATGTGTCCTTTCTCGACTTTCAACTGAGGGAGTCCGGTAACGAGCTCCTCTCTTACCATGGTTTTCATAGCATTGTTTCCAAGGTGTCCTAGACGTGCATGCCAGACAGAGAATTCACATTGTAGTTGGGTTTGTAGGCACTTTGATTATTCTATCTCCATCACCACTTTGTATAATCGATTCCTTGCTCTTGAGGCTTTCACAATCATATTACCATCCTTATCGTGTAAGGTCAGGTAGTTCTCTTTCATCCTTACGTCACATCCCGATTCCATGGCCTGTCCGAGAATGATGATATTACTCTTAAGTGCTGGGATGAAGTAGACATCTGCAAGAATTTTTCTTTCCCGTCTTGACTTATAAACAAATAGATCCTTTGAATGTCTATTCTTGATTCATCTCCAAACCGAACCTTTCCAGTGATTGTTTCGTCGATAGAGTTGAAGTAGCTTCGATTTCCAGTCATGTGATTGCTGGCTCAGTTCTCTAAATACCATATTCTATCGCCATCGGTACTGGATTCAAATTCTTTGAGATTCACATTACGTTCATTGAGGTAAACGATTTCATGCATCATGAGCCTATCGGCTTCTTGGGTCTCGTCTCCATCCCTACTCTCAGTTGTCTCTTGTAATTGAGTATCTATCAGGACATGAGGCTGCAAAGTGTCATATTTTATCACATCTGTAACAAGTGATCTTCGTCGCGTCTCGACTGTCCCATAATATCGGCAACCTCGACCACGCCCTCTGTATTCTCCATACTCGCGTTGTGTTTGTTGTTCTGAATTAGCGTACATGAGTTTGCTTTGACTCCTCTGTGTATCTTCTTCTTCATCATGAATACGTTCTTCGTATGTTTTCAACGACCTACAATGTCTTCGAAGCTTGTAGTCTTCAATACAACATCTGTTCTATGGAGGCAATGATGTGAATGTACTTCTTACGTGGTAAACACGATAAGAACTTCTTCACGAGCTTTGATTCATCCATACTTTCGCCTAATGCAGCTGACTTTGATGATAATTCTGATAGCTTGGCCAGAAAGTCATCAATCTATCAGTGTCCTTCATCTTTAAGCGGTCGAATTCAGTCATTAGGGTTTGTAGTCGCGCCTCTCGAACTCTATCTCCCACATAACGAGTTTTGATCGCATCCCATACTTTCCTTGCGGTGTCGAGTCCTCCAGTTTTGTAAGATCATTGTTTCCGGGATGGACTGAAACTGAAGAGCCGTCGCAATATCATTCTTTCGCTCTCAGCAGATTCATTCTCAATTATCTCCCATACCTTATGAACCCTAAGTAAGAGCTTCATTCGAATTGACCACACGGTGTAGTTCGTTGCCGTCAGCATCGGGCAACTGATAGAGGATGATCCGCCATCCTTCTTAACCGTTGTAGTAACCAAATCACCCGTCTCTGATCGATTTTTCTCTCTGATACCAAATATAAGCCTTAGATTATATATAGAAACTCAATATAAAGAAACTCTTCTTTATTAACTTAAGAAATTTCTCAAAACTTAAGTTCTCAATCTCAATCTCTAAAACTTATATGTTATGCAACACTCTTGGATATACTATATATAGAGATTAATGTTTCCATATTTCCTAAACTCTTAGGAAGTAACTTTCCTAATACATTAGGATTGCTTTAACTTCTTCTCTAAGTTAACTTCATGTTTATCTCTAAACACTCCCACAGGGCCACCAAAAGAAATCCCATGCATCAATCAAAGAAACGTCAAAATATACGAGATGGCTCTGGCTTCTCTCTCTAATCTTCAAGGCTGTTGTCCCAGGCTTAGGGGGGCGCGAAGCTGAACTTCAGTTGACATCCTTCGAACAGATACTCACAAGTTCCTTCGTTGATCATCTGTTTGCTGACCCTCTTACTCTTTATTTTCATATTTTCTGCTACTAATCCCGACACCTGCTGTTAAAATTAACACACTGTTATTCATACCATCGGGTTCAATCCAATAAAATTATTAATTGAATATGCGAAATCTTCGAAGTAGAAAATCTGGAGTAGTGCACAACACATATGTTTACAGTTGAGTTTGCTCAATTCTGTTACGCCAAATAACTGTAAGTTCATATCTCTTATATACTAATCACAAGTCACTACACCAATAATATTTTGCCACATAGATCAAGAAATAAAGAGTTTAAATACAAAAACAAATGAAAAAATGCAAAACAAAATATTTACGCAAGAGACAAAAATCAAAAATATTATCATTCCATTTTGCGGAGCAGTTCCTCTTTCTAAACTCCATGATCACACCACTCACTCTCCTAATAACTATCTCTATTTTCCTTTAAATACTTTTTGAAGTTATCCAATGACCGATTGTTAACTGACACTTTTGTCTCTTTCTCTAATCACAAATCTGATGTGGGTATGGATTGATTCTTCCCAGAGGTAAATAGTTAATTTGTGTCATTTTTATGCTCTTGCTTCATCTATTTTCTTCTACGGCCTTTAATCATGTCACTTTTCGCATTCAAGGTTTTCTTCAAAAGATCAAGCTTATATTCTGAAATATGAAAAAGTTACTTTCTATTTTGCTCCCTTTCAAAAATCTCTATTCTGGTTTTTTCTAACGTTTATATGCTTGAAGAGATCGTATCCTATTACTAATTAGTATTGATTGATGCAGAAACTGAAAAATGTAAAAAGAGAGAAACTCCAACGCTTATTGAAAACTATCAGCAAACTAAAATTACAGGTATATTATAGTTTTACTAACTTTTTTGTCCTAACGAATGATCATATTTTGCATGGTTTCCATGACACTGATATACGACAACTTCTTAGATTTGTGAAAGGCCATTTGAATAGGAATTATATATCTTCTTTTGTTTTTTTACTAAAATATTGAGAAAAAATGAGAACAGATTCCTAATTCATATAACTTTTAAAGTAAAAACAATCATGTTTGAATTGACTTATATAAGTGAGATTTTATATTTCTTGGTTTATCTATTACAGTGAATAGGTAACTAAATATAATATTTGTTTTGATGATGTTTTTAGTTATTAAGTTTTGATCAGATAATTTAGAAAACAATGAATTGACCCATGCATAGCATGGGAGCTAATACTAGTTTTTATTGTAAAATTGAAGTCTGTTTATTTATTTTGGGCCTGCACTTTCGTCTGTATATGGAGAGAAATATGTTATGATTCGAACTGAGGCTCTTTGTACTATCAGATGTACTATCAGATCGATTGAAATATGATTTATATTGTAAATTGAGTTGTGCTCTAAATCATATTTCTGTGACAAAGATTGGTTTTTTTCTTATGTTCCAATTTATGTTTTTTTTTTCAGCCTGCAAAGCCTGAGACTGTGACCAAGCGGAGTCAGGTGGCTTAATCAAGGAGAAGAATAATTTCATAAGGCATCCTCATATGTCTGCTTCATAAATTGTCTATACATGATAAGAATGTCACCAATAGAGGTTGCAGAGATCTGACTGTAACTTTGGTAGATATACAGTGGTATTCCATTTATAGTTTTTGGTTGTCATACAATGGGATTTGAGCGTAAATGTTGCGCTCCACTGAATAAGGCACTTCTTCTAAATTGAGCAGATGAATAAAGAAAATGGGTGCAAAAGTACATAGGGTGCAAAAGTATATGGAGCAATAAAGAAAATTAGAAATGGAACTTATTTAAGAAAACAGAATTGTGTTGATCCAATCGCTACTGGGTATCTAAGGGTTACTCTTACGTTTTGGTTGAACTTGCATTTTATTGATTAATGTCATTGAGGAATATACTGTTCACTTCCTTCTTATAAAACCATCAGCAAGTATAAATATGTTTCTGTCATGACAGCTTTTCGCCTAGTTCATAGCTAAGAAGGAACAATTGATAACATGGTTGCTTGATTGCCTTGGTTAATCACTAGGTCTCTTAACTTTGGTGCAGCTTCAACAATTACGTCAAAAGAAGTCTGTCACAAACACTGCTCATAAACAACAACCCGAAAGGCAGTACAAGCCAAGTACAATCCTCCAATCAGAAGCTCCGTCTATTTGTGGCAGCGTGAGGAGCTACATACCTAAGTCTCATGTGAATATCAGTGATAAGATTATTAACTCCCCCACAAACTTCTGCAAATGTATCACCTTACGAGTATGTTCCAGTCCATGGTTCATTATCAGAACCTCATATGTATGAGATAATCGGCTGAAATATTTATCTAATACAATCCCTTAGCTTACCCACGGCCGGCACTGTAGGAAGCTTGGATTATTTTTGATCCCTCTTTGCTCTCCACTACTACGACCTTTACAATGTTCGATTATTTTCACAGCTCACAAGCAAAAGAATGTTTATGCTTATACATATGTTCTTGAAATTGTTTATCTAATGCTAAAATATAAATCAGCATTTATAATGATGAGAGATCGGAAGATGACAGATGTGTACATCACTTTTTCTGAGTTGAGAAAAACCACATGCTTGATTGTTGATTTGGTACACGATAAGTTTTATATTCTTTCAACCACTAAAATAGATCTTTAACTAACAAAACATTTTAAAGTATGAAATTTTCAGAAAAAAAATTATCAGAATAAAGTTAAAATCAATATTAAATTACTAGCAGCAAGAAAATTCAGATTAAAATTATTTTAATATCTAAGTTAAATTTATTTAAGTGAAATTTGTGTAATAAAACTTTCATATGCATGAAACTGAATTTAGAAAATTTTTAGGAATCATGTAAATATTTTAACTAACAAAATAGTGTCCTAAGAATGTAAAATCACTATCAATATAAACTTAAAATCATTGGTAGTGATTAACATTTATAAACGAAAAATCTATCAAATTTATATCACAATATAAAAAAACTGCCAAGTTACAACCAAACAAAGAAAACTGAAGACAGCAATAACTAATTAATAAACATATAGAGATATAACAGAATTATTATAATTAAACATATATAGAATATAAAAACATATACAGTAGAACCTCTATAAATTAATAATGTTGAAACTTTAAAATTTATTAATTTATAGAGATATTAATTTACAAAAGTTTTTTTATTTAGATTTTTATTTTAAGATATATTTATTCTAAGATAGAAAAATAGTTGATTTTAGTGTATAGACATTAATTCTCATTTTTTAAAATTTGACATTTATATTAATTTTATTATATTATTTGGTCTATATATATATATTGTATAGAACTTAAATGTGGTTTTAGGTATACTATTACTAATCTCATCAAAAATATATTAGTATAAAAAAATATTTAATTTCATTGTGAATATAATACAAACAATATAATAATAGTTTTTACTTATATAAATTTAGTATACATACAAATATTAATTTATAAACTTAATGGAACCATATATTTACATAAAATTTTTATACAAAGTTATTATCTTTATTTATCGATTTGTGTAAAATTTTGAACCAGTCCAAATAGAACCCACGAATTTATTAATTTATAGAAATTATTAATTTTTGAATATTAACTTATAAGATTTCTACTGTAAATGGTAAAATACACATCAAAGAATAAAGCTCCAAATAGAGAGGCGGAACGAAGGTGGAGATTAACTTACACACTTAGGTAGATCCATAATAAAAAAAAATATGTAACATAAATGAAGATTTAATGTTGTTCGTAAGAAAATGAAGATTTTATATTTAAATTTATTGTAGGTTCACATTATGCAGCTAACTATATATGATGAATTATATTATATATTTATTGAAGACCAAAGAGTGGAAAGGACAATCATATTGTTAACGAACATAAATTCTAAATATATAAAGATCAAAAACTTAGATTAATTAGTCATATATCATATGACAAAAAATATTAGTCATATACCATATAATTTTAAAATTAATTAAAACATGTAGAAAAATTAGTAATTGTCATAACACCATTAACAAGATTTTGCTTTAACAATTATATAAATACTATTTCAAATAAAAATAAAAATTAACAAAAAAATAAAATACAAAAGAATATACATCATACCACGTATAAGGTCATCGATCTAAAATAAAATCAAACTAACTGTTCACATAGTGTGTTATTTATGCTACTTATTTTTTAGTTTCAAAAATTATAATCTTATTGTGTAATATGTAAATATATATATGATACTTAGTAAATAATTAACAATCCTACTCCAAATTTACTGTAAAAATAACAAAAAATAAAGAAAATTATTTAACGGGTAAAACTTTTTAAAATTACAAACTCAAAAAAAAATTTTACATTTTTGTCAAATAATAAGTTAACAATTTAAAATATATAAACCCGCGCGTAGCGCATAAAAAACTCTAGTATACATAATATGACACTTTCCTCTCTTTTGAAAGTGTCTACATATGCATTTTTTAATGATAGTGACGTCCGCGTACATTTAGTTTTTTTGGGCGACTGATTTGTTTGGTTTGAGTCTAAGGAAATAATTGTTGGTCAGTTCTCAGTGTTTGGTTCGATAAATAAGGAAATAATTGTTGGTCAGTTCTCAGTGTTGGTATGATTGAAAAGAAAAACATGAAACCGCAGTGTTTTCTACTTTAGTTGACTGGGGCGTCATCGCTTTCCCTCTTCCACAGATGAACTCACCGTCTCCGTTTTTCTAAATCTTCAAAGTTTCTGTTCTCATCTCTTCACATTCCCTGAAGTTGAATGATTCGTAAATTAGGAAATACTGATAACCACCTTAAACTCTGTAACGATCCTGACCTCTTTGTTTCTTCTCTTTCCCGTCAAATCTATAAATAAGGGATGGTTGAGATATGGCTGCGATAGACTATGGATTTGATCCACTTTTATCCATGGTTTATAAGTATTTTTACTACTATTTATTATATTATAGAGTCTAATTATAGGATCATGAGTGATTTGGAAGAAAATGATGATTTTGGAGCATTTTGGAGATATTTGGATAAGCATCCGAGATGACCATCAGCACGATCTTAGGTCGACATTGAAGAGGAATAATCGATCGATGTTCACATCATTACATTGATCGACAGCGAAACGCGCAGAAAGCCCTTTGGTCTCAGCCGACTTAGAGCCCAAGTCTTCACCAATTTACAATATTACCTCTGACGCGAGTTTTAACCTAATTATATAGCTTTGCCAACATGTTAGAGATAAAGTTGCTTTCTTGTTTTACTATTTCATAGCAAAGGTTTTTAAGATTTTTAGTAGTTGGAGAGAAGATCCAAAGATATTTGTGATTGGAACTCCGTTGATATCTATTTATTTATCTATGCAGTTTTTATACCTATTGCTGTTATGAATGCTTAGCCATGTCTGAGTAGCTATATTTGTTAGATTTAGGGTGTCATAGTTATGAGGGATTAGCCCAACTATAGATTGCTAATTGTGATACTCATCTTTAGGATTGTCATTAATGCCTGCTTCTAGATTAGCTACCTAGAACTTGCCCTAGGAGTTGTAGACAAAGCGATAGCTTGCATCTCACCCTAAATCCATCCTAACTGAGCTAAGATTGTTAGAGTAAGGCGAGAGCTGATCTAGAAGCTTGTGAGCACATTCAACCCGCACATTAATGCTTTGACCAAAGCATCGATCGATATTTTAATCAAATAATCGGTCGACGTTGCAACAAGTGTATTGATCGATATTCTTCTAGAATCATCGATCGACACTGGTCATTAAAAAACCTAGAAAACAAGAGCCTAAATGTTTGTTTATAGTGTTGAGCTCTATAACATCATGCATACAACTTATTAGGCATCTGTAGGATAAATCCTAATTACCTGAATAAAAACCTTAAGTCGAGCTACTTTCAACTTATTAGGCATCTGTAGGATTATAATCCTACTCTATAATCTTGTTCATTTATACGTCATATAGTGTTTTTTGTGAATGTGTACAATTAAGTTTTATAATACAATTAATTTTCCTGTATAATTAAGTGAATGTGTACAATTAATATATTTTTATGTGAGAGTGTACAAGTAAGTGCAATGGTAAAGGGCTTGTTTCTAGTCTTCTTAGTTTCTCGTCGTTCATTAACATTTGTATCATTTAAATTTAAACTTAAGTTTTTTTTTCAATGAGCGGCAATGTTGTAATAATATCATCCTCTTCGTATTAGGGTTTCTGATTTTCCTGCAAATATATCTCAAAGCCACCATTGATTTTAACATGCAATCTTCATTATATTTTGTATTTTACCTCCAGAAGTTACAAATATTTAAATATATTTATTTTTAACATGCAACTTCATTACTGTGTGACTCATGATTTACTGTTTTTTTTATAACTGACTTATCTAAATGGGAGAAGAAAACATATGAAAAAAAATCAAAGATGAGATAGATTATGTTGTAGAGGGTTGAAGAACATTAATTTTCTAAAATCATTTTCTATTTAAATAAAAGAAAGAACGAATGAATGAAGAAGAAAGTCAGGAAGAGAAGATGATTAGAAAATGTAACTTGGTTTGATTTTATTGAGAACATCAAAGTAAACAACCAAAATAAACTGTTCTAGTAGCTGAAACTGCCATATTATGTAATAAAACTTAGAAATATCGTATGGTGTAAAAAACTCTTTAAAACAACTGTTTTTAATATATAGCAACTACATGATTTGTTATCTAACACTACAAGAAAAAAGGTTTTTCTTAGCAGACGAAAACGCTATCTAACGATTGATAACGGTTTATGAAATGTTGTATCATCGCCCGTCATAATAGGTCAACACATTAGATAGCGGTTTTTTGCATTGCTATCTTATTGTTATATATTATAGCTTTTTCTGTATGCAATTAAATATGTTTTAATTGCATATCTTTACTGTTATTATTTACATTAATTATTTATTTTAGATTAATTATTTAAAATTTATTTATTTAAAATTTATTTATTTGTAGGTTTAATAATTAAAACATAATAAATTATTTTTTATTAACATTATAAATTACATTTGATAGAAGATAAGAATCGGTTACACTTAACACAACCAAATGTTTTAAAAATTAAATCTAATCTAACCTAATCTATCTTATTAAACTCAGGTACAAATTGGAGTGTTTGGAGACTTGAATAGGACTATTAAAAAATTTGGAGTGTTTGGAAACATAAATTGTAGTCTTTTAAAAAAAAATTAATTTTGTTTGGAAACAAGATAGTAGTATTAAGAAAAAAAGTAATGGGCTTATGTTTTTAAGAAAATTAAAAGTCCATCATTTATAAAAAACTATCTATCTGGGCGAGATTTAAAATATACGAAAACGGGTCAATCTAATCGCCTAAAACTTTTCTTTTTCTAAACTAACCATAAAACAAAATTTAAACTTTATACACATATTTCAAATCAAAATAATAGTTTAAGTTGATTTATATCAAATTGATTAAAAACTAATACATATATTCAAAAATGATTTTTACTAAACTATTTTTCAATAACCATTATACAAAATGTTGTCAATATATATAATAAAATACATACAAACCCAATTTGAATACCAACTCAAATTATCGTTTTTATATTTCCTATTAAGTTTTTAATATAATATATGTATTATTTATATGATGATACGTATAAAATACTATTAATTATATGATTACTTATATGATGTACGTATAAATACAATTAATTATATGATGACAGTATACGATATATAATAATGAATAGGGATGAGATTTCGGCCACCCATACGGTTTGTTCTGATCGGTTTTGTGTTTCGGGTTTTCGGAGTCAAAGATTTAAGCCCTCTTAGGATGTTTCTAAATTTTGGTTTGAGTTTGATTCGGATCTTTGCGGGTTTGGTTCGCGTTTGGATAACCATTTAAATTATTTTTAAAGTTTAAAAATCATTATCTATTTTAAATTTCTCAAAATCTATAAATAAATAATATATTACCTATAAATTTGAATACACATAAATACCTAAGCTTAACATATCAATTGGTTGATTTAAATTTTGGATACGGAATCAATAATTATTTTAAGTATTTTTGGTGATTTGAGTATACTTTAACTATTGCAGATATTTACTTTTGACTATCTATATATATATTTTCAAGTATTTAAAAACCAATTTAAAAGTATCATTCTTATGTTTTATATACGTTAAATCTAAAAATAATTAATATATCATATCAGTACTATAAATCTA